>NC_135739.1:25124375-25433750 GCF_041903045.1 Epinephelus lanceolatus
CCACTGTGCTTTAACACCTCAGCAGTTACTTGCTAACACCCTCAGCACTGTTCTTAAGACACGTCACCCATCTCAGTGCTCTGAAAACCACCGAAGTGTGCGTCAAAGTAGAACCCCTTAAATCATCAAATTCAGACTGACGTTACACTGACACATGATGGCTCCCTCTGCCCTGCCAGATGTCTGTCTGAAGGAGAACATGACGCTGGCTGATCGGCTGTACAACCTGCAGCTCATACAGGACTTCTGCAAAGACAACCTGAACAGCTGCTGCCACTTCAGCTTGGAGGACATGCTCTACGCCTCGTCCACCATCAAGGTACAGCTCAAACCTGGCTACGTTCAACACCAAGGGTGGGAGGTCCAATTCCAAAATGAGATCTATTTTAAAGTCTTTTACATGGATCGGTTTTTATGATCGTTTTAAAGACTTTCTGTTCTTTCCGGTCAAAAATATGCTACATCTGACGGAATAGAAATCTCTGGAGTGACTTGATGCTTGTATTGTGATACTGATCCTGTTTGGTTGGTTTCCAAAGCTTCCCTTTGGAAAACCACTTCTCCACCGCTTTGAAATCACTTTTACAGTTAGTGTGCAATCGTCATTACAGTCTTGGACAAATATCTGTCAGAATGTAAACTGCTGAACTACTGACTTGTTGAAACTGAGCCTTCACGATATTGCAAATGTGTGTGTGCCAGCAGAAAGAAGAAATGCCAATTGTAGTTAGTGGAAAAACCACCATCTGAGAAAAGAGGGACCTCCTCTGAAATGGCTGTTAACATAAAATCCAAGCAAGTGGTTAATGTCAGATTGTAGTTTGCACATTTGCAAAATTACAGGCAAATCAAAATGTGGAGTTATACTTAAGTTAATGGTTGTTTCCATAAACGGACACAAATCCCGTACGTGTAAATTCATTCATGAGCTTGTCGACAAAACAGATTAGAAAAGCATATGGTGCGGTATCCAGTGAGAAAAGGCTAAATGAAACAGGAGAAATGGGCAGCTCTGTAGGCCAGTGTGGTGAGTCATGCTGTGGAAAAACCATTCAATCCAAACTATCTGTCTTCACCAACCACAAGCCTGGAGAGCTGCGCCGCTCTCTGAGCATGTCTGCATGTGTTTCTTTCATTCTTTCCTCACACACAATTTCCTTGTCTTTCTTTATTAATTTCCTTCTTTAATTTCCTCTTTCTTTTTTCTTTCATTATTTCTTTCCTCATTTCTATCGTTAACATGTTCAGTCATCCATTCCCCACTTTTCTTTCTGTCTTTTTTGTTCCTTTTGTGTTTCAGTCTGATTTTCTGTGAGTTTTCTAATTTTCTCCCATCGTTCTTTGTCTCCTTCGATCAATCATTGTCTTTCTTTCACTGACTCACTTCTTTTCACTCTCTTATTTGCAGCTTGCTTTGCATTTCAGTTAGGGAGAGAGAGGCACATGAATAAAGTAAATTGTTTAAATTTGATTACAGGTGTATAGAATAATGGATATTGTGGCAACTACCATCAATGAAAAAGCCGCTAAGAGGCTGAGTAGGCTCATAACTGTGACTTGTTCCAAGAAATCCATGCCAAATTCTGGCTCCTACAGGTGTGATGATTAACATTCAACAAAAAGACTTTGGACTCTACAGGGAGATTTGTAATCAAGGGGTGTCTACTGTACCCTGAGCAACAGCAAGATAAATCCCCCCGTGGAGTCCAGACACTGGTGGTGGTGGTGGCTGGTGGCCGGTGATTCTCCTGAGGCTGATGAGGGTGATGAGGCTGATGACTCTGCGATGGCTAAACAATGATTAGGAGGTGGAAAGTGTGCACAATTGCAGCATGAATGTATTAGAGGGGAAAAGACAATCATACTTAAAAAGACAGCAGCATGATGATAGGCTAACAATGAAGGTGTGTCACCGTGCTATTGGTTAAATGTGATTAGCTGATTGAACAGCTGATATCTCAATTGACAGCCCCAGACAACGACGGCAAATAACGCGAGTAAGCATGTCTTTGAGGACAGAATGGCAGACCATATGAGAAATAAATGACAAGCCTAAGCACTCAAAAGTAGAATCTTCCTGACTGAACTTTTGTTAGAGCTTCATTTTCTCTAACACCAGTGTCACCACTGTGTGTGTGTGTGTGTGTGTGTGTGTGTGTGTGTGTGGGGTTCAAGGTTATCTGCTACTAATGTGAGATTATTGATTGTAATTTTTTTGTATATACATAAATGTGTGATGCTGCTGGAGTGCGCCAGATAGAATCAGCTTGGAAAACTGTGACAGTAGACTCGCTCCCTGCCCTACTTTCCTTTCCTCTACAATAAAAACATATATAGGACCTGAGATCAACCAAAGTCTGGTAAAACAAGCATGAATAGCTGCAAGCTGCGTGCCAAATTTCAGCCTCCTAGAGGGCAAAAAGTGTGGCCACCAAAGGGTGGGGATATTTTTGTGGACTGACCAACCAACTGACAGAGCGAGCTAGAGAGCTGCTGGTCGCAGCTAAGGAGGCAATATTAGTCAGGAAGCTTTAATGTTTTTATTATGATGGACAGAGATGACACAATGCTGTTCTTTCATGAAATACACAACCTGATTTTGGTACTCCTCAATGTCATGTTGTTTTACTTGGTCAGGGCCACCACTGCTTGTTAAACGCTCTTATTCTTGTCCCTCCTCTTGCTTAAATCCAGTGTTGTAGGATTTATGGGAAGCAAGGTCTCAGGTTTGAGAAACACATGCTACATTTATACATTGTGTGGGTGTGCATGACTAATATTATATTTATGTAAAAGATCAGTGTTTTCTCTAAAAAATATTGTTCTAGTTGCGATCATAAATGTGTTTTTGTCGGCAGAAAACCTTTTCATCAAACAGCCACAATTCCCACAACTTCCCAAAACGGCGACTTTCACTACTCAGCCACACAAAAGGCACAATTTGTCTGGTGGTTTTTGTGTGACTTTCCCCTCCGTGCTTTGTGTTTCTGTTTGTCCCCGACGCATCCGTCTCTGTTTTGCCTGGGAGCTGCATAAGCAGTATAAAAGGTTGATGTGTCTGGATGACTTTGACTCTGCCGCAGCGTGTCCTCTGACGGAGAGCTGTTGTTCTCAGCACTGACTGAGCACAGGTCACTGAGAGGACAAACATCAGTGGACTGTTTGAACTGACTTAACATCAGCTCTCAAGCCACCGTGAACTTAAAAACAGGTTGTTTATAGTGCAGTTGTAGCTGTGTTTCCAGCCTGCTGTTGAGAGCATTTTAGACACACTAGATTAAATGCATTGGTCGGCTGAGTTGAATTAATTACATGGACTTTCTGGACACTGATGTAAGACTTTTGTAATAGTAATGGATATATTATTTAAATATAAAATGCAATTGGTTCTTCATATTCTGTGCTTCTATTTCAAGCCAACAGGGAGAAAAGAAGAAGAAAATTTGAATTAATTCTCTTATGAAAATAAAGCCCTTGTGAGATGGATAAGGTGATGGATAAAGTGCAGCTCACACACATCTAAACACACAGCATCAAAAAAGAAATAATGGAGTCGTGCAAACCAGCCAGTCACACTATTTTGCTGACACCAATTTCACCGAGATAACTTTAAAATAAAATAAAAAAAACAGCGGGGGCAGAGCTGTTGCCTGAGAGCAGCGGTGCAGCCAGAACTGCGTACAGAACCAGTTAGATTCACTAACCTTGACCCAGTTTCCAAGCAGTCACACCCTCAGAGGCTGTACGCCGTGGCCCGTCATACTAATGGAGACCTTATTATAGAGATTGAGCCGAGACATTAGTGGAGAGGGGGGAGGCGAGAGAGGTGTTGATGTGGAAGAAAATGGAAACAGGAGAGAAGGGAACAAGGGAGAGCAATAACACTTACACCAGTGGAGAGTCTGAAACGGTTAGAGAGGAGATGGATGGAACGGGGCGGGCGGGGGCAACGTCTTTCAGGAAGCTGAGGATGTGTTTCAACAGAGGTGCGAATGTGACAAATAAACATGAGCTGGAAGTGTTCATGTGCTAATCCTTCCATCAGATGTGATTAAGATCTGATGTTTTCCATTCTTATCCATTGATTAATTAATGAAATGTCTTTTCTAAAGTCTAATTATAAGTTTTTTGGGCCATATTCAGATGTATTGTTGTGTTCAACCAACACTATGAAAACCAAATATAGACTATAGCTGGTGCGGGTTAGACACTCTAATAGACATTATCAGTCATCCAGAGAAATCAGATATGTGCAGAGATTTGGAATCGAAGCCTCACAGCCTGAACATTTGACGGCTGAGCGAGTGAGCGTCCTCATGCCTGCACGCTTACACACACGCCAGCCTGTGTGGCATCTCCATGTCAGATTCCATGTGCTTCTTTGTGGCTGAATATGTAGACCACTGCACATCAATTCACCAGAGTTAAGAGCCCCCTTCTCTCTCAAGATACCACAAGGCTCGCAGTGAAAGCCTCCATAAAAACAACATTTTGAATGTTTGGTGGAAACAAAATCAGTCCACATTATCCACAGAATTATCCACAGTATGTCTTTATGAGACAATAGACTAGCCTGCAGCACCCAACCCCCCAAAGCCATAAAATGCACACATTACTCAGGACCCTTTTCTTTCCTAATGGACACCAGGCTAGTAAATCACGCCAGCCCACTCCCATTTACTGGCTCTTCATTTAATTAATTCACAGCACATCTAAATTACCATCTGTGGATCCAAGACGGAGAAATGAAATTCACCAGCTTTGGGCATTTGCCAGCGTTTTTGCTTCTTCTTTAACCAGGAGGTTTGTAGAAGCAGACGTGCTGAGGTTGCCCCGAGGAAGGCAATTAACACACTTACTGTAATACATAAGCTGCCTCTTCAACTTGGCTTTAAGTGTGTGGATCATGTGCAGTGTGACTGTTAGATATCAGTAATTAGGATGTACAGTGTGGTACACTGCATGGTATCAGCAGAAAAAGTGGCACACATAATTACTTTTACTTTAGAGGTTGGAGGTTGTAGCTGGGAATGGCGTCACACCTGAGTTGATCATGTTCCAGTGCAACCAGTTGGAAAACCAAGATGTTGTTAGCAATAGCCAGGTTAGCCATTGTTAGCAGTACCAGTTGATACCAGCACTATATTACTGCAGCTTTCACTACTGTTGAAGCGCAGAGCAGCCATTTTAGATTTTGAGGTCTTGGTCGGTCAAGTTTCTTTGACTCTCCAAGTCGGAAATCCAACATCAGGGGTGTTAAGGTTAAAATTTCCAACTGAGAACTCGGAAGTTCGGATTTTCTGGTGCACCATTACAAACCAGCTAAGTAAAAAATGTTTGAAGCTATTGCCCCTTTCAAACACAGACTGGTTTATCTGTTTGATTTATAGATATTATATTAATTAGCATTTGGGTCTTTAGGTCAGTGGTTCCCAACTGGTCCAGCCACAGGGTCCAGATTTCTCCTTGGTCATTAGTTCAGGGTCCACACAGTTTAATACATTCAGCGTCATACTTAGATCTGGCCATGTCATGGAGTTAGTTTGCCAGTCTGTCAAGTAGCTGTCCGTTATTTACTCATTCTATAGCAGGAAACGGACACTTCAAAATAAAAACTCTGTGAGTCACTTGTGGTCCATTCAGAATGGACCCACGACCCATTTTTGGGCCGCAACCCAGTAGGTTGAGAACCACTGCTTTAGTTGACGGACTGATTTGCAGTGCACTGTGATAAGCCTCAGTTTCTAGACCACCAGCAGATAAAGAGTGCAAGGATTTAAGTAATAATCATCAATTTTTGCAGTGAAGCTATAAGCATTGACACTTTCAGAAATGTGTGCACGGAAGTTCAGTCTTCTTTGGATGTTTTTCTCCTACTTTGAAAAGGTTATTCTGCGGGCCGCTGATAAAGTTGGCGCTAAATCAGGAGAGCGGGTTTTCCAAATTGAGTCTGACTGTCTGGCTGCAGGACCTAGATCCTTTAATCAACCCTCAGGCCTGATGACTGTTGACATTAATGCCCAGTGAACACAGTGCCCAGTGTGTGTCTAAGCTTTGTGTCTTGCTGAGTTGGATCAATTTCTGAGGGTGTTTATTTGCATCTTTATGCATGCAAACCCTAAATATTGATGATGCATTAATACCGTTCATGTGTGCATGTGTAGCACTGTTTGTGCCCATCCCTGTACAGTGGATTAGCTCCCTCCCTCCACCCTCCACCCCTCATAACCCCGAGCTCCAGTAATCACCAATCGGGTTCTTGTTTTCATCCTGAGAGTGACACACACTGACACTCAAATCTCTAAACAAGACTGCTTTGGCAACGCTGCAGACTTGGCAAAGGTAGCAATGCCAGTCAACAGGGAGATAGGCGTAGCGGTGGTTGGTTGTTTGGGGCTCTGTGTGAGTGTGTGACTGCTGACTGGTGGTATTACGCGAGAGCACTCACACCTGGTGTGTCAGTAGTAGTCAGACAGGCAGATGGGAAGAGAGAAGTCAGGTTGGGCTTTTGCCACCAATCCCGGCTGGGCGGACGACAGGAGGTCTTTGTCTCTCTCTGTGTTTCTTTATTTCTTTCTGTCCTTTTTGTTCCCTTCATGGCTGTTTTTTTTCTTCTGTTCGTCTTAAGCCATTGAGGAATGCTTCCCAAGCTGAACATGCCTAAAGGTAACCTGCATTTTAGTATTTGACCAGCTGTCTGTTAAAGAGTTATTTTTACCCCAGCGATATTGGAAAGGTAATTGTAACTCAAATCAAAGGTAGAGGAGAAAAGAGAAAAAATGGAATTGAAAGATGAGAATCTAGCTGTAGCCAACAACTGCTCAGTTTGCACATTAAGATGATAATTCAATATTTCTCTGCTTTACTTTGATTAGTTTGGTAGCCATGTGCACTACAGCTTCTCACACCTACATTCTGTCACAGCGACACACCTTTTTACACATTTCCTGCTTTCCTTTCTACCATGTGAGAAAACAAAAAGGAGCCCCCCACCCCAAAAAAAAAACCTGTTAAAATGCTGCAGTAACACCCGAGGGAGACCACTGCTACTGGTGTTAATTGCCTCTGCCCCTCCTGCTGTGCTTCTGGGCAGCAGTTGAGGGGCTCGTGGGGTGTATGCGTGATGTGTGTGTGTTTGCTGGTGGGTGCTCGGCAGAATGAAATGTTGCTGATGAGGTAAATCAGGTATCTTTAGAGCTGAGCCATGCAGCATTGTCTTTGTCTGGAGACCACGGACCGAGGGCGGGGAGGGGGCGTGTTTCCTCAAGGTCGTCCCCGCTTCACTGCACTCGTTTTGCATATCGTGTGCACGTGTGCATATGTGAGTGAGTGCCAGCATGTTCACGGCAAAAGACGCCCAGTTTGGCATGAGAATTGATTAAATATTGATTATTGAAATATTTTTAAGTGGAAAAAAATGGCCTGAATTGAGTTTATTTTACAATTTAAATGAATAAATAAATAAATAAATAAATAAGAAGAAGAATGATAATAATGATCATCTTTATTGTCCACAAATATGGAAATGGAACTTTTTGTGAATGATTTTGGTTGCTGCAGCAGCTTTAGTGTCATCCAGAGGGCAATTTTATGAATTCTTTAAAAAGTGGATCAACAGCATCAGCAGATCACCTTGTTTTTGAGTGGAGGAATTCAACTCATTCTTTGCTTTGTTTCAAGATGATGCTTATTTAAAATGTCCTTCACAAGTTTTTTATTTTATTCATGGTGTCACACACCTTTGTTCACTAAAAAAATGCAGTGTTTTGACTGAATGTGAGACCGAATGGACTTTTCTAGTGTTGACAATGAGGGCACCAACAAAATCAGGTTGCACCATGTGGTGTTTTTAGTAATGTCTGTTAAAGGCTACATATTTCACCTAGCTCTGGTATAATGGTTTTTCTTGGTCCATACATTTTTCCTTTGTTGTAAGGTAAAAAAAACAAACAGTGGATTTGGGAAAATACTGAGGGAAGTGACTTTGTAAAATGGACATTCTGCAGTGCAATGTCCTCAAGCAGTTTGACCTCCCACTGTATGTTGACCTGATTCAGACATGGACACGAGCGGGCACAGCAGAAGCAAAGATCACTCCAACATTTCTTGCCCGATTCCAATTCAGGTTGGCTGGTGGATTACACGCTGGTGATTGAGAGCAGAAAAAAATAGCTGACCTCTATTTTATAAATTAGGTTAATGCCTTAATCACTCCTCTACTACAGCAGGTACTGTTGACATTATTAGCAAAGTGGAAGATCTATCACGTGAAAAGCCATGATGTTGGTTATATTATCTTAGCGTGACTCTCAATAAGTCAGGAAAGCTATGTTTAAAATTTTACTTAAAGGTCACAGATTTTTGGAAAATGCCTTACTAAAAAAGGATGATAAATATAGATCCCTCATAAATTACTCCACTGTAGGTACTGTAGGAACTCTGAAACATCTTTCCCTTAAGAGGATACTCTATGAAATGGAGCAAGATTGGTGAATTATTTATTATGCAGACTGAGAGATAGAAGTAATGCTCATCATCTGAGGTTCCCTGTGAGGTTTAACAGAGACACCTACTGGAGAAATGGGTAAAATGCAATCACATGTCCGTCAATATTGAGGGTAAAGTGACCACAGGACTCTTACAAAAATGTGTTCACTGTAACAGAAATTGTGCTGAGTGATTATGTGTTTATTTAATCTCATCTTTTTCGACTGTGTCCTCAGAATAACTACTTGGTGTTCATGGCAGAGCTGTTCTGGTGGTTTGAGGTGGTCAAGCCGTCTTTTGTGAAGCCCAGAATGCTGGACAATGAAGGCACAGGCAAGTCTTCAGTCCTCATTATCTCATGAAATATCATTTGAAGAACAGCTTCAAAGTGAGGCCATTTCTCTCTCGGAGCAACACAGAGAGACTGATGCACGCACGTGGCTAGACTATTTTAACACTTTGCTTCCTGTCTACTGAGGAATACAATGAATCAGCTACAGTTAATTCAAAATTCTGCTGCACGACACAAGACCAAAAGGAGAGCCCACATTATGCCTATTTTAAAGGCTTTACACTGGTTACCTTTTAGTTTTTGTGTTGATTTTATTTATTTTATTACAGTAGTTTATAAGGCACTACATGGCCATGCACTAGACTACCTCTCACAAATGCTCTTTGGTTGGGTGCCCAGTAGCTCAGTGGGTAGAGCGGGCATCCCATGTGCAGAGGCAATGTCCTTGCCCCAGCAGCTGTAGGTTAGGTTCCAACCTGCGGCAAAAGAAATACTCTGTGGTTCATGAAGGCCCCTAGCATCCTCTGGTTCTTCTCTTTTAGCTGTTTCACAAAGCAGTACAAAAATATTTCGCCATGATGCTTTCAGCCATTACACTCCAAGCTGCTGGAACAGCCTTCCAGAGGAGCTGAAAATAAGGATAGTTTTAAAAAATAAAGAAAAAAAAACAGCTATTTTGTAGTGTTACTATTCTGAAATTATCATTAATTTTTATTTTACACTATTTTGTTTTCATCACAATTTTATTGCTGATCATTAGGGTTTTTTTAATGTATCAGCATTTTCTTTTATTTAACATCCTAAGTTTTGTCATTCAGTTGTACAGCACTTTGAAGTGCACTTATTTGTTTGAAAGATTGATGTTTGATGATTGATTGAAGTCTTAAATTCAGACCTTATGATAAAATTAGTAGTAGCATTAGCAACTGTAGTGTCATGTGAACAGGGATTTGTAGCCGTGGAGCTACGTGTAAGTGTATTTTATCTGAAAGTTATGCAAAGCGAAGCGGTTTTATTTTGCTGTACGTGAAAGCACAGTTTAATCATTTGTCTCTGTTGTCTCACCTTAGAGCCCTCATCATTGTTGAAGAATATGCCACTCATCCCCATCTCCAAGGCAACCAAGAGGAGCTTCATGGAAAGACCCCCAAGTCCTGAAAGACCCAGGTTAGCTAGTCCAAATCATGATATTCAATGTGAAACTCTGTAATCTATCAAAAGTGCATGAGGAAGGCTATTTACTTGAGTGTAGCTGCGTGTTGGTTGGCAGACAACAGGTATGAAATTATGATTTATTAAGCCAAATAAGATCAGCTCATACAGCAAAGTCCTTATCTGGACAAACTAAAGATAAAAAAGGACAATAAAAAATATGTATATATTATAGTGTATAACATGTCTGTTTTTTTCTCTCTCTCATCCTGTAGTTTGCCTCTACGACCCCAGCCTCGAAGCTCAGGTGATTATTATTTATTTATTAATCTTTTTTTGTTGTTGTTTAACCAGAATTGCATAATTAAAATTAAAACTTGTGTTTTAATTCTTACTTTGCTTACTCATGTCATCCAGGAGAGATCAAGAGGTCAACTTCAATGTCCTTTGTCGATGGCAACCTCGGCACCTGGCCTAAAGAGAAAAGGTTTGTAATATTACTGTCCTGTTTGTGTGCTGCTCATTTAAAATATCCAGTCCCGAAGAGAATTAATGATCCCATGGGGATAAGGAAATACGTGTTGCGATGTTGCCAAACTAGACTCTTTCCTCAAATAACCTTGTAGAATTTAGAAATCGAAACACAAAACAAGTATCTGAAGATTTAATTCTGTTTCCTTTTTGTTTTCCTGTTAAGGTCTGGGCCTTATGGAGTGTCCTTTGACATCCCCTTTGACAAAGAGGACTCTGCTTCTATGAGTCTTTCCTCTACGCGTGGCATGGTCAGGTCCGTCAGCACTGATGATGGTTCTGGTTTCAAGGTCCACCACCTGCCCCGTGGAATGAAGCGTAACCTGTCCTTCCAGCCAGTGAATGGTCAGAGTGTCGGTATTGAGGAGGAGGGCTGCCCAGACAGCCTGGCAGGTGTGGAGCCCACTAGGCGAGCGTTCCCCAATGGACATGGCAATGTCATAGCAACAACTCCCTCCATGGAGGAAGCCCTTCAGATAATCCACAGCCCAAACAGGCCCCCGCTGGAGGGGATCAACAACGGTTTCTTCCTGCACTCTCAGGGCCACGGGGCAAGTGTAAGTGTCTTGGAGCCAGTGTCAGAGTCGGACTCCAAAGGTCCTCTGAGCACCACAGACACCACCGAAGTGGACACTGGCATCCATATTCATACAGAGGACATGCTGGATGAGGATTCCTCTCTGAAAGACTGCTCTGTGAACATGGACTTGGATATGGACACACCAAGCCCCTGCCCAAGCAATCAAAGCAAATCCCCCTCAGGAGTGAGGATGACCAGCTTTGCAGAACAGAAGAAGAAGAAGCATTCTCCATCATTGCCAGACTCAGGGAGGTGCAGCAGCAGCTCCCTCAAGACCACTCCTGAGGGCTCTGACTTTGGCCTCCCATTATCTGTCTCCTGGGCCCCGACCCCTGAGCACAGCCCCATCCATCAACAAATCACACCTACTCTCACTGCTCAAGCATCGCCCACACCTGTACAACTTCCACCCAACGACCCAGCTCAGGTTATGGCTACAGAGATGGTGCAGCTGAGGATGAGGTTGGAGGAGAAGCGCAAAGCCATCGAAGCACAGAAGAAGAAAGTGGAGGCTGCTTTTACAAGGCATCGGCAAAAGATGGGTCACTCTGCGTTTCTCAACGTGGTAAAGAGAAAAGGAGATGGGGCTGCCAGCGGAGAAGAAGGAGGCAAGATTGAGGGAGAAGGCAAGGCAGCAAGTCCCACCTTCAAATTTGGGAGGAGCAAGGCAGACACACCTGATGGGGCAGAGCAAAGCAGCACAGCCTCCTGTTGGACAAAATCACCTGGTGCAGGAGAGGAAGGTGGTCAAAGCCATGCTCAGCTCACCGAGGTAGACCTCACTGAGTATACACGTTCTATTGAGAAACTCAACCATTCGTTAGCTTTCCTCCAGACTGAGATGCAGCGACTCGCTCAGCAGCAGGAAGTCATCATGGCCATGAGGGAGCAACAACATCAGCAGGCGTGGGTAATCCCTCCTCCACATACAAACCCATCACCACAAAAACACAGTCGAGCCGTTACTCGATCCTCAGGACCCTCTTCTCCTGCTGACTCCCCTCGTTCCACCCACCGCTCTCCAACCAGCATCAAACGCAAATCTGCCTCTTTTCACTCACGTAATCCTCGCACCGCTCGACCCAGCGAGCTAAAGTTGGCACCTTATAATCGAGTCCTAACTGCCCCGCAATCTGTCGACAGCATCCCCAGGCTACGGCGATTTTCTCCCTGCCAGCCCTTGGCAAGTTCCTTTGTTTACTTGGGGGAGAAACCAGCAACCGCCAACCCAGACACAGTAGCCTCAGATGGAGATAAAAACAAGGAGACGGTGTCACTCCTCTCCCCAGAGAGGGAGATTGCCAGTATATGTGTAGCCAACTCACCGCCCAGCTCTCCCAAAAGGGAACAAACAGAAGCAGATTCTGTTCAGAAGCCAGTTGCAGAGCTGAAACCTACCATAGAGTCAACGTTTCCTGAAGTGCTTGCCCACCCTGTGGTAGAGACCTTCACCGTGACACCTACAGAGATCCCTCCCCTACCAGACGCCTCAAGCCAAGGCAAGACCAGTTTGATTGAGGTTCCTCTGTCAGTTGTGAAGCCACTGGAGGATCTGACACTCGATGATAGTTCGGAGATGCAGCAGGGTGATGAGGAAGGCCCGGATCACGATCAGAAGATGTGTCGGGGTTTCTTCTTCAAGGTGGGCTGTTGATTCAAAGAACCAGTCTATATTTTCTAGCACTTTATCTTCTAATGATAAATAAAAATTGGATTAGCACAGAGCCCAATGTGTAATGTACAAAAATACTGTCGTTCAAGAGAGTTGAATGAAACTTTACCAGTCAATGTTTTGTGAGGTTAGGTGAGGTGGGATACGATACGATACGATGCGATGCGATGTGATATGATACGGCACATTACGATACGATACGATACAAGACGATACGATACGATGCAAGATGATACGAAATAAGATATACTGTCCCTAATGAGGAATTGGTTCTGGACTCTGTACTGGAACCAAAGGGCGGAGTCAACAAGTAAGACCAAAGAACCAGCAGCATAATTCATAAAACCTCAGCATCTAGGTTGCAGCCATGCAGCTCCACTTTAAGATTCTGGGGGAAAAAAGGCAATTACATTTGAACCTAGGGCAGCCATGTTTGTTTTCATCAAGAAACACAAGATGATGAATGGTTCAAGAAACATGTTAGCTGAGAAAAGTGTCATCTTCCCATTTATAGGTTGTAAGATGGCTTGCTAGCTGCAGTCTGGGGCTTCGATGTAGGTCATAAAACTGGGGCTGTTGTGAATAATTCAGGCACAGCTGTGGAGATGTGGGGTTGAAGAAGGGTTGAGTAGATGGTGGATGTGAGGGTGGTTGCTGGGGGATGAGCAAAGGATGTTGAAATAAAACTCTGGTTGAAACCAATTTGTACGGAAATTAGCAGCCTGGTGTGCCTGTGTCGGAAACAACATGGTTCAGCAATGCAAAGAATATGGATAAAAACAGAATAATAACATAAAATTGCACGAAAAGTATTTAATTGTGTAGGATACAGAGCAATTTAGCCTTTCTGACCCCCAAATCTGCTCATTTGTTGCCTCTGCCAGCCTTTTCACAATCTCATTTAATTACACAAAGGAGGGTTGACCTTTCACAGTAACAGCTCAGATTCTTTAAAATATGTAATTCATCATATCGGAGTAGATGAATAAAAAGACTTAAAGAGTATCACACAGTAATCTGTGTCAGAGCCATGGAAGGTCAGCCTTGATTAATAAACAGCAGCTCCAAAACAGTACAGTATAATATTTTCTAAATGTTACTGGGTCTTCCACTCTGTGTGAGGTGACTGACTGTGTCTCCTACGTGACCCCAGGCGGACGGAAAGGCCGAGGAGAACATGGCTCAGAAGAGGGCTGCGCTGCTGGAGAAGAGGATGAGGAGGGAGAAGGAGAGCCAGCAGAGGAAGATGCAGCAGGAGGCTGAGTTGGAGCAGAAGAAGGAGGAAGCTCGGTATGTTGACACATCATGCAATTAAAAGAGCAGAACAATTACATTTCTAATATCACACCCCACCCCACGGTGTTTCTCTGCCCTGACTCTGTTCTGTCTGTTCAGACTGAAAGCAGAAGAGGAGCGCATCAGGAAGGAGGAGGACAAGGCCAGGAGGGAGTTCATCAAGCAGGAGTATCTCAGGAGGAAGCAGCTGAAACTGATGGAGGACATGGACACTGTCATTAAACCTCGACCGGGCGGCGGGGCCAAGCAGAGGCGGGGCCGTCCCAAGTCCATCCATCGCGACAGCATGGACTCCCCCAAAACCCCTGTCAGAGCTGCCACAGGTAACCATGGTAACCCCACTCATGGTCATCCCATCTGTCGCATCTGTGTCCTGCTGCCACTTTGCTTTGTGCCACTTTAGAGTGCCTTAGTCACATTTTATCACACTTTAAACAAGTTATTCTTGTTTAAATAATAGGATTAAAGCTTAACTGGATTAACTGTGATATCTTTTTTATTGGCGATGTTTTTGAGCCCAAAACAATACAGTAGAACTTCAAATTAAAGGTTTGAACATGATGATATAGTGTAGGAGCAATGCAGCACTCTGTGTTTTTGTATGTCGGTTAAATTAAGCATTATATAATGTGTGTTAATACAGATATATGCATGTTATTATAGGGTGTGTCCATGTGAATTTCGTGTGTCGGCCTATTACTTGATGTGAAAGGTTATTTTCAGTCATAACACTGAGGCTGCATTGCTCTGTGACAGGGTTGGCACAAAGCACTGTGTTGTTGTTATCCATTGTGTCGGTGTAACTGTGTCGTGCTGTGCCACATCTCTCGTCTCACATCCAGGTTCACGCCAACGTGTCTTTTCAGTCTCCAGCTTGTCCCTCGCCTCCCTCAACCTGGGAGACAGCGACAGCGTTCACTCTGAGAAGAGATCGCCAAGGTGAGATGTTTTTTACAAGTCTACAGCTGCTTGTGGTTTAACATGGAATGAAAGAAAGGGTGTTATTTTGGTGTAGTGTTTTGATTTTAACTGGGACTTCTCAAAAGATTTCATACTTTTGAGGAATATGATTAGTAAAATATGATAAGTGTAAAAAACTCCATGCATTCATGCCAGTTAATCATTTGCTGTATGATCAAATATAAAACATAGACTCGTCATCCTGCTAAAGTCATTTAACCTGGTTCACTTGCTTTTAGAATTACAGTCACAAGCCACTGTAGAGAATCATATAAATCCATGCATAATATGTAGAGTAAATGCAGACTGAATTATGCAGAGCAGAAACTGATGCTGCAATAATCTCTTAAGGCTCAATTCTCAAGTCTGTGCATAAATGTAACAGCAGGTGTTTTTGCCTTAACAGCTGGTGGAAAACTCCTTCAGGGTGTAGTCAGATCTGAATTTGACTGGACATATATAATGTTATAACAATGCCAAAACCTGAAAATATCTGAGAAACTTTGACTATGGACTGTTGAACTGTTCTTCATGTGCAGTAACGGTGATATTTTCTGACCTTTTTTCCAAAGCCAAGCTCTAAAGACTAACTCCGGTTTACAGGTCTAACATTTCTCCTGTATTCTTCTACCTTCCATCTTTTACTACTTTCTCTCCTGCTGTTTCACACACGTCAGAAGTGCTAGTTTAGCCTCTGGCGGTCTCTTCTACTTTCTGAGCTCTCCTAAACTGAGAAGGAGAAGGTTAGTTCCTGCTTGGCAGTTCCACCTTCAGGCGCTTCATGCTGCCCTGCATCCAATCCTGCACTGAGACCCTGTCACCACACCGGGTTTTATGAGGGATTGATAAAGCACTTAAAGGAAAAGCATCATATTTCCTTATGATGAACTTCATAAGATGAACCTCACCACCGAAAAACAATCTCTTTCTTTCCACTTAACTCTCTGCTGTGCCCTCCTCACCAAGTTACACTCCTGCTCTGGCTTTTTCACACCTGATACATGTAGTTTTGTTTTAGTTTTTATCACTACATCTCAATCCAGTTCTGTTGAACGTACCCTGCATAAAACATCCATCTTATCAAGTCATTTAACCCAGAAAATGCCTTAAAATCTGCTCGTAAGATTTAAGATATCAGTTCTTGAAACGTGAATATCCAAATGAGACTTTAATATCCAATGGAAGATCAAGCCTTTTTGAGAAATTGATGCTAAAATGACTTGTTAATGTGGGCAGTTTACTCTCACAAAAAAGCACATTTGTTTGGCTTTATTGCTCTTACTGAACCCTTCTCATTGATTTTCACATACTACAGAGGCAGAATATTGTGTTTTATAACTGCATTTTGCAGTGGAATTAGCTGTATTCACTCTGTATATATGGAAATCACTTGCTTACGTAGGTGGGGACACATTGTGCAGTTGCAGTCCAGAAAAAAGAGCAAGTAAATGCCAAGTGCTGCACAGAGAGGTCAATCAATACCTCCTTTATTGACCTTGATGCACCAGACTGCTCACACCGCTGCACACACTGCCTGTGCTTGCAAGCTTTGCTACTTTACTAGTTACTGTAAGGATGTACAACAACCAAACCAAGCCCAAACTCAAACAGCACACTGAAATAGTACACACAGTTTCATCCTCAGTGAAGGATAAATCTGTACAAACATGATGTAGACAGGGTGGGAAAGTGACACCAGCCAACAGCCTCACACTGCTGTTGTGTAATGGAGATGGCACCATGTTTCAAAGTATTTAGCTGGCTTTTATCATAGTACAGTCGTTTCCTGCCCTGCCTACGGTGTAATCTGCTGAGTGTACAGGAGCAGCGTCCGTGCAGAAAGGTGACCTAATACTCTGCGTGTTTGTGTGTGTGTGTGTGTGTGTGTGTGTGTGTGTGTGTGTGTGTGTGTTCCAGGCCAGATTCTGCAGATGGCTTCCTGTCCCCGAGTCGCTCCAGCAGCAGAAATGGAGAGAAGGACTGGGAAAATGGCTCCACGACCTCCTCTGTTACATCTAACACAGAGTACACTGGTAGGAGAGCTTCATCGTAACAGTTATCAACACAGTGATCAATGTCTGGATCTTGTGTAATGTTTGCACCGTGTTTTTTTTTTTTTTTTTTTTTTTTTGTCTTTTTAATATTGTAATGTGTTTTTGTTCAAACGTCCCCCTTGTCTCACTGTAGGGTCTCTTGGTAGGGTACCTTAGTAGATGGAAAATGTAAATTAAAGGTAAAATTCACCACCTTTGATGTTGATGTCCAATCAGTGTTGATGGTAAATGTAATCAACTGAAGCAATAAATTCCTCAGTGGGTGCTAGATTGAGTGAGAAAGCGGCATTCTCCTGACCGGGAGCCATGTTGGCAGTGCCTACATGTACCAGGATGCATTGAGCGAAGAGCTTTTGACATCTAAACAAAACTCGAATATAGCAAAAAACATATCAAAATATAGTGTCAGGTGACGAAATACTCATTCAATGGCCATCTGCCCTCTTTGCCTGCTGGTCTTGTTTGCCTTTTTATCTTTGGGATCCTGAAGAAGGTCTCCAACACACCTCTGTCCAAGTAAATGCAAAGCCTTCATGCAGTCACTTTCACTAGTAATTCACACACAGGCTCTGTCGGGGCTCTTCCAGCGTCAGTGACAGCATCCAACAAATACTGCCCACACTGATATTCATTGCGGCCAAATGATTCCGTTTCTGTTGGCATTGGGGAGCAAATTGAGCACAGGCACCACTGGTCAGTTTTTTTTCATGGGAGCTCAGGTTCTGGATAAAATACAGCAAACTATCCAAGTAAATTTATCCTCATAATGTGTCCTTGTCCATAACATCATTTGCACTCAAATTTTGGGATGCCATTTTTGCTGCTGGTAACATAGCTAGTTTGCAATACAAGCAAAGAGAACAAGTGGCATCTAGAGCGCCCCCTGGCTACCCAGAGGTGGAAGATCAGTTCTTCCTTGCCTCCGACTATAGCCCCTTTTACACTGCCAGATTTTCCGCAAATGTTGGGCCGTTTTGCCGGCAAGCTGCGAGTGTTTAGACACACACAGCCGGATTGGTGAGTTGATCCAAGGTGCCCAATTTTCTGCCTCGTAGGGTAGTCATATTGGCGGAACCCTTTTAGTTTAAACAGACCGAGGCGGCCTTCCGCAAAAGGAGGGGCTGTTGAAGACTTGTGGGAGGAGCTGTTGATGACGCCGCACATGCGAGCCACTGGCGATGGATAAACAGGAAACAGCTGATAGCAGGAATTAGTGAGCAGCTAGTAGCAAGAGGGAAACGCAAATCTGACAGACACTGTAAAGATGAGCAACTGGGGAGACAAGGAATTGTGCGCCCTTTTTGTCCTCGCAAATGAAGAGGCCATTAATCGTCAAGTGACGGGGACGGTGAAGAACGGACTGACTTATGAGAGAATCGCCGAAGGACTAACTAGCTGTGGCTACATGTTTTGTTACTTGCTCATGCCCCCATTGCCCTGAAAAAGGCGCATTCTGTATAAACAAAAGTAGGTAGGTGGCATTTTGCCGCACTCCCCGATTTTGTTTTTATACTGCCAATGCTGAAAGAAGACTGATTGGGCTTTCATGCAAATCTGCACAATTCCTGTTTAAAAAGGGCTTATGGCACTGTCACGTTAGATGATGGTGCTGGATGCAGGAAGAACATATTTTGCAGCTACAAACTCTGCTTTCTCAGTCATTAACAAACTAAGGAATTCATTGCTTCACTCAACTACATTTACCATCAACACTGCCTGGACATCCACATAAAATTAGGGCTAATTTCCCCTTTAAACAAATAATCTGTGTGATCACATTTTTAAATGCTGCATCCATAGCTCAAAATCCATTGTCCCTACACACAGTACCACATGGATGTGCCACCAATAGAAATCTTCATACATGATTTATCAAAAGAAAGAGTAAAAATAGGGAGGGGGAGTCTTTTCTCTGACATAGCTGGAGGAGTTGCCATGACAACAGTCCCATCCCAATGTTCCCTCTTCTCTGTTCTCATTCAGGACCAAAGCTATACAAGGAGCCCAGTGCCAAATCTAACAAGCACATCATCCAGAACGCTCTGGCCCACTGCTGCCTCGCAGGCAAGGTTAATGAGGGCCAGAAGAACAAGATCCTGGAGGTAACGGCACAGAGCTTTTAATGTGTTGTTTTATATACTCTGAAGGGTCGGGGTGTCCTGGTGGCTGTGCTGATGACGCACACCACATGCTTTCAACATTGTCGATTAAAATCTGACGCAGGACCTTTGTCTCTCTTCCTATTTTTGAGTTAAATATCACCAAAACTTTTGCCCTCCTTTAGCACATGTGATCTTCAAACTTCAATCTTCTCCATTTAACAGGAAATGGAGAAATCCGGCGCCAACAACTTCTTGGTTTTGTTCCGAGACGCCGGCTGCCAGTTCCGCTCCCTCTACACCTACTGCCCCGAGACGGAGGAGATCAACAAGCTGACGGGCATCGGCCCCAAGAGCATCACGCGCAAGATGATCGACGGCCTCTACAAGTACAACTCGGACAAGAAGCAGTTCAGCCAGATACCAGCCAAGACCATGTCGGCCAACGTGGATGCAGTGACGATCCACAGCCATCTGTGGCAAACCAAGAAGCCAGCCACCCCTAAAAAAGTAGTGCCTGCCCAGTCCTAATGGAACTTGATACCCCCAATCCCTCCTCCCATCCCCCCTCAAACAGAACATACCAACTTCAATTTGCACTTCACTGTACATATCCATGAAGATTCAAGCACCTGCAATGCCAGTTAGATGAATGCATATATGTCTTTTTTTATGTTTGTTCGTTTTTGTCCCCCTCATTGCATTCCCGTCCGTGTTTCTCCTCCCAACTCTGGACTGGACATGACAGGACTCAAAGATTATGAACAACTGGAATGTATGCCATTGTTGAAGAATGATGTAAATGCTTATCACCCCGTGTTTTTAAGAGATTGTCACATTTGAGTCGAATCATGAAGGCATGTGTGTGAGCGTTATTTTGTTTCCTATGTGCCAAACGTCAAAAAAAGAGACAGTATGAATGCTAGGACATTTTACTGAAGCACTGAATGTTTTTAATTCATGTACAGATTGATTTCTGTTTGCATTATCCTGTTGAGGCGTGGCCTTATGCGCATTTTGTTTCAGCGTGTGAGTGCAATGAGGTGATTGTAAAAAAAGAACAAAAAAACAAAAGCGTATACAGAGGCTTTTTTTGTATTTGGAAGAACACTTTTTTCTTCATCTCTGTGGGTACAACAGTTTGTATATTAAGGTACGTAAAACTTACAAAGGGCCAAAAAAAAGAATTGCATACAGCTAGCGTTAGCCACACAGGACGTGTGTGATCAGCTCAACAAAGCAAAGCGGTTTCAGCTTTTTCAGAACCCCTTTTTTCGAGAAAGTGATTTTAAAGAATGCAGGACGTTACTGTAGATCACTGGTTCTCAGCCTGTGGGTCGGGACACCTGCAGACGACTTGAGCTATAATGCGTGATGTGTAAAAATATATTTCTAATATACAAGTATGCTGTCATGTTTGTAACTGTTGTGTTCAGTTCCTTTCTCTCATGATATACAGAAGTAGCTTCAACCTCAAGACGAACTCCAAGAAGAAAAATTGACTGAAAGTGAAAATAAAAGATCACCTCGCTGCTGGTTTACAGCAGATTTGTGAACAAAGTGAACAGCTCAGTATTATTTTATTCCTATTTTTAATGCTGCCTTTGAACCATGTAGGATTTTTCCAGTATAAAATAATAATGTGATTACACTCTCACCCGCTGGTATCAGGAATATGACAAGGACATGACACCTAGGAGCTATTTCTCTTTATATAAATATCAGGAAGTAAAATTAAATAAATCATTGTGTTCTTCAGATTCACACTGAGCTTACTCATCTTCAAAAAAGTCCGCACTTATTCTACTCTAAGGCACTTTTGGTAAAAGCATCCACCAAACACCAAATCTAGTAAACAGTATGTATACAAAGTTTAGATCGCTGATTAGTTAAAAATAAAATGCTCTGTTATTTAAAAGAGAAAAAAGGCCAGTCATACATCACAGCAAGAATCGCCTGATATATTAAAATGGCCACTGTTATTATGGTTGTGTCAGTTTCAACACATCTGTTGCTCTTACATAACACAAATGTGTGTTGACCCAAGAGTGTGTATAAGCAGCATATTTGCCAGTTGCCTATAGATGCAACATGTCCAATTTGTTTCTATTATTAGGAGAGTGACCTTCACACAATAATGCAAGGCAGAATAGGGCAGATCCTTGTCGCTGCATACGGGTAGAGACTCGCCACAGAGTTTCATTGGTGTCAGTATCACGTTCCTTTCACCGCCGAATGTCAAATCAACACCATTTGTAGGTTCCAACGAAAACAGATCTGCGAACACGGTGCTTTGTTTTAAACTGGGGGAGGGGGATATTTATGACCAAAAGAGAGCATGTACATGTCTTTGAAAATGTAATCTAGTATGACGGAGTGTTCCTCTGTTGTTTATTTGAAGGATTACTTGTCCTAAGAAGCTCTGTCCACCTGCTTATGGCTGTTTAAGGCCAAGGTAAATGGTTATTTAAACTGTAATGATATTGTACAGTGTGTTCATGTGAGCTCATACCTATTCACTATGATGACTTTGTTTTGTTTCGTCAGACGCTGTGCTGTCATTCAACATATTGCTGAACATGTAGTTTTTTTTTCCCTCTCCTTTTTTTGGCATTCAATAAAACTAAGCATGGCCTCAGCATTAACGTGGTGTTTACTCTAAAAAGTAAATGTCTTTTTTTAAAGGAGGAAGGGATCCGTCAGTCAACAAAGGCAAGCTGAAAGAAAACTCAGGAAGACTGATATTATAGTATGGTATAGAAATCCATGATATTCATGGACGGGGTCTTGAGATGCAGCCAGGGGGAGGAAGGGGTCCAGTTTGAGACCCCAGAATTGCATCTCTGCTTTTGCAGATGATGTGGTTCTGTTGGCTTCAGCACACTGACCTCCAGCATGCACTGGGGTTGTTTGCAGCAGAGTGTGAACCGGTAAGGATCAGAGTCGGCACCTCCAAATCTGAGGCCATGGTTCTCTGGCCTGCATCTCTTCCGGTGGATTGCCCCCTCCGGGTTGGGAGAGAGTTACTGCCTCAAACGAGGGATTCAAGTATCTTGGGATCTTGTTTACGAGTGAGGGTAGAATGGAGCGTGAGATGGATCAGCGGTTTGGTGCGGCTGCGCCAGACAATGATGGTGAAGAGGGAGCTGAGCCAGAAGGTGAAGCTTTCAATTTACTGGTCCATCTACTTCCCAACCCTCACCTATGGTCATGAGCTCTGGGTAGTGACTAAAAGAATGAGATTGTGGATACAAGCAGCCGAAATGAGTTTCCCTCGTGGGGTGGCTGAGCTCAGCCTTAGAGATAGGGTGAGTAGTTTGGAAATCTGGAGGGAACTCGGAGTAGAGCCGCTGCTCCTTCGTGTTGAAAAGGGTCAGTTAAGGTGGTTCGGGCATCTGATCAGGATGCCTCCCGTTGAAGGTGTTCTGGGCACATCCCACCAGTAGGACGGAGGGATTACATATCTCATCTGGCCTGGGAACACTTTAGGGTAGCCAAGGAGGAGCTTACCTTGTTCCTTGCCCTTAGTGTATTGCGATGTCTGTGCTCTCTCAACAGACTTAGAGACATCCTCCAGGACGTCACTGTAGAAGTGCTGCTCAAATATCTGTTCAGTCATAGATTTAAGTGCATCAGTGGTGATATGAATCTGTCTCACTCGGTCATTGAGCAGCTGGTTCTGAGTCTCTGAAGGATCATTGCTGCCCTGTGTCTTTACACGGTAGAACCCAAACATAAGCTTTTTGAAATGATCCCGAAATTAAATATCAGGTGGTTTCTGTAATCAGCCAGCTTCCTAGATGTTCTTTCAAATTCTTGTAGCAGCTGAAGAGCATTCTTTTCAAACTGTTTAGCAACATGTTGGTGAAGATTATTCTCAGTCATCCAGCTCATGGTAGTCTTAAGTGCTATATTGTAGGCAACTGGACTTGCCTGAGCTTCTTGAAGACATTTCACCTCTCATCCAAGAGACTTCTTCAGTTCAGTGCATTTTAGATTACCCACTCATACCTCTCCTTCAAACACTATGGGAGAAGCAGCCTGTCACTGAAGGAGCTGCCCAGTGCTGTCAAAGTGTCCTGCATGGGGTGGGACATGTTGCCCATAAGGGATGATAGCATGACTATCATTCTCCTTTCTTCCACCACTTCCACCGTGTCGAGGGAGCATCCCAGGACAGAGCTGGCCTTCTTTATTCGTCTGTTGAGTCCTGTCAGCTGCGGAGATACTGCTGCCCCAGCACACCACTCCATAAAAGATGGCTGATGCTACCACAGAGTAATAGCGGATCGTCAGGAGTGCCTCTTGTACACCAAAGCACCTCAGTCTCCTTAGCAGATAGAGTCTGGTCTGTCCTGTAGAGTGCATAGTGTTGTCTGTCCAGCCCAGTTTATTGTTCAGATAAACACCCAGCTGCTTGCAAATACTTCCTGTTGACATTCTGTCTTTAGTTTACAACTGTTGGGTGATTTATATGTAATTTGTAGCTATTAATCCAGAGTAATCCAGCGACTTTGTCTGATCAGCATAATAACTTTCACTCGCTAACCCATATGTAAAAGCAAAGCTGAATGTCTGAGGAGAAAACAGACCACACAGGTTATTTGTAGTGTTTTTATCAGTGATTTTATTAATACAATTTAACCTAAATTATAATGATAATCAAGTTTCAAGTTTCTTTCATTTATATAGCAGCCTACAGGTTTGCACCAGGGTGCTTCACAAAGACAGACATATATGTATACAGAGCATAGAGACATGTAAGTGCATGGATTTTGTGAAAATAAAACAGGATTAAAACAGAAACAAGTTTAGATACAATTCATTTTTTTTTCACAAGTTTCGTTTTTATTAACAGGTGCTCAAACTACAGTGCAGGAGCAGTTCCAAAAATGTGTCAGGTTTCCATTTGTGCATTAGAAAATATTATTTTAAAAAGAAAAGAAAATGTAAATGGTAAAACATACTTATCCAAAAATGTAAAAATAAATAAAAATAAAAATAATAATAATAATCTAGTATATTAATAATGATAATGATGAGAAGAAGAAGAAGAAGAAGAAGAAGAAGAAGAAGAAAAGAGGTTAAAAAAATCACACACACACACACACACACACACACAAAGAAAAAATATTTAAAGTAAATATAAGTATACTATTCCTTAAATATATACAGAGGGGATGTACTCTAAATCTTAGGACATTTTAACGCACAAACATATATTATTATTATTATTATTATTATTATTATTATTATTATTATTTTTAAATCAGGTTTAACACATTAAAAAACCAGAGAATAAAAGTGGGCTCATCTTAAAAGCAAGACTCAGTCTGTATAGTATAGTATAGTAAAGTGTAGTATAGTATGGGATATTATAATCACATTTTTTAAATTTTTTTTTTTTTTTTTTTTTTTTTTTTTTGAGTGCTTGTGCTGAAGGTGTGACCGCAGGGCGTCATCACTTCACTTGATTGGTGCTTTGCGGCTGCGTCCGCATGGCAACCGCGAGCTGTGTACAAGACGGAGGAGCAGAGAGACCTTTCTAGAGACGCTGGCTGGGATTTTATCATCCAGACACCAATTTCCCTGCGCTCATATTCGTACATACCCTGCTTTCTGTTACATTTGGACACCGCAGACGGACTGGAGCTGCTTTAATGCGGCGTGTCGTTGGCGCAGACTGACAGGTGAGGACTTGGCACGGATTCACGGCGGCGTGTTAGCCTGGAACACCGGTGGGTAGCCATGCGCGGTGTCCTGCACATTAAGAGGGAAAATGAAAGACATTGTGAGAATGTGTTGTTGTGCATGCTGTTCTGCTGGACTGGCCGTGTGTGTGCGCAATGTGCTGTCAAGAGAGGTGTCTGCGCGCGGATAAAAGTGCTGAGGCGGTCAGGTTTGGGCCGCAGACCCGCTGTCACATCCAGCACCAGAGCTGGATGTTGTTGCTGTGTGCTGGGAGGAACAGGGCGGTGTCACCGGCTGCTCTGCCTCCAGACACCCGGAGGCATCACTGCTCTTAGTGCACTTATACAGAGCGGGTGGATCATGCATAATGAAGACCCCTTTATGTCTTTGTATAGCTGCAGACGTGATGTGGCTGTGATTAACTATTTACAGCCCGACCCTAAACAACTGCATCCTGAGATATTTCCTACCATGATCACTGGAGAAATCCACATTATAGTGCATTAAGGTGATTTTTAAAAATGTTTAATGTAGAATAAACACTCCAAACCCTCATAAGAATAGTATGGATGCTACACCACCATGTGAGACCACACACTCCAGATATGCCATGCCACTGGAGCTGACCACAAAACAGAGAGGAGCACACTGAACTCACTTTAAAGTAGATATTTAGAGGCAGCCTTAATTCTTGGTGGCATAGATTCAACAAGGTGCTGGCAGAGATTTTGGTCCATGTTGACAGGATAGCATGATACAGTTGCTGCAGATTTGTCGTCTGCACATCCCAAAGGTGCTCTATTGGATTGAGATCTGGTGACTGTGGAGGCCATTGGAGTACAGTGAACTCATTGCCATGATCAAGAAACCAGTTTGAGATGATTTGAGCTCTGTGACATGGTGCGTTATCCTGCTGGAAGTAGCCACCAGAAGATGGGTACACTGTGGTCATAAAGGGATGGACACGGTCAGCAACAATACTCAGGTAGGCTGTGGTGTTTAAACCATGCTCAGTTGGTACTAAGGGGCCCAAAGTGTGCCAAGAAAATATCCCCCACACCATTACACCACCACCACCAGCCTGAACCGTTGATACAAGGCAGGATGGATCCATGCTTTCATGTTTACACCAAATGCTGACCCTACCATCTGAATGTTGCAGCAGAAATCCAGACTCATCTGCAGCCTCAGTTTCCTGTTGTTAGCTGACAGGAGTGGCACCTGGTGTGGTCTTCTGCTGCTGTAGCCCATCTGCTTCAAGGTTCAACGTGTTGTTGGTTCAGAGATGGTCTTCTGCAGATCTTGGTTGTAACGAATGGTTATCTGACTTCCTGCTGTCTTTCTATCATCTTGAACCAGTCTGCCCATTCTCCTCTGACCTCTGGCATCAACAAGGCATTTTCACCCAAAGAACTGCTGCTCACTGGATATTTTCTCTTTATCAGCCCATCCTCTGTAAACCCTAGAGATGGTTGTGTGTGAAAATCCCAGTAGTAAGTCCCATACACATAAGCCTTTTTCTTTTTTGATGCAACCATGTCCGTCTCGTCTTCCCTCTCTCTGTATCCCAGCCGACCTGCAAGCTGCCACCACAGATCTGTAACCATGACGGCAGAGGAGACAATCAGCATCAAGGAGGCGGAGGTGATCAAGGTGATGCTGGACTTCCTGAACTCCAGGAAGCTGCACATCAGCATGCTGGCCTTAGAGAAGGAGAGCGGCGTCATTAATGGACTCTACTCTGACGACATGCTCTTCCTCAGGTATGATACGGCAGGTAGGAGACGGCCATAGTGTCCTGAAAGGGAGAGGATTTAAGTTTTACAGACTTGTGTAGCAGAGCTGTTTGTAAAAATTCGGACGCAAATTACCACCTTGTTTTTTCTTATGTTCCCATTATTGACTGCACCGCTGTGATGGGAACAATGATTTTAGAGGCTTTTTTAAATTGTTGATTTGCTGCTTTCAACAGGCAGCTCATTCTGGATGGCCAGTGGGAGGAGGTGTTGCAGTTCATTCAACCTCTAGAAGGAATGGACAAGTTTGACAAGAAAAGGTGACCGACATAATATGAGGTGTTATTGTACCGTCTAAAAACATCAACCAGAGAAGTTTTATTAATCGTTGAGGCATTATGAGAACATAAGGCCTGACTGAACGTCATCTTTTTGTCACATGTCTACAGCTAGACACTGTCTCAATTCGAATATTGTCTAGTCTAATATTAAGCACAGTATTGAGGTTTCCTTTCACTGGTGACTGGGTCGGACTCGCCAGTAAAGCAGGAGACTGGAACGAAATTAGGTCAAGTCCCAGTGCTGTGGTGGCATGATCGAATCATATCACTGTCGGCCCCTGTTTCCCACCAAATACTCAACACATATACAGAACGTTCAAAACTCAGTTGTCCCACCTAATTAAATTAGTCTAGGTTGTTACAATAACTCACTTGAGAGTTAATCAATTCTTAAAATCTTTACAGTATATGTCCTAATACTGAGATTTGTCCTCCCAGGTTCCGCTACATCATCCTGAAGCAGAAGTTCCTGGAGGCTCTGTGTGTAAATAACGCCATGTCTGCTGCTGAAGACCCTCAGAATGTACGTAAATATACAATGAGGAAAATGGTATATGAGTACTGGCAATGTGAAACCAGTCTGAGTTGAAGCCTGGAGGCCGTTAGAGTGGGCTCACCACTAGAAGGCCACTCGCTGGGAAACCAAATACACTCAAAATTCCCTCGAGTATAGCAACCTAATGGAGCTGCTCAGCAGTTGGTAGAGGAAGCTTGTGATTAATGCCTAGCATACACTACTACTAGACTTTGGAAAGACTTTCTGTGACACTCTCTCACGTAAAAAGACAATGTGAGTTTTTAGTCACACACTCAAAGACTGGGGAACTCGCAGTGTCACTATTTGCACGACTACAACTAGATTCCTTTTGAGATTATTTCCCATCCTGCTCCTGGTGGATCTATTTCGCCAAACTGCCTTTAAGAAATAAGACATATTAACAATTCCATACATGTCTGCAAAAACACATAGCTCTAGAATCATGAGATGAAAGCCCTCATATGTCAACAGCATTCTTGTCAATTTGGCATCAGTGTAATCCATTAGGGTTGCAACGGTATGAGATTTTTTTGGTACTGTAACTGTCTGAACTGAAAATATTGTGGTTTCACAGTATCATAGTATTACAGAATTATCATTGCTATGACCTTTAAATGAATTAAAACAGAAGGGTTATTTTTGGTTAAACCAAATGTTTTATTACTATATTTGACACTTGAAACCAATATTTAACATTTTACTTAGAGAGTCATGAACACCCTTCCAGAACAATTTCAGTTTGGGGCAGTCCCAGAATATGTGATAATGGTTTGCCAATCGTGAACCACACTGCCTCCACCATGGCATATTGGCATCTCTATATTTCTCTTGGATCGGTGTCTTAAAGTACCTGATTATGTTTTTCCAGCAGTGTTCTCTCCAGTCTATAGAGTTAGTTGAGGACCATTGAAATTGCCAAATATCCCCCCAGGCCTCTTCTGACAGTCTAATCCTCGCCTCTTGTTCCCACTTCTCTTTAATATAATTAGTGTTGTCGTTCTTAGCCTCAGATAGAGCAGTGTATAATCTTGAAATAGATTTTTTAGGGGTAGACATGTGGCTGCGTAAAATTTGGATTCAACTGTTGAAAAAACCTTGAGAATTATGATTTCTAACTAACATAAGAGCTGCTTGGTGGTTATATACATGCCGAACCAGGACTTGTTCATGTCCTGGAGTCCCCTTCATGTTTACTGTCTTTCTGGTTTGCTGCTTCCTGTTTGGTGCTGGAGAGAGCACAGATATTGGTTGTTGACAGTGTTCATGTCATTGAACTTAAACATCTTTGATTTTGTTGGAATGTCAAGACGAGAAAAAGACTGACTTTGAAAGCTTGGACTGAGTACATTGACCACCTTACACCAAACGATGGAGATCACAGTAGGGTGCACTAACTGAGATGAAACTCACGGTTTTATCACAGCATAACTTGGGATGGTGATGTGTGTGTGAATATGACGCTTCTTCTAAAACTTACACACATACCAGTGTGGTCCTACAAAAACAGGAAGAGTATCTAAAAAAAAACACATACTCACTTCTCCTCTTTACATTTTCTGTTCACTCCAGCTGGAGCTCACCATGCAGGCAGCAGTCAAGTGCCTCCACAGTCTGGAGGAGTTCTGTCCATCCAAGGACGACTACAGCAAGCTGTGTCTCCTCCTCACCCTGCCGCGCCTCACCCACCACGCCGAGTTCAAAGACTGGAACCCGAGCACGGCGCGTGTCCATTGCTTTGAGGAGGCCTGCGCCATGGTGGCTGAGTTCATCCCTGCGGACAGGAAGCTGAGCGAGGCAGGCTTCAGGGCGAGTGGAAACCGCCTCTTCCAGCTGCTCATCAAAGGGATCCTTTATGAATGCTGTGTCGAGTTCTGTCAGGTAATACGATACCCTAAAAATGAAAAGGTTTGGTATTCAAAATTATCAGGACTTAGGGAAGAACTCTACAAAGTCAGTTATGGGTGATGGTCAAACTCCCCTCTGTTTCTCTTTTCCAGAGTAAAGCAACTGGCGAGGAAATCACAGAGGGCGAGGTGTTGCTCGGTGTGGATTTGCTCTGCGGGAACGGCTGTGACGAACTGGACTTGTCGCTGCTCTCCTGGCTGCAGAACGTCTCTCCGGGTGCCTTCTCTTGCGCCTTCGAGCAAAAAACCCTCAACATCCACGTGGACCGCCTGGTGAAGCCCAGCAAGGCCGGTCACGCCGACCTCCTCACTCCTTTAATCAACCGCCTGTCCCCGTGCTGCCCCACCTCGCCCTTCCGCCAGAGGCCTCATTCAGCGGACACCTACATGTCCAGGTCCCTCAATCCGGCTTTGGATGGCCTGTCCCACGGTCTGGCGGCCCAGGACAAGAGAGGCATGGAGGCGAACATGAAGTCTGCCCTCAGTCGGAGCCTGGTGGAGAATAATGTGCACCAGCAGGACGATTCACCTGAAAAGTAAGAGTCTGAAGCACACATGGGACGAATGAGTTTTGGTGTTCCTTGGAGTACCAGATGTCTGCAGCACTGTACAGCACACGTCAAAGCAT
The DNA here is from genome assembly GCF_041903045.1 of Epinephelus lanceolatus. Taxonomy (NCBI): domain Eukaryota; kingdom Metazoa; phylum Chordata; class Actinopteri; order Perciformes; family Serranidae; genus Epinephelus; species Epinephelus lanceolatus. The sequence continues at coordinate 25,154,337 of NC_135739.1, forward strand.
AGTTATTATAGTCATGAATATAATATTATCTTTCCCGGAGCTTTCCTACAAAGCTCTCTCCCTTAGCATGTGTGTGTATTAAACCTAGTGGTAGGTCTTGTTGTATGACACAATCTGTAGCTCCATTAATCCCACTATCCCTGCTTTAACAGAGACAAACTGCCTCGTCTGTCATCTCCTCCAGTGCTGCACAAAGCTTATCAGACTGCAGCAGAGTGTTGATGGATGCAATTTAATCTTGAGCCTTCACCCTAATGACTCATAATTGAAAATCACAGTGCTGAAGCTGTCGCTAAATTAAGGCTGTAAATATGGTGGAAGATGATTTTCCTCATGGAAACTCAGAGCTGAGCAGGTTTTTACTGCTCAAATGTGGTTTAAGTGGGGTCTCTGTGGCTCGTTTGGTCATTACTGCAGCCTTCTGGGTACATGTCTGGCTCAGGATCTTAGTCATGCTGTTGCTTTCACTTTCTTGCCGGTCAGTTTTTGTCACAGTGGACTGGCCACAGAGAGCAAAAATTGCATTGTAAGAAAAAGATACATCAATCACCCAGCACAAACTGTGGCCATTGTAACTGGTATTTGTGTGGTGAAAACGCTTAGAAAGTAAGGCATCAGATCATGACAGGTGAGCTGACGACAGGTTTGCATCACAAGGTAACAGCAAATAAGGTGTTACACCATTGAGTGATAGGTGGAGACAGGCTTTAATGGAATCAAATGAAAGCTACTAGAAACGGATCAGTTCGCCAGACTGTCTGATGTTGCCATGTTCTCTGGCTCCACCTGCTGGACACAATTAATTACTACAACTCTAAGAGTTTCTCATCCCTGCAGGAATTTATCTAGAAATATGGTATGCAAACAAAGGTAAATATGGTTTTCACGTCTCACTCACTGTGGGGCCGCACTGAATGACATTTTTAAAATCCAAAGCTTCCACTGAGGTTTTTTTAATGAAGCTTTGAATGTCTGTCATCATGTTTTATGATGTCATCACCCTAAAAAGCAGTACAGAAATCATCAAACAACATCCTTAATTTGAATAAAGTTATTATGATTAAATTCTCTTCAGTGCATACATGTAATTTATGGTGGCGTTAGATTGCTGCTCAACCATCCCGTTAACACAGGTGTGTGCCTTAGTATTTCAGCAGCAAGTGGGAAAGAAAACAGATTTTTGACCACAGTGAAAATGTTTTTTGAAAGATAATAACCAACAAATATGGATTGAGGCAGAAGCTTTGTTAAAAAAAAACAAAAAAAAAACATGATTACATCTATCTTTTTTCGATAAAGTTTGACTAAAGTTTGATTCTATAGTTATTGTAAATGTTTGGATCACACGAGTTGGGATCAGTCCTACGCAGCCACCACTGGAATCTAATTCTAGAAATGGAGTAATACTAATAATGTTAGTGTAGCTTAGTCTTTATCTGCAACAGCGCAGAAATACGGAGTTTAAACAGAAAGAGTAGACATGCAAATAAAAGCTTGTAGCATTCAAATGTTGATTTAGAATTCAAATGTCAACATTATGAGTGAAGCTTCGAAACTTTGAACTATTTGATACAGCTCTACTTTATCGGAATGTGGCATTTAACCTTGTTACTGTTGTAGCTATACTGAGTAGCCCGCATTATTGCTATTTCTTTCCTTTTGCTATATACAGTATAGTCCTTAAGTTTAATATCCTCCTGAGACCTGAACTTTTGTTTGGTTTGCATTTTTAATTTCTCCCCTAGCTATCTGGGATCAGTAGGATCTGATAAGTATAAAAAAACTAAACATTCTCAACGATAAGTCCCAATGTCATCAAACCAGTTGATGATAAATTTCCAATTTCCTTAAATAAGTACTTCCTAATTAAGTGTCTTAGCTCATTACTGTTGCTAAAGTTGTGAAAATGTGTTGCCATATCAAACTACAAATTTTATTAATCATAAGTAAACAAGTTTTGATCGTAATGTGATCAGGCTTTGAACCGTGTCCACTTTTATGTCAAGATCAGCTGCAGACTGACTTGGCAGAGATGGCAAGTTTTTCCATGGGTAAGTGTACTGTGCTCTTACTACCACTAGATGGCACATAAAAGTGTCCACAAACAAAGACAACAGGTCTAAGCTAAGCAAAATAAAGTATTAAGGTGCAGGAAACCAAAAATGTGAAGTCCTCATATGAGGACACATGGTCTCAGGAGGTTATGCATGGTCTGTTTAGTTTTCAGCTTGTATTTTTTTGTTTTACTTCCTGCTTCACCTCAAATCAGTTCAAATTTTTACAAAGTGGTTGGAATTAACGTGCATTTTCCTGGCAATAGGAAGCACCCTCAAGGGCTGGATGGACCCAACACCACACGCACGCCTCTGACCCCTGGAAAAGATGGTGGCCCTCCCTCCAACACAGAAACAAATGAGGTAATTAGAACTGCAGACTGTGTGTGGACTTGTATGTGGTATAGACCTTAGATCAATGATAAGCACAAAGACATTTCCGGAATAGAGGAGTGGCGCGTCTCACCTTTGGCTGCTCCAGCTAAATTGGTTTTATGACTTGTGTGAGGACTGTAAAAAGAAATAGCCCTGGTCGTCTGTCTGGTCACTTGAGTCAGAATTAGATTTTCAGTCTGTCTACCCTCTGCCGTCATTACTCCAGATTTAAGAGATTTAGAATAGATTCCCCGTGAACCCTCCTGAACCACCGTGTCTCCACACCTCTACTGCCTCATAAATCCTTCCCCAATTCTCTCCCACACCTGTCCAAGGGGTACTAGCACCCTCCAGCCCCCTGTCCCAGTGAAGAGGGTGGAGGTCATGGACGCTGGAGGCAGATAATCTGGTTTGATGTGCGGTCACACCCAAGATAGCCTGCTGCTTCCATCATCGCTCATCTTTATGCATCCCAGGTCCCATCCAGAGGAGCAAAGTAGAAATTGGATTGTTTTGTGTGTGTGTGTGTGTGTGTGTGTGTGTGTGTCTGTCTGTGTATGAAAAGTGGTGAGAGGGGTGAAGGGGAATATACTATAGACCTGCTGGATATGATGAGGTCCTTGAAAACTTTTTATGGGATAGATGATGGAGGATGAGGCCTTGGGAGCTGAAGAGTTGTCAGTAGTGGCTCTTGGGAGAGAGTTTGTCTATTATAATCTGGTGTGTGTGCTCTTGCATGTGTGTTTGTGTGTGTGTGGAGTTATTAAGGCAGAGACTACTGAAAGGCAATGATAAATATTGGGTCACTGTTCAGGTAAAACAAATCCTGTCAAAAAATGTGTCAGAGTTTCTACATGTTCTGCAAAAACAAGTTTACAATCTGTTTCTATTTTGATAGTTGTGTGCATGTGTTTGTCCAGCGTGCTGATTCCTCAGAGCACATCCAGGAGTACTACAGGCAGCGTCTCCGCGTGCAGCAGCATCTGGAGCAGAAGCAGCAGCAGAGACAGCTTTACCAGCAGATGCTGCTGGAGGGAGGGGTGAAGCCAATGGACGGAGCCCAAAACAACCTCACAGAGACCTTCCTCAGCAGGTGAGGAAGCCACATGAAAAGATTCAGTGACTTAATGAATGAAATTCAAACTCAGTGCCGCCTCATTGAGACAAAGACATCTTGTTTTTGTCTAGGTCCATTCAGAAGTTGGAGGAGATGAACGTGGGCATTGACCACAGAGGAAACGAGGTGATGACACAGTGGAACGGACTGCCGGGGAACACCAGCACTTCCAGTCCCAGAAGCGCCAACACCCGACACACCCCAGACACCGGGCCGCCGAGGGATAAGCCAGGTGGAGGGGTCAGCAGCACACCATTAAGGACCGGGAGCCAGGGCTTGCCTTTCCTCAACGAGTCTCCAGTTCCTGTCAGTCAGAGGTAAGAGCCTCCTTTACTTTTCCAAAATGCTAATCTTTGTATTATGAAATAATATCAGTGTACAGAATAAATTAAACTGATAGAGAATTAATTAAGCTGGATATATGTGTGCATTTTTATTATCAGTGCTGAGAGGATCAGAGCGTCTTGCCCCACAGTCCAAGATGATTCTGGCTGCTCTACGACACGTAATTCACATGAGGTACAGCAAACCGTCCAGTGGTTATTTTTATAACCACCTAAATCTTTGACTTTCACGTAGATCGTAGTTCCAAAGATTATTTTTCTGATCCTGTACAGCCGGGGAAGTCCAAATCACAGTTTGTTAAAGTGAACCAGCTGGAGGACACGCAGGCAGTGCGTGCAGTGGCCTTCCATCCCTCTGGAGCGCTGTACGCTGTCGGCTCCAATTCGAAAACCCTGAGGGTCTGTGCCTACCCAGAAACACTGACACCCAGGTAGGAGCCCTTTACAGGTAGCAACAAATCCAAACTATGAGATATTCTTACAAGATTTTAGATTATTCATGTATTCGTGTGGAATTCTGCTGTAACGTGCTAATAAATGAAGGCACACATGATGAGGACTGTACCAGCATTTAATGAGCAGAAGCAAACATACAAGTTTTTGACAAAAAGACAAAGAAACCTTAAGGGGAAAAAAATCAGCTTCTTCACACAAAAAAAATCCAAAATTGTGAAATCCAGTTTGCATTTTTTCCCACAGATGTATGACATTTTAGAATTCACACCTTCCCACATATTCATCTGTCTGTCTTGTATATTCCTGTCCCATTCAGTGGTTCTGGTGCAGTGAAGCAGCCGGCAGTGCGCTTCAGGAGGAACAAACACCACAAGGGCTCAATCTACTGTGTCGCCTGGAGCCACTGCGGACAACTGTTGGCTACTGGCTCCAATGATAAATTCGTCAAAGTCCTGCCTTTCAATGCAGACAGCTGCAATGCCACAGGTACTACTCTATGTGTTAAAATGTCTATATGATGAGTAATGTCCATTTTCCCAGCCAATTGGCTCGAACAGTACAGGCCTGTTTGTGCCTACTGTGACCTATCTCAAAAGGTCAAGTAGCCTCTGTTGCGGTCAGAGTCATTTGGTAAAACTTAACTGCCCTTTAAAAAATGCACAACAAGTACAGTTTGAAGAATAATTAAGAAAAAGTGATTCATTTTTTCTGGATATTGAGGAATGTTACTGTTTCCATCCCCAATGTACACCTCTGTTTCAGGCCCCGACCTGGAGTTCAGCATGCACGATGGCACCATCAGGGACCTGGCTTTCATGGAGGGCCCTGAGAGTGGAGGATCCATTTTGATCAGTGCCGGAGCCGGAGACTGTAACATCTACACAACAGACTGTCAGAGAGGGCAGGGTCTTCACGCCCTGAGTGGACACACTGGTATGTCAGCCACAGTTCTTGTGAAAGAAACAGTCTAAATTGATCCTTAATGAGAAAAAAATGATATTGAAGACATAAAAATGGTATTTAAGATGTCACTGTTTGTTTCAACAGGTCACATTCTGACTCTGTACACGTGGGGAGGGTGGATGATTGCCTCAGGCTCTCAGGACAAGACAGTGCGGTTCTGGGACTTGCGGGTGCCAAGCTGTGTGAGGGTGGTGGGCACAACTCTGCATGGCACAGGTGAGTTGCATCATGACTCTCATTAGGGTGGATCATTTATGTGGCAGCAAATGACTTCCAGGTTGGTGTGGCATCACACTTAACCCACAAGAATGCACTAATGCTTCATGAAGATTTCTGGACACAGCGGAACTGCCAGTAACTGAACAGATTTTAAATTAGACACTTCACATTGATCGATTTATTGTTTCATAAAATAAAAAAGTACATACTTATTACCACTCTGTCTCACACAGGAAGTGCAGTTGCCTCTGTGGCAGTGGATCCCAGCGGCCGCCTGCTGGCCACAGGTCAGGAGGATAGCACCTGCATGTTGTATGACATCAAAGGAGGCCGCATAGTCCAGACATACCGCCCCCACGGCAGCGACATCCGCTCAGTGCGCTTCTCACCTGGAGCCCATCATCTCCTCACCGGCTCTTACGACAACAAAATCATCATCAGCGATCTTCAAGGTAGAAACGCCTGCGCCGGGAGAGAAAGGAATAAAATACATTGTGTGTAGTGTGTGTAACAAAAATACGTCTTTCTTTTCTCTGACCCCAGGTGACCTAACAAAGCCCCTCCCTCAGACAGTGGCAGGGGAGCACTGGGACAAGGTGATCCAGTGTAGGTGGCACCCCCACGACCAAACCTTCCTCTCCTCCTCCGCAGATCGAACTGTCGTCCTCTGGGCACCGGGCCCCTGAGCTGCTCACTGGAGGAACACTGGGTAACTACGGCAGCAGCAGCAGGAAGCACAAGAACACGAGCATAGGAACCCTGACTGCTTTAGTGTGTCTGTGGGTGTGTGTGTTTGTGCGCATACATACTGTGAGCGTCACGCTGTTTATAAGCCGCTCCGTTAGAGTTAACTGTGTGTGTGCTGTGTGTGCATATGTGTGTGTGTGTCTAACTTGTGACAGATGTTTTTGAGGTGGAAAATCTAGTCACTTTGAAAATACTCATTGTATATGTCTCTGTGAGTGTGTGTCAGTGTGTGTGTGTGCAAGCAAACGCAACATTCTGACAATGTGTGTGTAATTAAAAGTAAAGCAAAATAAAGGGAAACTAATCAGAACATTTTGCTGCTTTAAAAAGAGGAAACATGGAAATTAGCATTAATATTTCTATTCAGAATTCATGTGAGGCTCTGCCTGTTTAAGGTGTGTGTGTGTGTTCGCTTAACACCTTTTAGCTTTTGTAAATAAAGCAGAAAGTTTAACCTTTTCGGATTTACTTAAAGATTTACTTGGCAAATACGTAGTTCGGATATAGAGATGACTAATGCCTGTATTGAAGGGTTGAGTAAGTTCACTGCAAGCACACCTTCAAGTTAGTTTTTTTCTCACGATGCCAGACTACATTTAAATCAGCTGTAGTCAGAACTTGTCAGAAACATGAAGGTCACTTTCAAAGGTAAATAGAGTTTGGTGCAACATAAAGAAGTTGCTATCTCTAGTTTCTATAGGAAGCAGTGAGACACATTTGGTTATGCATATCATAATGTGCCTTTTTGTAACATTTGTAGAGATTTTTTGGACGTGTGGATTGATTGAGAGATTTATTTATTTCGTTATTTGCAGCATTATTTTGATATTTTCTCATATGCCCTGGCATCTGTACATTTTTGTACTGTCACTGTAATGTGAAAAATGATCATCCTCTGGCATTTTTGCGCACTTGTATTCCCAAAGTGTTTTTCCCTACATCTGTTACTATTAAAAAAGAGAGAGTAACTGGCTTGTACCACAGAAGCCCTGAGAGGCAAAGAGGGGAAATAATCAATTCATTTTCCATGGTGGGAATGTGGAAGGCGGGGTACACCCTGGACAGGTCGCCAGACTATCACAGGGCTGACACATAGAGACAGACAACCATTCACACTCACATTCACACCTACGGACAATTTAGAGTCACCAATTAACCTGCATGTCTTTGGACTGTGGGAGGAAGCTGGAGTACCCAGAGAAAACCCACGCTGACACAGGGAGAACATGCAAACTCTGCACAGGAGGGCTCCCTCATCCTGGGTTCGACCCAGGAACCCTCTTGCTGTGAGGCAGCAATGCTAACCACTGCATACCATGCCAATTTCTAAGTTTGTTTATGACTTAAAAAGGTGGGGGAAAAGGTTTGCCAGGATAAAAAAAAAGTTCCTTTTTTTTCTGTCTGTGAAACTGGTAAAAAAAAAAAAAAAGTGTAGTTGTGTTCAAGTTGTATTCTGTTCATTATTGTAGTACTCATTTTGGCCACAAGAGGCTGGAGTGCACCACAACCCCGTGTACTAAACAGGACTAAAAGCATTCACATTTTCTGTCAGGTGGGTGCACTTTAAACACAAGGTGTTTATATTGTGTGTTAGCAAGTTACGTATCATTACTGTTATGTCTGTTACCCGGAAGAAAACATTAATGCTTCTAGTTCTATTAAGAACATGGGGTAGTGGTGCCCTGCTGCCTCCTGTGTATGTTTTTTCCACCTGTTTTCACAGATTAAGAAGCTTCCAAAAAATCCATTCAGCATTCTCTGTAACCGCTTATCCTGTCAGGGGTCGCAGGGATCTGGAGTCTGTTCCAGCTAACATTGGGCGAGAGGCGGGGTACACCCTGGACAGGTCGCCAGACTATCACAGGGCTGACACATAGAGACAGACAACCATTCACACTCACATTCACACCTACGGACAATTTAAAGTCACCAATTAACCTGCATGTCTTTGGACTGTGGGAGGAAGCCGGAGTACCCTAAGAAAAATTACGAAAAAATGATCCTGGCAAATTCTTTTTTTTAGAAATTAGGTGTTCAGCTGTTGCCACCAAAACATAGAACTTTAAATGCAAAGACAAAATGGTAGCAGGATAAAGACGAGGCACTTTAAAGACAGGAATGCTGCAGGACTGCACAATGTGAAATGACAAATCTAGTCACATCTTCAACTTAAAGACGACTCTAATTTTATCTTCGCTTTCACTAAGTAGCTATGCAGACACCTGATGGATGTGACAGAGACGAGGGTATTAATGCATCATATTTTACATTACATAGTGGCTTACAGTGGCTGTGTGGTTTTAGACAATGTTTGTGCACACAGCATGTAATGATGGAACTGCCACGGGGTCAGCGGGGTTCAAACTGTTAAAGTAATCAAATAGTGGCTGTGTAATGTTCTTTTGAATAAAAGTGAATAAAGGGTATTTTTATGTTACTCTTTGGAGCTGTAAGTTAAGTGATGAAATAAAGACTGAAAGTTTCATCACACTGCTTGTTACTGTGTGTGTGTTGCTTTGCCAAATAGAGCGTACAAATTAAAATGAAAAATTGAAATGTGCCTTTGATGTCCCTGCTCTGTGTAATTACCTGTGTTGCTGCTAATGCATGTAAGGGCTGCTAATGTCCTGCAGAGTCCCATCACTGGCATGGCTAAACTGTAGGGGTTGGAACATGCTTATAGCAGAAAAAAAAAAAAACCTGATGCATTTACCTTAGGTGTCCGGTATGGTCAGATACTTTGCAGAAGACATGTAGACAGAAATTGAAAACGGGAGGAACAAGATGAAGTCACACAGGCCACAAAGAGACAAAGTGCAAGAGGTTAAAGAGACAGAGGGGTGATGGGAGGGATGGAGGTAACTGCAGAGAGGAGTGCGAGCAGGGATTTACCATCACTCACATGCTGCGCTCGATCATTCCCTCTTTTGTGGGATGGACAATGAGGGCCAGGGGTGCAGCGCTTAAAAAGGATACAAACACTGTCACAACCAGCAACCCTGGAGAGACACCGGCCAACCCAGAGGTATCAGACTAAAACTTGGACTTACACACAACCTGTTTTTACTGCACTTCCAGGAAGATGCTGCGTTCTTTGAGGACTTAAAAGGCAAAGCAGTGACTGAGAACCCGTATGTGGAGGACAAGTGGGACTACAAGGGCAGAAGAGATGAAGTTGGGAGACCTCTAGATTGCAGCTAACAAACTAGGCCTGCTGGGACCCTGATCTTTGTTCATGTTGCTTGCTAAAAATTAATATTGTCAGACAGATTTGGGATTCAGATGTATACCATAGATCTTTTTTTGGATGTAATTTTGTAATTTGGACATGCAAGAGCTGCACAGAGGAGAAATCAGTGTTTGAAATCATTGGTTTGCTGGCCGTGTGACAGAGAGCGACACTGCTGACAGTTCAGTTGCTCAGTACTAGAAGATTAGTTTGTGGTGCACAAAGGGGAATTAGCGGTGAACAATGGCTCCGAACTGCCTGATAGGCAAGCTTATTGTCGTATGGCGGTTTGGGTCAAGTGCTTTGCTGGCTGTGGCACTGACGAATGACTCGCTCTCTTCTCTCATGTGCCGGCATGTATGTTTGAAATGATCACCTTAAAAGAGTAAGAATTGGTTTCTTGTAGGACATTTAGTTTTAGAGTGTGATCGGTCTTTTCTGTCTGCTCTACAAATGTACCTAAACCTGGCTCACATAGTAAAAGAGAGGCAACAGTTATTGCAGTTGTTACTTCCAACTAAGGAAGGATGTGAGAGACAGTAACTTGACCTTTGTTATCTTCAATGGACGAAGATAATGATGCATAATGGATCATTTCTGGCATTCAAAGCGTATCACTGAGTACATGGTCTACATGTTGCACCCTTATCCATACTGTCCTCTCTTCCCCGAACAGTTGCTGAATGTTTAGGAGGACAGCTCTACCCCTGGCTTCTCCACCATGCTGTATACTTTAGCAGGAGGGGGCACGCTCTGCGGTGTGGCTGCCCTTGTGCTTCTCATCGTTGCTACAGCGACAGATTTCTGGATGCAGTATCGATACTCGGGTAGCTCGGCTAATCAAGGGCTTTGGAGGTTCTGCATCAACCACAAATGCCATGCCCACACCATAACTGTAGGTGAGTACTTGAGGGATTTGGGCAAAACAAAGGCACTAAAAGTCTCTGATCCTAGAGAGCTTCACTATGAATTAGGCTGTCTAAAAGTGTGCCTAAATTGAGCAGGTTGAAGGAAGACACTATAATAAATATATAAAGAAAACTTTTTAAATGCTGCATTGTGCTACAGAGGAACTTTGCATTGTGAGTGATGTGACATACAGGTGTCAGCATGCAAACTAATATATGAGTATTTGTGTCAAATCCAAGTGTAAGTATCTGTTGATGTGTATGTGGTCTTGACCTTTTTGTGTCCAGCCTTCTGGGACGCCACGCGGGCCTTTATGTTGCTGGCGGTGCTGAGCTGCTTCGCCGGTGTGGTGCTCGGCCTGAGCGCCTTCACTAACGGCACCAAGAACAGGAGGGTCCGTACAGGCGGCATTGCCCTGGTCCTGTCAGGTAACACGCACATTTAGCAAGCTTGTCTGGGACTTTTTGCAATGGGTTTACAGCAAAGGTTAGTCTAAGTGCACACAATATTAAGAGGCTATTTTTGTGTGAGTTTCTTACATGCATCTGGTGTGCTTTTTTAAATGTCCTTTCTCTTTTTATTCACAGGTTTTCTTGCTCTGCTGGCTTTGGCAATTTACACTGGAGTGACTGTTACTTTCTTTGGCAAACGCTTCCTGGACTGGCGCTTTTCCTGGTCATACATCATTGGCTGGGTGGCCATCATTTTGGCTTTTGCAGCAGGTAGTTACTATATTTCATTAGTTGTGTATTTTGATTATTTATTTTGTAAAAAAAATAAATAAATAAAAAAAACATCCTGAATAAGACTATCTACAGGTTATTTAACCATAAAACTTGAGATTAAACATCTCTTTTTCAAAAATGTCCTGGCCAAGACAGGCAGCAACATAAGCTACAGACAGACAACATAGAACAAAAACAGAGAATAAAAAAATATGAGGCTCTAAAACAAGCAATATAAAACATAAAATGAGATAACTACAAAGAAAAGTCCAAAAGCATGTTAATATATACAGGAAGTGAACCATAAATATGCATTCATTTCATTGGTTATTAAATAAACAACAATTATTTTTGCACCTTTAGATCTCCATACTAGTAAACACACACACTAAGTGGCTGTGGTACATACTGTATTGCGAATCTGGGATCTAACACTTTAATACTGTATGGTAAAACTACTTTATATTAGATGATAACATAGCAGCCCAAAGGCATAAGCGAATTAAACCAGTAGGTTTTCAGAAAAGCAAAACTGCTTTCTTCTTATCATCGGCTAAATCAAGAATTTAGCACCTTTACATGTTGGATTTGAAAGTTTCAGTCTTTGGTGACAATGACTAACAGTGTTCCACAACTTCCACCCATGACATGTCATTTAAAAATGAAACTTTATCAGTTTAATGTGTTACCTAATTGTCTGGTTAACTGTGGTTTCTCTCAGGTGTGTTCCAGCTCTGTGCTTACCAGCGGACCACTGCAGAACCCCCTCCTTCAAATAACCCGGACAGCTGAACAAGATGAAGACGCCGATTAGCTCCAGGACTGTTGCAATGGATGTCACCGCTGCTTCTGAGTGGCTGCCTAGAATGGAATAAATAGAAATCATAGACATCTGTGTGGTTATACTGCAGCTCTGATTCACTGACGACAACTTTTTTTATATACATATGTAGATGTTGACCAAACATTTAGAAAAAATCTGACCATTTTTGTGAGCGAAATTGGCAGGACATCTTATTTGACACCATACATGAGCAGAGCAAACGTTCAAACATCTTATCATACCCTTATCAATTTTTATGTTTAAACATGCTTTATTGTATAGGTGTGTAGAGCACATTTCATAATAATACTACACTTATTTTCACCAGATGAAATCAAAAATAAATTCTTATTTATTTTACTAAATCAAGCAAAGGCCTCCTGTAACACTGCTTAGGTGGTGTGCGCCACTGATTAGAATTAAAACATCTGTTCTAAATGTAATGTAGTTTTCTACAGCAATGTCTATGTGTTAGAGAATTGCCACTAGATGGCGGTCTTATGCCACATGTAGGAGGCACAGAACACCACTGCTGTAAGATAAGGCCTGCTGTGTCCCAAAGTGAGTTCATATTACTGGCATACTCTGAGTGATCTGGTTCCTACAAAGAGCGTAATGCATCCCCTTTTCTGTATCAACAAGATTATTATCTCAGAATTATGAGAAAAGTTTTCATAGAAAAAAAAAATCAGCCCAAAAAGCAAAATAAATAAATAAAATCCTTGATTATCTCATTAATTCTCTCTCTAAAAATAATCCACTGGTCCAACTAAAAAAAAATTAATCTAACTATTTGCGTCTTTTTAAGTAGTTCCAACTCCGGCATTAATGAGTCAATCCCATGAGTCTTTCATAATGTGACAAACTCAAGTTAGTTTAGTACAACCAACATGATTTGCTTTGACCTTGAAAAGCGGAATTAATTTCAACCAAGTTAATAATTATACAAAAGTTGTGTTGATATTTTGTGATCACACTATACTTATTTTAATTCCATCTACTCAAAAATGTCATTTTTTTTACCAGCTTCTTAAAATAACTTAATCAAACAAAGATATTTTTTTTTCAATGCTGACAAACATTATCCACTAACTCCATGAAGTTTTTTGGAGTGCAGAAAAACAAGATATTTTTTTGTCATGAAAATCTTATCCATAATTCTGATATAATATTCTTATTTTTTTATATAAACAACAACAAAATATATGTATTTTCTCCAGTGAATGCATTAGCATCCATATGTAGGATCCTCTCACTGACCAAGCAAAGTAAAGTCTGACTTTTTTTTTCTTTTTTTTTTTTAAAGATTAGTTGGCTTTTGGAGCATCCAATCTTAAGAACAATCAGCAGCTCAGGAGCAAAAGATGAAGTTTGCGAGGTCATTGAGAATCTAACTGTATCTTAAGAATAAAAAAAAGAAGCAACATAAATGGGAAATAATACAATATATGGTGCTAATGCTAAGTCACAGGTAACTGGACCGAAGGACCTTTTTGTATAGAAGTACAGTTGCATTTGACTTTGCACTTCTAAAATATCCTCACATGGATGACTTTTTCACAGACATAATAAAATATCAAAAGCAGGGCAGTATAAAGTTAGTTTACAAGTATTTTCTATGTTCCAGATTCAGTCTGATTTGCAGTCAAGTTTTAATGATGCAAAACTCTAACAAGTTACTGTCAAACATTGCTTTGCAACTTTGCAGCAGTTGTATTTTTTGTGTAAAAATTTCTAAATTTAATTTCTTGAATATGAAGATTTAAAGTTGCTTTCTGTCTTATCACAAACATTAATGTGAAATGCAAATAGGTGTGTGTTCTGTGAGTGTTTTCACTCATATCCAGTTTACTTGTACCACTCCCAAAAACTCAATTTGATCAAGTTAATTCTTCATGCATTTGGTCAAGTCTTATGTGGAAACAGTAAATAACAGCAAATACACAAAACATTATTTACTTCGCAACGTTTGATTTATTTTGAACAATAGCAAAGCCATCTCACAGAGACTACTTTGAATTACACAGAATGCAAATAAATATATATAGGACCATAGTAGAATTAAGGACATTAACAATTGATACAAAATTATTTACAACACTTTGAATAGTGCAAAACCACACAAATACTGCCCTCATCATTGAGATTCTTGCATTGAGTCCATTCAAGGACAGTGGATGTGTGTGTGTGCTGCCCCCTGGTGGGGGATAATAAGATCTGACAGTACTGAATATGGCATGTTGACAAGAACCTAAGCTGAAGGTAAGAATATGACTCTTCAAACAGGGTGTAGCAAAGGCAAACCTGCTCGCTACACCTCGTCAACAACAGCTTCCACGACAAGGGTGACGTTAAATCATTTAGATGTGGCGTGGATATGCATTGTTAGGTTAGTTTAAAAGGGTCATGGGGGAGGGGAGGGGGCGGAGAAAGCACTCTGAGATGCCGTATACAATTACATCAAATAGTGAAGTCAAGTGAATGTCAGTGACTAGTGTTCTTTCTCAAAGGGACATTTGAGAAATCACCAAAGCCAGGATGTACGAAATGTGAACCCCATCACGAGCACTAGACTTTGAAATGACAAAGGGAAAGATGACAACCTAAAAACCACGTGGCAGGTAGTGCCCACCACCCCTGAGTGAAAACAATTTAAAAAAGGTCTTAGCACCGTCAGATACCACAGAACGCCAGCTTTGCCATTTCTTATCAATCCAAAGTGTCTTGGATTGTGACAGGCACAACACATTTTTTAAAGTGCACGCGCTCGATCGAGCCGTTCCTTTCACTCTAATCTTTTTTTTTTCTTACACAATTTCTTCCCCACAAACATCGAACTCCTTTTAAAAACAGCACACCAAGATAAATCACATTTTTTGCCATGCATAATAATTTTTGCATATTGAAATTTCTTCTTGGGACCACTTGTTTCGCTGTTGAAAAACTCGGACCTCACAGCAAGTGTGGTTGCAAATTCTCCTCTCCAGGTGAGAGTGAGAACGCAGATACAGTATCAGTCGAGTGTCGATATTGCAGACACATGCATGAACATTAGAAATACATTATTGGTGCTACTTTACATAACCTGAAAGTTCTAGAAATGCCACTTGGTCTTCAAGAGGCCTGTCAGAGAGAGAGAGGTTTTGTACTTTTAACACAACGTGGTCAGACTGGTAGACAGTACATCGACAGACATCTGAGCCAGACAGATTTTAAATCTCTAATCTTGAAGACCAAAGCTATTGAAAAGTCGTACACAAAAACATGTTGATGCCTCTGAGACAACCTTTTGTGTCCTTCTGTATTAAATATTGTGCATTGATGATGCATTCATCCACAGTTGAGACTGCAGGGAAATAACCTCTGAGCATTGATCATTAAAACTGGTTTAAATCATACCAAAGACGAGGAAAGTAATACTGCAATCATTGCTGATTGGAGAAAGAGAGAAAGGATAAGACCATCAGGAGAATATCGAGCCTCCATGGGCTGATCTGATTTTGAGGTTTTACGATCATCATTTCAACCCACAGCTGATTAGGAAGATGAGAACCATTCGAAGAGAAGTACCCGACAGTTGCTGAGTGCACAGACAGAGACAGATTTGTATACACCACTGATAGATGGAAGGGTAAATAAGAGATAGAAAACCATTTTAAAAAATCATCTCAGTGCACTCATGCAAAAGACGTGCACTGTGTGCATCTTTGGCTATGCATAGCACTACGTCTCTGGTGTTGAGGTGCAATAATAAGCACTACAGCAGGCTAATGCTGACTGGTATAGCCCTGTTCAGACTGCATGCTCAGGGAGAGGAGTCTGCTTGAAAAGCGACAGATGTGGAACAATTCCTGTCAGGAAGAAGTGCCCGTCAACTCGGCTAGCGTGGCACGTTGCTAAGTTAGAGCCGTTTGGCTTTGGTTTCAACGACAGACACGCTGCAACCAGGCAGTGTGTGTATGCAGTTTGGCTCGGCTCTGTGAGTCTAAGTCGTGGCATGTCCATTTGTCTACTGCACTAGGAGGAAGTGTAGCCCTTCAAGGTAATAAGTTGTCTCTGAAATTGCACAGGTTGGCCATTTTTTCCTCTAGCCAACAGCAGAGGTCATGTTGGGAGCACAGTCTTGAGTACATTAAAGTTCTCCCTCTGTGTTCTGCTGGAAGAGGTCGAAATCATCCTCCAATCACGAGTCAACCAATCTCTCCTTCAGTCGCTGAGTGTTATGTGTCTTGGTACCTGTGAAAAGACGAGAGGGAACCAGTTGAGAGCGGCATATCGAAAGCAAACTTAATACACGCCTAACAACTGCTACTCAATCATTTAGTTACTTGGCAGCAAGGCTGCACCTATTACAGGAATTTTCCAATGTTTCCTTGAAAGAGAACAAAGCAAATTACGTAACCAACACCTCAACACCTAATAATTCTCAATAAATTCTTGGAGTGAACAGGATACATGTATTTTTTTAAGAGCTTTATGAAACGAAGGATTAGTATGACATGGGGAGTAAAGAATTATTTGAGAAAGAAGTCAGTTTTCAGTTTTATTCTTTGTATCAAGTACATGACACTGACCACCGAGTAGCAGTAATGAGTCATGACTGTGGCACTCGGGGCACACATGCTGACTTCATTGAATTTGTCTTTAATGGCACAGTGTAATTAAGAGGCAGAATTGCTTTGCTGGACAGATAAAAACTACTCGCTTCAACGTTTATCTCTTTAGCAACCACCCTGTGAGTGGTGTTTATGTTCAGAGAAAGACTTCTCACCCGCTCTGTAAGGTGAACTCAGGCAGCGCCCCGAGGGATGTCAGCTGTTCCTCCAGGGCCACGATACGTAAACCAATGTAGCCAGATGACAGCAGCAGCAGCACAACCCTGTAACAAAAAATGAGTCGTGAGTCCTGTGTATTCACTGTGATAAAGGTCAATGATATCAGCTTATAGCAGGTACAAAAAGAACCAACAGCTAAACAATTAATGTGAATACTTTTTAGGCCTTTCAGCCTGCACTTAGAAAGACTTTGTCACACTTGCGTACCTTGCATTTAACTGCACTACCAGTTCACATTACAGTTTACAACACTCAAAACGCACAACAAAGGAATGTTAGGCTTCAAGTCAAGGAAATGCTGCATATGAGCTATCAAAAACTGGTTTGCAAACCCCCTAAAAAGTTGGCGAGCTTCTACATCGGAATGAGATCCTACAAGATCACCTAGTTTGTTACTACCATGGTAAGATTGTGAAATTCCTCAGAGTTTCCGTTAAGGAGTGTGACTTTTGAAAGGCAGCTTTAGATCAGCGCTAAAGGTGCTGGATTAAAGGATGAAGAGAGGGAGAGAGCAGAAGACAGAACATGCTATAGAGAGGAAGTGCTACTCACAAAATCAAGTAAATAAAGAGTAGAGTATTGAGGGTGCTGGCCTCTCTCTGAACCAGCAGGGACTTGGCCTTTTCTGTCACGTTCCATACCCACGATCCACCTGAACCTGGAGAAGGAAATGCAATCATTGCATGAATATCAATGGTTTCCTGTTTGGAGGTTGTAACTGAGGGTGTATTTCTACTTCTGCACAACATGGTGCATATTTTGTAGATGACAGCACAGAGTGAGATGCAAAATGTAGCTATGAGAAAATCATTACAATTAAAATGAACTGTGTGAGATTTCAAATACAGACATCTTCCAACTAGCACTGTCTAAATATATATAAGCTAGCAGCTGTCTTTCTGGGGATCAAACACACGCCACTTTTTATTGCGTGCCCCTCAAGTGCTAAAAATGACAGCCCTCTACACTAGCAGCCACTTTGATTAAAAAAAAAAAAAAAGTACTAGCAATAACTTGCAATCGGTGTGCGAGTGTGTCTTACCTGACACTGACAGCTCCTCTGAGGACGAACTATCACTCTGCTGCATGTGAAGGCTCCTGAAAGTCGGGCCATTCCCATTAGGCACTGCCTCTGAAGAAGAGAGAGAGATGGGGGAAAAGAAATCAATGTCAGCCCGCTATGCAACCTTGGACGTTGCATGTCGACTGGACTGAACAGACATGAGATAACAGAAGCAAAACAAACTGTCAAAGAGTTTTTAGTCCAAATATGCATGGCTGATGTCAGCCGAAGATAGGTCTTACTACCGATTCCCCCCAAATAGACACTATTTAGAGTTCTCTACCGTACCAGATAATTCTAGATATATGTAAACATAATGTAAAGGACTCTTACCTCTGTGTGGTCTGTGCAGAGGCTGGTCCTGTAAAGACTGTGACTCGGAGCCATCAAATTGGTCGAAGCTGTCATCCAGACTGGACTGGCTGGAGTTCTGTCAAGGTAAGAGAGTAAGAATTACCATCACGAACTGATCTAGGAAAAATGTTACCTTTAAGAGACGATACATTTTTATTTGAGTATTAAGAAAAGATCTCTTACCACGAGTTTGCTCTTATCGAAGCTGTTCTCAGCTGAGGAGAAGACAGGGCTACTGTTTGTGCTGCCATCCTGTAACAGACAGACATGTTTTCATTTATTCAAAGTTGTGTGTATGATTAGTAACTTCTATTTTGATAGTCTTATCATAAGGTTAGTTCTGACGAATGGACTGATAGTCTACATGCTATGACTCTGTGCATGTAGTCAAAATATAAATTATTTAAATGTTTGGAGATATGCAACAAGGTTACAGTAGCAGGCTTGCTGCCCTCTTTTCATTATAAAATAGATTTCTACAACTATATTTTTGACTGAATTTGAGATTCTGTTTTGAATTGCAGAACATCTAAATATCTAAAATCTCCGATATTTGACTGCAGTAACTCACCTCTATCTGAGGACATACTGAACGCAGCAGCTGATAACATGATTCTCTGTTCCGCAGCGACACAAACAGGAACTACACAAAGAGAGGGAATAAATAAAAAATGGAATATTAGCCATATGACACACCAAACCTGAACCACAAAATACACGCAGTCATTGATTAGATTTCTAGTTAAACAGACTGTGACAATTAAAAGTGTTTAAGATAAATGTGTGGGGCTGAAGTTGAAGAAGAAGAAACTGACCTTCTCTCCTTCTGTAGTGCGGACCGACAAGGCGTTGGGTACCAGTAAAGCTGTGTTCTGTTTCTTCACTATGAGGATGCAGGAAACAGGAATAACTAACTGCAAAAGCACAAAGCAACAAACAGGAAACAGTTAGAAAAGGTGGAACAATGTGGTGAAATACCAAACACAAAAAGACATGCATTAAAATGGAGGTATTACATTAATATAATTTACCTTAGTGTCTTTGAGCAGAACTGAGGAGTAGAAACAGGCATGGGTGTCAGTGACGTACAGTCGACCGTGGTAGGGCACTTCCTTCTGCAGGGCACAGATGTATGCTGGGAGAGGAGGTAAGCACAGGCACCTTTAGTTTTATGTGGTTCCGCATTCATTCAGTCATTCGCTCTCTCTTTAATTTGTGTTTACCTACCATGTATCAAGTCTTCATTCTCAGGAATGTCTGGAAACAACTTGTGGAATGTCTTGTTGTGCTTTATGAAACTCTAAAAGAGAGAAGAGAAGGAAATTAGAACAAAAACCAGGACACTAAAAGACTCACAAACGTATGTACTTTAACCTGACTTACACTTTGTGTGCCAGTGCCCTCCGTCCTCTCAAAGCTTCCGCTGTCAACATCAAATGTCTGCGACCTACAGAGACAAACATCACAGCTGTTAATTCAGAGGAAGTCTGCGGCTTCAGCAGGTTAATGTGAGAAGATACAGACCCCACACTTGCTGCACAACTGTCTCCAACCCCCTCTAATTTGCTGAAGAAACCTGCTATAACAGGCCTATTCCGTGACTCAACGTTGGTTAGTGTGATGTCCCTCAATCCATTATATCTTTTGCAAACGGCTGTGTAATCGCTTCGTCACACAGGCAGTAGTAGGGATGGATATTGCTCTTCACAGCAATAAATATCACAAATCCACCCTCAAACATGTGAATCATGTGAGGAGACAGCCAGTCCACGACGGCTGTGCAGTCATGAGTGTGTCACGACCGAATACCAGCTGAGGGTTAGGTCTGGTCTTGTGATTTGTGCTCAGAATAGCTGTGAGTCTCTGTTACATCAAATGTGTGATTTTATGCATTTTGAAGACTGAGAAATAATATTTTCCCCGCACATGGTAATCTGAGTCTGTGAGATGCATTGCTTACATTTCAGGTTTTGGATTTTGAAAACAATTTTAAAAATGGAAATAAGTGTGAAAGCAAAACTATCTCTTGGCTTATTGGAACATACAGATACGTGTGATTCATTATGAATCTGCTGCAGTTTTAGCATTTCTATTTGTTTTTCAGATCATTTTGCTGCAGAAACCTTATGGAATTTGGTACAATTATCCCTCTGTCCCATCAGTCCTACCTGACGGCTACTTGTCTGGTGAGGGTTTTGTGCTGTTGCTGGATCTCGAGCTGGGCTGCTTCCAAGCTCAAGGCTTTCCTGCTCTCCGCCTTCTTGATGCTGCCATTGCTTAAGCTGCTCCTGCTTTTCTTCACTTTGGCTGGCAGCCCGCCACCACTGCTGTCTACTGGGTAGCTGCTGGACATGGAGGGAAAAAGGGTACGATTTAGAAACATGCAAAATGTTTTAAAATCATTTTCATGTGCACACAGTGTGGGCATATAGAATTTCTCTTGGAGGAGTTACAGCGAGGACATTTAAAAAAACACAGCACGACTACTTCTAATTTTATCACTGCATGACTATTCTCAGAAGCACAAAAAGTCAGAGCCAAAACACCCACTGATAAAACTCTTCACCTCTGTAGAAGCATACATTCAAACATAGCGCATGACTTCACCAGTCATTTCACAGTAAGCTAAAAACACAGACGATAAATCAACGACCAAGATGATGAGAACATGTTAAAAAAAAAAACCCAAAGGAAGTCAGTGCGGGAAATCAACCTCAGCCACCAGCTGAATTACACTAAATCTATGAACTGTCTCAGAGAAGATGCCTATTTCAATCTCCTGTACTCTACACAGTGTCATCATCTAGCACGGAAGACCAGTTGCTAAACACTGCATTTTAACAGCAAACATCTGGCTTAACATTGACTTGGCTGCTCACCAATCTATTCAAATGAAAGGCAATGTGATGGCTGGACTGATATCTGGCAGACAATGGGCTTATCTCTGAGATGTCTTGGAAAAGACTACACTTTTCCAAATCACTTAGTTTTACTGATGCGTCAGCGCTCTGGCTGCACCTTTACAATTACACCTCCTGGCTGCTTTACAACCTGATCTAAAACTGACAAGGCTCTGCAAATATGTCATCTCAATAAACTGAGAAAAAAAACTACAGTCAGAGTGCTCTTCAAAGGCTATAGCCCGTCCTTGACCAAGAACCAACAAGACACAAATCTACTCAAAGACTGAGGAGTCTGCTGAAGTCTAAGACACAAATCTAAACCTGCCAATTATATTAACAATGACAATACAGAACAAACTGACTAAACACAAACAAAAAACAACCTCTTAGAGCAAATAACAACAAAGATCACCTTACCTGGTCAATTTAAATCGCTTTGATGAACGGAAACTCATATACCTACTGACAGTAGGCATTTCCTTTTCTTATAGAAAAACAACTCAAAACACTATTATCTCTAAGCTCTTGTTGGCCTCACGCCATCAAATCTGAGAAGTTCCAAAATAAAGACACTGAGATAATAAAAAAAAGCCCAAAAAGATTTTTATAGTCCTCTGTTTTAAGAATGTAGTCCAAGATAAATTGTTGACCTAGTTAAGAGAGGGTCCAAAACTGTTGGTGTATTGCTCTGTGAATGTGCTGTTAAGAGGAAGCCACTTTGTGTTGAGAATGGTGTGACACTCCGTAGTGAGTGACGTCAAACTCAGCCACTCCCCCCCCCAGAGGAAAAAAAAGCACGAGAGAGATGTACACACAATCCCTCTCTCCCTCACACACAAGCACAACACAGGCACTGACATGTTAAAGAAAACAGGGCCCATCCCATAAAAATCTTCCACTGAAACATTATCCAATATCAGAATCCTGTCTTGTTGAGATTTGTTCTCTTAGGGCGAAGCAGCATCAGGACTCTTTAGAAAACAGTTCTACATGTGTATCAGTAAGAAAGTAAAATACTTGTGAAGTGCTCAGACTGGCCCATCTGGCCCGATCTAGGAGTGGTGCATTATCTACCTCCCCTCAGGCAAACAATCATACCAAGGAGACAGTACAGCAGCAACAACACAATCTCAAAGGTCTTCCCTAAGCGCACTCAGGGTGCGAACTGTTCTATGCTCTAAAATATGAATAAAATATCCAAAGCAGCTGGTAAACTTTGGAGAAAGTACGCTACTGTGGCGGGTGTTTAGACAAAGGCAGCACTCAGTGGGAACAATATCATCATCAGTGCTGAACTGTTGACCAGGTGTCTGTGTTCAAATATGCTCACCTGACCTATTGCCACGAGACAGGGCAATATAGGCAGTGTTTAAAGACTATAGACTGTTTGAATTTCTCAACAGCTTCCTCTCTTTGCTCAGGACTAACTGTAACCATTAACAAGGTCACGTTGAAGCTGCTTCCTGTAACACTCAGGCTTAAAGTAGGATGCCCTTTATATTTGAAGGGCAGGGCTGCAAATTTTCCATAGGTGCTCTAAGTTTAGTAATCTAAATTAATTGGTAATATTATCAAAATAAAGTCCCTGTATTAGTCAAGCATAAGACCCCAGACAACAATTATCTATGCCATCATTAACATGCACTTTATTTCAATACAGCCTGGCAGTCAGCCACCCAATCCTACTGTGTATAATGTTTATTGCAGAGGTTCCAGGAAATACTGGCATAGTGTCTGCACTGACAGGTTGTATCACTTACACACATGGACATCAGGCAGAACTCCCCCTTGCGGGAAACTGATAATCTAACATCTAACAGTGAATCATTCATGTTTGTGTGGAAAGTACATTTTTGGCGGAAACCACCTCAGCCATCTGAGGGCTGGGCTAAATAGGAAAAAATCTAATTTCACAATATTTTTGATGCAACACATCGTTATCAATATTTCAGTGATATCGTAGGGTTGACTATTGGTGCTTTCACAAAATATTTACACCATGTGATTTTTGAAAATTTATCATCAGCTATGTAGATATCATACTTACCGAGTGTGTAAAGGCAACTAATAGAATAGCTATTAAAGTCTGGTTAATTCAGAATTTGACATTACTTTAATGTAATGCAGCCTCTAGAGCCAGGAAAAGGCATCATTACAGTAACCAAAATCTAAGACTTTATCTAGTCCCACATCACAGTATCAATATAATATGTATAAAAATGTATAAAATGATAAACTGTCCATCCCTGAGTCAGTCTAGTGACCTATTAAAAAAAACTCAAGGCCAAAGCCATCAAGAATAAACAGGTGCGTGACATTATGCATGTAATCACGAAATGTTACAAGGAAAAACACCATATTATAAAATGAACTTTGCACTGCATAAAAGCGATGTTTCTTAACTGCCGCTTCATGTTTACAAAGCAGGAGGCGGCTTACCTGAAATGGGTGTGTAACAGCCAGGCAAAGGCCTTGACCTCTGACCTACTTCTATGTTGGAGCTCTATGTTAACACCATCTAACAAACTCAGTGTTAGTCCTAGAGGTACAACCATGCCTCACATTTCAAAGCAGGCACAAATTCTCTGCAGCGGAGGATTAAAATGGACATGCACGAGGTCTTGGATTTACAGAGAGTCTATTGAGAAAACAAAAATCAGCTCGACTTATTCAAGCAAGTGCACTGATGATTACTTTTTTATATTCGAAGCACAGACATGAAATTGATGACCACACAATAGAAATCCAACAAAAAAGTTCTATCATTGGTTGGTGGAAAGAAAACATAGGCAAACAACAAGCCTAGATTTACTCAATATTGCTCAAGAAAGCCCTTTCTTAACTGCGACAAATTGAGAATCACTGGCTGAGATCAAAAACTCTATCTGCTTGCTAGCCTTACCGTCCCGGGTCCTCAGCGGCTTGAGAATCAGCCACAGCACCATGTTGGTTCGACAAGCCTTTCCCTCTCTCCATGACTAACCAAGTTCTCCCTCCACGTTTCCCACAATCTTAAAAAGCCTGTAGCAACTACTGGTTGAGGCAGCCGAAGGACAGAGTATGGCAGTTTTGCACTTAGACCCCGAGCTTTAATAGCCAAATCAAGAGGGTGTAAAGGTCTGTTTTACTGCAACGCTTCAAAGTGCCAAAGAGCTCAACGTGATGATAGTGCGAGAAACACACGGCTGGAAAGAGGCTGACAAAGAGAGGAGGGTGAAAAGACAAACAAAAAAGACTGGTTGGGGTTCAAGCCTGAAAGGCCCTCCCAAGCTTTGTCCTGTCTGAGTCCTTTCTCGGCCTGTGTTGTCTTGGAAACAGCTACAACAGTAGGGGGTAGATGGTAGAAACATGGGGGTGAGTGAAACATTGCCAGGTTATTCTCAGTTTAGGAGGCTGGACAACAACACTCAATAGCCTGTTCTCAATAGCAAAGAGATGGCTTTAAAAGCAGCCAGTGCAATGTGGATGACAAAAGCTAGCTCTTTGTGGATGATGTAAATGGAGCCATCACATGCAGGAATATTTGTGTTTGACTAGAGGGGGAGAAAAGCTCAGAATATATAATAAAAAACAGTCAATAGATTAATGTAGTGTACTCTAAATGTAACAGACTCTTGTTTCAATCACAAACAGCTGAGAGCTGCTGATCAATAGGCTATTTCTGTACCTATGATATCACCATCCTGGAAACTCAAGCAGATAGATAAAGTCCAACTGCACTTGTGACATTGGTCTTAATTTAGCCACCATATATCCCTCTGTAGCTCTCCAATGTAACCACCGCCTTCTGTGTTTTCATTACACACCTCTTGGTGTTAAGGTGTAGGATGAAGTCAGTGGGCCGGCTGTGTTATAAATACATTTTCCCAGAATCAAAACTGCACAGGTTTGCTTTTTGCTACAGCCACGTGGCCTTGCAGTTCTCGAGAGTGAAAGTAAACTTCCTGCTTGCTCATCAACAAACTACACCTTTGTCAGATGCATTAATACCTTTAACAATCAGTGTCTGACTGCAAGCTATGCATAGATAGAAAAGGTTCAACAGACTGCTGTTCTTCCTTAAAGTCTGCTAATCCTGACTGCATGAAGTCACTTCCCAGAGATAGTACAAACAATCCACAACATAGTTTACACGACAACAATCATCTTAACCAGGCAACTTAAATGCATAATGCTGACACCCAGATCTCCCAAAAGTCTAATTAGCTTCTTACATATCACTTCATCCTGGTGAGGCAGGAAAAGGGTGTCTCAGAGGTCCCTTTTTTTGGCCAGGTCAGTTTGATAATTACAATGTGAGGACAAATCTGCATCATAATGCTGCCAAGTGGACAAAAGGAAATGCTTATTCATTCATCTCACATAACAAATTCAGCTATATATATATATATACCTCTGAGCAATTCCACCTTTTGTTTGTCACTCCCCATTTTATCTACAGATAAGACTTTCACAATACCACTTCTAAGGTGGTGCGAGAGCACTTCTCACAAGTCACGTTCATCTCTGTTGCTGAAAAAGCACTCGTATTTAAAATACTCCTCCTATCTCAAAATTGGAAAACCAGCTTCACCACATAAGTATTAAACTGCACAAAATGTTTGATACAATGATATGAATCAGGGAAAGAATGCCTCTTTCCATTCCATAACCACATTTCTGTAATGCTTAAACAAAATCCATAAAGTTAGATATTAAATCTACAGTACAATTAAAAGATGATTAAATTTACTGGGAGCAAGCTTGCAGTGAAATGGGGGCTAATTTCTCCAGCACAGGACTTTCCAGCACAAAAAATATCTCTTTTGGGTACAGAGTTATGATGCTTCTGTTTGCTGTCCCGAGCTGAGACATATGATCCCTGGAGTCTTGCTGCAGACGTCAGCCATACGTCAGCTTTTAAGTGCCAGTGCCATATAGAATGCCTATCTCAAAGTTTTCCTACAGCCAGTGTGACTGCTCCAACAACATGAGCCCCAGGTTCACATGCGAGGCTGACAAAGGTTTTACACCCGTGCATCCTCTATCAGATCATCTGAGAATAATGCAGAGCCAAATAGTGTGATAGCACCATCTTCTGGAGAGCCGTGGATAATTCTTGTCATGTGAACAGCTGATTCACCATCACCCAATCAACGCCAGCTTACTCTGGAGCAAAACAACAGATTGTTGCAGCTGCGCTTTATTGAGTCAAATGGGATAGTTAAGATGTTCAAGTTTTTGCAACCACACACAAAGCATTTGAGAGTCCTAATCTGTGATAATCTAGTTTAGTTTTCTAGTTTTTCTTTTCAATCGATTTGACCTACTTCAAAAACCAGAAACTAACAAATGATTGCCAAAAAGAAAATTAAAGACTGAATGGGTTATGTGCCTGCGCATGTATGCATGTTTGTGTGTGAGCTTCAATAAGAGCAGTCAGGAAGGGCAGGGAAGCGAGCCAGTGGTCATGGCGAAATAACATGCCGTCTGTGGCGCCCCGCCAGGGCTCAGTCTGCAGGAAAACTGTGTGTGCGCCAAGTGGAACAGAGCGCGCCTGTGTACGTGTGTTGCAGAATAACTGTGTGTGCGAGTGTGTTTGGTGGGAAGTCATGTGGCCTTGTGCATGCAGCATCTCCGTCCACTTCCTCTGCGCTAACTGGGCACAGAGACAGAGAGGGTCTTTCTTCAAGGCGACTCAAGAGTACTTTCAGTGACCAGGCATGTGAGCAGGGGGATGGCATGGAATGAATGTGGCTGGAAAATCCAACCTGACTTTAAAATCCATAAAAGTAAAAGTAGGCCACTTTACTGTATACAAGTGGGGGGCTGGATCTAATCTACAGAAGAATTTTGTTGAACTCAGCTCCTTAGAGGACCAAGTTGTCAAGGTAAATTATCATATCCAAAACATTACATGTGCCAAAGCCATTTCGAGTCCCACTTGTATACCCCAAAACCTCCTACAACCCAGTTTTAATGTGCAAGACTATGCATCTCAAAAATTCTAGATATCTTGAATCACAGTGTAGGAGGGTTCATCGATGTATCGTGGAGGGAAAAGTGTATGTAGGAAGTCTACAGCAGTTGATTTCATTGATAAGTAACTCCCTGCTGAATTCCTTCTGACCATGACTACACCTGGCTGCTCTCTCTACATTTACTCCAGCCTTCTACGAACAGCTCACCTTGACATGGTGATGCCAAGGCAGTGTTCCCACTTTCGAAAGGACGGGGTCTAACTTAAAATCAAGATAGTATTTAAAAAAAGCTGACTTGCACAGTCTTTTATGACCAAAGAAAGGGTATTCTGTCTGCAAAGTACCATACCAAATGTTATCCTGGCGATCAAAGCTGAGCACAACACCAAGCTTTTAGATAAGCCTCATGTGTCTGAAATTAGACTGACCTGTGCTGTGACATCTACTTTAAGTGGAATTCACCAGGCTACTGTGAGAACCAAAAGGTGAGTAAGCCAAGAAGAATATAGCCTTTTCCTTGGCTCTGTGACAAGGGCAGAGGAGTGGTCATTAGCATTAGCTTGACAGAGGCAACACATAACTTCAACCGTGACCAGCTGGTTAGTATGCAACCCCTCATTTAGCGATAAACCCTTCTGCAGATGTGGTTTCCATCTAACTTGAGCTTTTCCTCTGCGCCTGCAGCACATCTCATAATTTAGACCTACGCAGTCTCCGCTGCCCACAGCGGCAAGGAAACTGTGTCCTGGGAGCATCTTCCTGGAGCCAACAAAACGCCTGCAAAGCTGCCACACCCAGCCTATTCCAGGCTCCCTCATCTAAACAAACTTTGCAGCAATAGATTCTTCCCTATTGAAACAAGGCTGGTCATATTTTCGAGAATGTGTGCATTGCAAACCTGTATGCTGAGTGAATTAAAAGCTAGCAAGTAGGTGCTCAGTGTTACTGCATCTACTCATTTTCTTTTTCCTTTAAATTACTTGGCTAATCTTCATATAGCAACATTTACACATAGAAAGAAAAAGAAAACTGTGTAGAACATAGAGATTAAATGAGTGTGGATGCTGCATTAGCTTGGTCCGAGCCCTGGCTTATTGCAGCCTGACACTGCCACAACACAATGCTGCATATGTATGTGTGTGTGTGTGTGTGTGTGTGTGTTGTGGTAACAGATAATCACCCCGTATACCATACTACAGACACATCATAGCTATGCTGATAAGCAGCAGGCCACGTCTGATTGGCCCAGCTCTGCAGCAAATGGTTATCTATGGGGAGAAAAGTGAAAGGCAAAGCTCAGAGGACGAGGAGTGCTAACAGTGAGATACAGGGAGCATTTATATAACACCATGTACCACCTGTGGTCGACTCATGGGAGCTAAAAATAGGCTTTTCTGGGAAAACATAGACTTGAACGTCCCTAGTGTGACAGGCACGCGTGTGCGCTTCCCTGGGGGTACCACAATATATGTGTGCAGGTTTAAAAGAGTGTAGCAGTGAATTTGGATGTGCATAAACGCGCCTCTGCCAGGCTGGTCTGCTGTGAATCTCAACGGGCCTGGCTCATCCATGACAGAGAGACACAAAAGTGATGTCAATCTGACCCACATAGGCCAGTGGATGAAGTCATAATTTCTGAGCAGGAGGCCTAGGCGAGATTAAGAACCGACCAGATCTGGACTAGCTTCCCTTTATTCCACTCTACCATATAATGCTGTTTATTTACACTGCCTGGATTAGATTAGCCAGCTACTAGACATAAACAACACAGGCATAACACCTATTTAAAGGGATAATGTGGGTCAATCATTGTGTTCTTGGAAATGACTCAATGACAAAAGAAACAAATGGTTACCAATTAAACTAAAACCGTGAGAATACTTCCCAGATAAATGACAACAACATTGTGCTACCAAGTATTTAAATTTTACCAATAACAAGCATTTTACTCTGGGTTTTCCAAGCCTGTCTTTAAGCACGCTACATCAATGGTGGCAGGTGCTTAAGTCACCAACAGCTCAATCAATGACTAATGTTGACTAAGCCAAAAACGTAATGCTAAGCATATGGTAAACCCCAATATGGAGCCTCCACTACTGGTTGTGCTAATGTAGACTAACATTATAAAGACGCTACCAAGTGTATTTTAACTAAAAACCAAGCGTTACTGTTTTTCTGTTTCGTTATAGTGCCAGTAAGTGAAACTGAATGTGTCACTAACGTTAGCTAAAGATAACTGAAATGCCAACACATCCTCAACAAGGCGGATGCTAACCTGCTAGCATTATCTACCCACTGGCTTAAAAACGTATTCTCCCCTTACGTACATTTCATTTAAAGTCAGTCCCCAATAATACGTCTCCTGGTGTTGTGTTAAAAAGTTACATTGACAAGAGACGAAACAATCCAGTTTTGTCGGGCAGGTTGTTGTCATCAAAGAAGTGCTAACCGTTAGCATCCACCCTGTTGATGGTGCTCACCCGGCAGATAGCGGTTCAGCGCGAGCCGCGTTCACTGCACTCACCTCTCTTTCATGAAGTGCTTGATTCTGACGATTGCCTTCTCGTCGATCTTCCTGAGGAAGGTTTTCAACCTCTCTCTCTTGTTTTCAAGCATTCTTCCCTCAGCCAGTGGTCGCCGGTTCGTGTAGAAACGACGCTCCACGCCAGACTCCACCGTTCTTGTTTGGCTTCTGCTTTCCCCCCCCCTTCTCACTCCATCCACGGCTGATTAAGATAATGAGCCTAAATCGGACCAAGTCAGCCGACCAATCAGCGTCGGTGACGAGTTGTGAAAAAACGGTCATGTCAGACCGCTTAGCCAATCAGAATGACGCAGCTGGATTTCACCGGCCCCCCGTTTACCATATATGGAAGTCGGGTACTCCCATTCTTGAGACATCTAACACGTAGAGCATGCATTATTATTGTGCTGGTCCAGTCCTTTTAACTAATCATTTACATGTGATTTCAACATTTCACGTGCAAATACCTCGGAGAATACACAACAACAGTGTTTTATTTGCCACACTACACTATATTTAATCTGACATAATATATAGGCCTATAACTGCACTGGTACACCAGGGTGGGGCTGTTTTACATTCATCTATACATACACAAACATAAATTGTATTGTATGACAATAAATCTATCCCGAAAATATACTGCTGCATGCTAATATTGATAACAGTAACAGAAAACAAAACACATCATCATCTAAATAAGGTTTACATCGGTTGTCAGCTATTTCTGATCATTTAATATTAGGCCTACATTTAGACTTTTAGGCTAAATTGTGATGTATCGGAACAAGCACCGAATATTTTGATGGACTACAAAAGCCGGCAGCACCCATAAAGTTAAAACGTGCAATTACTCTAATCTCATGAATCATAATAAGCCAGAGAACCAATCAGCATTTATCCCTGCTCTTGTGAAGGGAAGTGGAGGCCAGTGACTCAGAAGGCCAGTCAGCTGCTCAGTTGGTGGCTTTTATTCTAGTGCCACAGCATGAAACACTTAATTTTGGCCCCTCATTGTGCGGGCAACTAATGAAAAGCCAAGTCTCTTACCCCCTCCCCCCTTTTACTGGAGAAAAAGGCAACAATAGCAGCACCAGAGGTGAAATCACACACCTACCGTACAATCAGCAGACCAGGGCCACAGAGCCAGAGCTTAAATCATCAACTAAGTCACATTGTAGTCACACTGGATGACTGTGTGTGTTACTTGTGCCTGCCTTATGTATTTAAAAACAGTGAAATATGCTCCAGAGGGGTGGTGTTTTCTTAGACAATCTTTTTACGTAAAAGCCTGGGTTTGAGCTTCCTGTTAGAGCAATTATTTGACGTGTCCTTCAGCAAGTTGTGCAAGGGTTTTCTGTAGCTGACCCTAAACATCGACCTACATGTGAGAGGAGATCCTGTACAAAAAATAAAAACAAGAATACATGACATAGATCATGGCATTGCTGGTGGAAAATATGTCCTATTATGGTTAGTGTTAAGACTGAATTGCAGTTGAAGAGTTTCTATATTGGCTCACAACATTTTACAGCCTTTAATATCAATTTCTCTGAATGTGTGTCTTGAATATTATTGCTTTTTGATATTTTAGAAATTACATTATTAAGAAAAGAGACTTGTTAGTCAATTCCAATAACTGTCTCAGTCTTTGTCTTGATGTCACTGATACGTCACATCATGACAAATCAGTGGGTTACTACTGAAACACGATTTGCTCCGATTACAGCACAGCTTTTTCAAGAGTATTTCACAACTCTATTGATGGAGACCTTGAACACTTATAAAAAAAAAACATCAGTCTGTTTGAGAAATTCACACAAATCTTAGAAGTGAAAGCCTTTTTTTCCCTGAAAAAACAGCTCAGATGCAGCCATGCCACCAGGAACAGCAGAGGCAATGTATCGCCTCATGACACAGCAGACACACCACCCACCTACTCATACAATCTGGCCTACACCAGCCAGCCCACGCTCTCCCCTTCCGTCTTCCCCGCCAGGAAACTGAGCAGATAAAGAGGAGGAAATCACGCTTCATAAGGAAGTACGTGATGTAATAAGGGGGTGCAGATGCAGGCATTCCTATGTTGATTCATCAAAGCTGGACAGATAATTGGGCAAAGTGGGGAACTACGCAAAGATGTACGACTGACAAAAGCCCCAGCTTCAAAGTGTGTCAGTTGGTTTGAGGTGTTTTGTTCGAGAATATGAACAATGCAATATCCTGACCTTGAGGCCCTGTGTGTCAGTGAGATGTGAAAGTGACATGGAATTCACATTCAGCACCACAGACAGTCATTGCTGAATGATCCAAGCATCAAAAAAGCCCAGATAAAAAAAAAGAAATGAAATAGAATAAAAGAAAGTATATGTCACTGTAAATGTCTTTGGTCCACACATTTTGCTAATATTAACAGTCTGAGTAATGAAGCATGAATTATTCAGCCTTGATGTAGTCAATATTTGTAAATGACACGCCGTCTGTTCACAGCCAATCAGCTGAGAGTCACATAAGAAGGGCGTATTTAGAATATGCTTTTGCAAACAAGAGAAATGTTTTAGCAGCTTTCATTACTGGCTTTTATTACATTTGTTTATACTTCTCTGTAATATATAACCACTGTAGATAAAGGAAGCATTAACAGACTGCTGTTATGAATCCTGCATGTTTCCTTATTGTTTGCATTTGGAGTTTTTGAGCTGTCACTATAAAGTTTTAGTTCTTTCAGTTATAAAATTTACAAGCAAAGCCTTTGCCTTAACTTGTAACGAAGCAGTAGCTGTAAATGACATAAGAAGAAGGGTGCAACTTTTGTGCAGTGTTGGTGTATGAGTGAAAATACATTTCAAATGAAGAATAGGGCTTTGAGAGATAACTGGAAGCTACATCAACTTCTTGATTTGATTCGTTTGTTACTTTCTGAGCCAGTGAACAATGAAAACGTTCATGTTACGATCTTGGTGGGTGGAAATCCTTCCAAAGTGGGCAACAGCCACAACTGACAACTTTAAAGGTCCAGTGTGTAGGATTTAGGGACATACACTGGTAGAAAAGGAATATAATATAATAAGGATTTTTCTTTAGTGAGTAATCAGCTCAAAATAAGAATTGTTGTGTTTTCATTATCTTAAAATTATCCTTTTATATCTGTGGAGCAGGTCCTTGTCCACAGAGTCAGCTATGTTGCGCTGCCATTTTTCTGTAGTAACTCAAAATGGATAGACCAAACTCTGGCTCTCGATGTGGCCATTCACGTTTTCATGTTTTTGCGTTTTTTTATCAGCCACCATAGTTAGCAGCTCCTCCACAATTAGCATCGTCGGAAAAACAGTTTTTTAAAACATGAAACTGCTTTATTCAGTGTTTTCAGTGTTTTTATCAGTTAGTGGTATCAAAACCTGAACAACGAACAGTGGAAGAATTCTAACTGGGAGAAGTTTTAGCTGGCTGCAAACTGCAATCCTCACTTTTAGATGCCAATAAATCCCCCTAAATCTTAAACAATACGCCTTTAAAGATCCAGTGTGTAGGATTTAGTGGTATCTAGTGGTGAGGTTGCAGAACTGAAACTTCTCCCATGTGCCAAGCAGGGGCGGACTGGGACACAAATTCAGCCCGGGACATTCAGGCGCACCGGCCTACACACTGGCCCATGCACTGGCCCACACGTTTCTACCTATGATCCTCTATATGCTTGTACACACTACACAAACGCACTGACTAATTATTATACAAAGACATCAGTAATTGTCTGCCCTGCCCAGCCCTGCTCTTGTATTACATTAAGTCCAATTTATATCTCCATGGCTCACAGCCATGAACTAAGGAGGTATAAATTGGGCAATAGGCCCTATAGTCAACTTTTAGTCAACTTATTACTACAACAAAAAAATCCCACTTAGTACTACTAAAAAGGTTTTCCTCTGGCTAAAATGTAATGCATAGTAGGCTCCTCATCATGACTGGGGTTAGTCTGTCCCTCAGCTTCATTGTCCTTGGGACTGGGAGCACCACCTAACGTTAATTGCGTGCATCCACAGGAAAAAAGCAAGCACATATTTTATTTTAGTACAGGTTCAAATTATAATGACTTAATGCAATACCTAGTAGGCTAGTTGGCCTCTTGAACTGGACACTAACAAGAAATACACAATTTTCCAAAGCCAACCTTGTATGTAGGATAACTATGATGGCCAATAAGAAAACACAGAAATGCAAATGGCCTAATTTAAAGCCAGTGTCTGATTTGTCCGTTCTGGGCTACTGTAGAACAACATGGCAGACTCTATCAAAGCGCACCTGAACCCTTTGATATAAACAGCTAATTTTAAGGTAACGAAAACACAATTATTCATATTTTCAGGTGATTTTAAACAAATGAAAACAGTTTCTGATCACCATCTTTGCCAATAGATGCCCCTAAATCCTACACACTGGACCTTTAAACAAAGGTCCTCTCCTGTTTAGCAAACACGATAAAAGCTCATTTCCAACAAAATGTTTGTATTTGTGCTGCCAGTTACAAATCTGGGAAACCTAAGTCAGTCTGTTATCTCTGATGTTGCCTAAGTGAGACATCTGTTTGCTTTGGAAAAGCTAGACAGAAGCTGTCACGTATGTCTCTACAAGAAGAGAAAGTGAGATGCCCTCTGCTTGGAGGACTACCTATCCATTATCTGTTGCAGAAGGAATGTTTTGTCAGTGAGATCCTTATTATCAGCTGCTGGTGTAAACGCTCTGACCTTGGGAGGCTATAGCAAGACCTTGGCCTGGAAAAACGAGGCTGTGACGCAGAGAGCTGCAGTCCTGCACCTTATAGAACAGGTGTGCAGGGATGCTTATGAAGCAGTAAAATAAAAGTACAACACAGGCTGAATCCCCACTGTACAATGACTGAATGTAAATGTTTGGTTTGATGTTATACTTAAACAGAGTACACATATCAAAAAGAAAAGTGCGTTTCTAAATAAAGCCCAATATATGGCATTATTACTCATGTAATACTGAGAGACAGGAGATGAATGTGTGTATGTTATATGTTATATAACTTCAGACATTTCAATCAGTCATCTATTTAAACATCTCAGACCGTCTTTTCGTACATACCGTACATCCTGCCTGAAAGAATCTTTGTCTGAGGGGAATCACAATGGAATGCCAACACATTCCCAGCTGGCGTTTTAAAATGTGATTTTTGTGGAATTTCCAGAGCTAAACGGGGATAGATAGCTTTTTGTGTCATGGCATGACAGCTTCCTTGATTTGCACATGAGTAAGGCATCACATGGGACAAAGTGTGACAGATAAAATTGTTAAGGCTGTCAGACCATCGGACCATCATGGCAGAACAAAACAGGAATGCATGGCTCGTTAGTGTTTATGTGTTTCAATCCATCTTTCTGAGATTTAAGATGTAAAAAAATGTGTGTCTCATCATACATTTTACAGTATCTTAGCATTATTTCCATAATTTGTCACGTGTATAACAGGCATTTTGTTTCGAGTCAAGACAGTCCATCATTTCTCAAAACATGCTTACCTTTCATAATTGTTTAAGGCACAATTATATCAAATTCAGTTCTAGGAGCTAAATAATAATATATCTATTATTTTAGGGCTTTCCTGTCATGTGTACACACATTCTGGTACAGTAACGTTGGAAACTGATATCTAAAAACCTTGTCAGTACAAGAAGCAGATCATGCCAGCATGGATTAAACATCTGTTTAGTGGCTTTAACTGTCATCTTCTGTATGGTCTGTCCATTGGGTCAAAAAGGTCAGTGCATCACCAAGGATTCACCTCAGCAACAGCCAATTTCATTCAATGAGGCCAGTGAAGGGGGGAGCACCTCACTCCCTACCCTCTGATATCATCTTACCTGTAACACTGGGACATTGTCTGTGGCAAATGTTCAAGCGGCCCACTTTGGAAAACATTTTGCAGGTATGCTGGGCATTTTCACACTTCAGAGGGATGTTCACATTTTCGGGGTCATGTTTGTCTTGCATCCAGACTGATATGGGGGGACTACAGCTTAAGCATGTCATGTGCATGAAGAAACCTGTACCTGGTGTGTTTTGTTTGTGTTCTTTATGCGTGAGCTGCCAGAGGCTCAGGTGTAACACATACAGTCCTCAGCTCAGAGGGTGTTGGGTTTCAACCCAGCAGGGTCTGGCTGGCCTCCTCCAGCTACTGTTACCAGGCTACTCTCATCACTTATTTATATGCTCTCCTCACCCCAAAGCTCTCGGTGGCTATTTGGTTGGGTGGTTGGTCGGCTAAGCGGGGGGAAGGACAGAATTTCCCTTTTTGCCAGAGCAGTGCACCATCAGGGCTCCTAGAGGAGCACCGTACCTGAGCTGGGGCCCGATGCAGAACGGGGAGGCTATGAGCCCACAGGACTCTGAGGCCATGGAGGAGCAGAAGGCCCAGCACCAGAATCAGGGTTGTGTGGAGCCCACAGCACCGCCACTTCCTCCTCCCTCACCGCCACCACCAGGGCCACCAGAATACCCCAGACCTCGGCTCATCTTCCACACCCAGCTGGCTCACGGGAGTCCCACAGGCCGCATCCATGGATTCACCAATGTCAAGGAGCTGTACGCCAAGATCGCTGAAGTGTTCAACATCTCCCCCTCAGAGGTACAAATCAAACTCAGCTTTGCGTGTCAGCATGATTTAGCTAAATTGTGACATTTCCAGGTTCATGAGAAATGATCAAGATTAAAAAATGGTGTTATTTCTTTCTTGCATTTCTGCTCAGGCAGGCCAGCTGCAAATAGGTATTAGGTTTCCATTCTAGGCTATTTTCCATGATGCACTATTGAAGATCATTTGGCCGCAGTACTGTCTGCCAGACTTTGTACTCGCCTGCGCCTTGACCAGGATCAATAATGGAAACAAATAAACAGATGATGTTGTGTTGTTCAGCAAACACCAATAGAAGTGGTAGTGACTTTATTGCAAAACAAAACCAGGTGATGAACATTTTTGAAAGTCATTCAGATAACAAAGTAGGGTAAAAAACAAATAACAAGTGCTCAGTTACGTTGGAGCAAATATCCCCCAAATCCTATCCTGTGGTAACAACAATTACTGTACTTAATTTGCCTGTTCCATTGGAAATAATCAAATCCAGAGATTTAGATTTAGATTTAAACATGGGATCCTACGTTTCCCATAATGCAAACATTACACTTTCCATGAGACTCTTCATTCCTTGTGAGTACCCACATCTTTCAAACTCAGTTTGAAATATAAGCTTCCTTTTGTAATGTTGTCAGTCCAAGATAATCCCCTGATGTCATCACAAGGGTTATTTCCTCAGACTAAACAAAGCTTGTCCAAATCCAAAATACATTAAAAAAGCTGTTTCCATAGCCTGACTATAACCCCACATGACTGGTAAACTGACTGTGTGTGTAAAAATAGAGTTCCCATTTCAAAAACCCCAACAAGTAACATTACCGTTAATATCTTAATACAGCATTGATTAAGCTGTAAAAAGTGGCTGAATTTTCTGATTTAGAGACATTCAAAAATAGATTTCAGGCAATCCCTATTTCCGAAATGGTTATCCAACACTGTGGGACTAAACAAAGCAAGATTCAAAGCACTGTAGGGGATCAAAGGTGTGGTCTGAAGTCAGGTTACAGCAGGCAGCTGCGCAAGGCCAGAATCCTTGAAAAGAAGTCTAGTCACTAAACCTTTAGTAGGTCAGGGCTGGCCAAACCACACTGCAGCCTGATACTGCTCTCAGTGCTCAGCACAGCCAAGGCCACAAGCTGTCTCAGGCAGATGGCAAAGAAAGACCTTTCAAAGTCTACACTTTATTTTTGTATTTCAAACGTGACTTTTATTCAGAGCTGCTGGAAGTGGATGCAAAAGTAAATGGTAAAATGGTAACTGGACTGCACTTGTATCGCTCCTTTCTAGCCTTCCGACCACAAACTTTTACACTACATGTCACACTCACCCATTCACACACACATTCACACACACTGGTGGCTGAGGCTATCATACATGGTGCCACTTGGTACTCAGTAACACTGATGGAACAGCCATTAGGAGCAATTTGGGGTTCAGTATAAGTCAGGATAATTGTGGTCATGTACAGTATGCAGCTGTTCTGCATGCTTCTCCTGTATATTATGGTAAGGCAGCAATAAATATTACACATTGGCCTTATCTAATACTTATCAGTAGTGTTATGAAGGCCACCATGAAGGCTTTCCCTATCAGTGTATCACTACCTGTTGGACACGAATGACTGGAGATGAAGGGATATAGACCGATGTGGGAGAGCTAACCTTGATGATCTTATCAGGCACCACCCAGCCTTGGTTGTGTCTTATATTTTGGCCTGTTAAGTTACATAAGATCCAATGTTTAAATGCTACATATCTATTTTAGAAAGACACTGTCAGCTTATGTTCATTAACACAGGATATCACACCATATTTTTTTCATTTCATATTGTTAGCTCTAGCTATTTCCTCACAGCAACGGGATCCTCTGTATCTGCACTCACTGCTGTCTGCATGCTATGTTGTAACTCAGACATTTTTGTACTAACTGAATGAGACACTCTAAATTCCTGTGAATGTGTTTGTCTTCTTATATACTTATGTAAGCCATGCGGTAACTTGGCGGCCTGTTCAGGGTATACTCTGCCAAGTGTGTGCTGGGATAATCTCCAGTGGTCTGGAAGGAATAAACAATTTAGATAACAGTCAGATTGATGACCAATAATAGCAAGTAATGCAAAGGCTTGAGTTTGACATTGTAACATATACATAATGATAAATGGTAAAGATGAATCTTTCAAACCTTGAGACGTTTGAGTTTTTGTCAGTGTAGACTGTCTCTAATTCTAATGCAGAAGACTAGAATAATCAATAAACACGCACCTTTTCTGGTCTTAAATGCTTTAAGACATTAAATTAAATGTTTTATGAGGCATTATTCAAATTATAGCTGATTTAATAGCCTGTATATCAGGACCTTGAACTGCAGCCAATATTCAAGTCACAAGACTTTCTATGGAAAACCTCAAGCAATTAGTCGGTGATAGAAGTACATCAGTTTCCTTGACCTCCTGTGGACTGAACAGCAGCAGCATAAAGTTACAGTACAGCTAGATGTCAAAGATGACCTTGGACTACAGTCAGACTGTTCCGCCCACCAAGACAACTATGATGAGCAATATCTTACAGGAACTGTTCCAAGTACGAGAAAAGTTCACCTGGGTTATCTTTCCGCTATGGATTATAGGTTTATTATAGTCAAACTTGAACTTTAAC
Organism: Epinephelus lanceolatus; assembly: GCF_041903045.1. Classification (NCBI taxonomy): domain Eukaryota; kingdom Metazoa; phylum Chordata; class Actinopteri; order Perciformes; family Serranidae; genus Epinephelus; species Epinephelus lanceolatus. Next base: position 25,193,242 of record NC_135739.1, read on the forward strand.
CTCGGGTTTCAGAATAGACAACAAAAAGACTTCCGCAAAAATGAAAGCTATTCCCAAAACAAGGCAATTACTGTTCTGAACTATAAAAGCAACTATAAAAAGTGTGGGCTGGAGATGTTATCAGAGAGTCACGTGTTTAGTCCGACAATATAAAATGTGCCAATTCTGGTTTTTAAACCACAATTATTCTGACACATACACAGATTAAGTCATATCTGATGACCTCTCGACTTTCAATCAATAATTCAACCACTAACCTTCGAAAACAACCATGATTTTGGCAGAAAACTCCTAAAACAAATAGAAACATGCAATCATATATCCAAATCAAAGAGTGCTGTGACTGACTCTATTGTTAACACTGAAATATACAAATGCTCTGAATGAGTTGCCACATTCATAACTCAACACAAAATGGCCAAGAGCAAAATCAAAGTGTGGCTCTTCTGCCCTCTGCTGGTTAACATCTATACAGCACAACTAAAGGAATTCTTATCGGCTCCATTTGGCTTTGTAATAAAACAGGAGGTAAAAAATAAAACACCAGGAAATGCCAGAGAAACTATAATCACATTTATTGTAGGGAATAGGTAGGCAATTATTGTTGTTTTCCAAAACATAACTCATTCATTTTATAAAAAGTAATTTATAAGGATGATCAAGCAATACATAAACAACTGCATCCACTTGAAATTCTCACTAATTCTTGGGCAATGTTACAGACATTTTTTAAAAGGTAAAACAGTTTACTTTTTTATAACTGAAATGTGCGCTATCAAAGATTAAGGGGCCACTCTGAAATGGTTAATAAAATGTTATTATGTTAATATAATTGTGACCAGAGGGTGAAGACTGGGACCATTTCAGACAGTCATTTTTACAGATTTGACACAAAGGGATAGCAGAAACAAGGTTTCCAAAAAGTGACAATAATGTTTATTAATTATATATACTAAAAACAAGATGTAAAAACATTTTTTGTTGGTGACCATAAAAGCATATATGGCAGTCCTAGGAGAACATAAAACCCAAACAAACAAAAAAAAAATGGCTGTGTATGTTAAGAGGTGAGGGGAACCACAAAGGAGTAACCCACACACCAAAGAAATGGGCTGGAAAAGGCCACATAAAGAGTCCACAGGCTGAGATCAATATAAAGAAGTCCAAAACATAAGTGTAAAAACCAAAAAAGTGCTCCCAAAAAAAAAAAAAAAAAAAAAAAAGGCGCAAAAGAGGCAGCAAGCAAACATTTCAGTCCTAGACTATCATCAGTGCTACTGACGTGTTTTCCAACAGAGATAAAGACAGGCAGGCCCTACCAGGTGTGGCCAATCTATTGATTAATGATATGTGACATATTTGTGAGTACAACTACTATATTCAGAAGCAGTGTTACAAAAGTGATGATTATATAATTCTTGGTAATAAAGAGACCCTACAACAGAGATATTCAAATGTATATAGCCTATGGAAAGAAGATATGTACAGCAACAATAATACTATCACTAAACCATGTGTGTGAATAAAAACCATCTACATAGGTACAGGAGATCCATGCTGGCACATGCAGATTGGGATGGAAAAGGGCCACCTACAGAAAACAAGACAAATTAAGTGTTTCATTAAGGCCTAGAGGCTGTTCAGTTTTAAGGATCCATCTGCTTTCCGACTGAAGGAGTTTTGTTTCAAGGTCTGTGTGTCTACGGCTGGGATTCACTCTATCAGTGCTGCAGAATCTAAGTTCAGTAGCTGGATGTTTAGCTTCCTGGAAATGTCTAGTTACAGGGGATTTAGGATCACCTCTGTGGATGGAGCTTCTGTGTTCATTGATTCTGGTTCTGAGTTTGCAGATACCTATATATTGTAGGCCACATGGACATTAAAGCAGATAAATAACATTAGTAGAGCGACAAGTAATGAATTTCTAAATTTTGTATTGTTTTTAGTGGTGTGGCTAACAAAAGAATTAGCCTTCTTGTGGTTTTGACAAGAAGTGCAGTGACGACAAGGAAAGAAGCCAGTGGGTTTTCGTCAATGCTTCCTCCTTGTCCAGTATGAAAAGAATCTGCATGTACCGGCATATTGCGGATGTTGCGGCTTCTGGAGTGAACAAAAAGAGGCAGATTAGAAAATAGACTTCTTCCCACATCATCAGCAGATAGTATATGCCAGTGTCTAGTTATGATGTCCTTCATTTGTTTACTAATGGGGCTGAAGGTAGTACAACAAACCAGATTGTCAGATCGAGATTTTTTAATGGGTGGACCAGTACAGGTAAAGGAGCGAGCTTTGCATAAAGCTGAGTGTATGTTAAGAACTATTAGTCAGTGGGTGGAGTTGTTGTCCACCAAGCCGGGGGGGATTTAGGGTTAAGACCCATTCAGGCCAATGCAAAAAAAGGAGCGAGGTTACATACACACGAACACAGAGACACACAAAATGTAAGATAAAGTGCAAGGTGAAAACAGCAAAACAACACTCAACCATGCAATAAGAGTGGATAGTTAGGGAGCTAGGCCCCGGCTTGAACAGGCCCCAGCCCTCCCTCACTCACTGTGCTGGCCATCACATGAAAATCTGGCCTACAACACACACAAATGAGAAGCAGTGTCTTTGCAGCCTGAAGATTTACATGGTAAATATATAGAGTACCATGAATGAGCTACTTTCTGGTCCATATCTTCTCTTAGATCCTGTTCTGCACCCTCAACTCTCACAAAGTGGACATGCAGAAGCTGCTGGGGGGACAGATCGGACTGGAAGACTTCATCTTCGCTCACGTCAGAGGGGAGACCAAGGAGGTGGAGGTGACAAAGACAGAAGACGCCTTGGGCCTCACTATCACAGACAATGGAGCCGGATACGCTTTCATCAAGGTGAACAAGTGGCAGGGTTTAACAAGCTGAGCCTTGTCTGTCATCTCAATTTAAATCTAATTGGGAATCTAAGCAGGTGAAAAATGTTAAATGTGTTTCTTTCAGAGGATAAAGGAAGGCAGCACCATAGACCGGCTGAAGACAGTATGTGTTGGTGACCACATCGAGGCCATCAACGACCAGAGCATTGTAGGCTGCCGACACTACGAGGTGGCTAAGATGCTGAAAGAGCAAGCGAGAGGCATACCCTTCACTCTCCGCCTGGTGGGGCCCAAGAAGGCCTTTGGTGAGTGGAAAATATTTCTCTGTGACTGGGGACTGTACGATTAATGCTCAGTAGTCTTTACAAATATTTGGACTAAAAATATCACTGTCCTTGTCTGCTAATCAGTGATATTGTGTGGTATAAATCCATTTCTGATTAAACAACAGGATAAAAACCAGCAGAGCAGAGGCACTGACAACCAGGAAGTGCAGGCACTGGAATAAAGATCATGGAAAAACAAACATTTCATTGTTACTGTTAGGTCTCAGCACACGCAGGAAGCAAAGGTGTGTGTTGGCTGGGATTCATAACACTGACTATTAATATCCCAGGTGGCAAAAGCTGCCCCTAGGGTATATTTTTTATGATGGGACTGATCATGCAAGGTAAAGCACCAAGCTGATTCCTCAGGGAGCCTCTCTTAGCCACAGATGGCCACAGTGTTTGACTGATTTCAGCTTTCTCCGGTATGTTTTCATATCTCACGATCCAAACAGAAAACAGAGACAGGAACACTTTAGAGAGTACTAGGCTGTCTGCCAGTGAGCCTGGAAAAGTGCTCAAACTTAGCAGCTACAATTAATTGAGCAGTATTATGGCAGTGGTTATTCAGCCTCGGCCCAAAGAATTTTGTGTGACAGTAGATGATTTAAAATGGCTCTGCAAGGATAAATCAATTCAAACTCTGAAAAAACTTGAAGCAAAACATAGAAACAAAATAAATGTCTTTGGTTGTAAGTAAATGCAGCTCTTGTTTACAGAGTGACTGTAATTATTACAGAGAAATAGAACATTGGTAATAGTGCTTTGGAAATCAACTCCTTAAAATGAGCAACTGAAATAAGTTTTCATTTTCAATCAAGTACAGGCAAAATTAAAAAGGCTTAAGGGATTCTTCACAACATCACAACCACCAGAGAAACACAGGGTATTCTTTTCAATAGTTAAACTTTTTTTAAGCTAACAATTTAACTCCAGGCATAAAACATATGAAACAAAAGCAAAGCAAACCTTTTATAGGAATACATAAACAATCTGGAAGCACCCCTCCACACACACAAATTTATACCTCTATGAGTCTACCTTAATTTTAACTTAAACAAGTCCATACCCATTGGTAGCTTTGTCACCTTCTACCTATGCCAATCCTCAATGCCTATGTGCAGTTTCACATAGATTGACAACGTCAGTGAGTAGAAAAATGTGGGACAGACAGAATGACTGACTGACAAAATGACATACTGACAGTTTCCGTGATTATGTACAGCATACCATACCATGACTTAGTCATACCAAAAATTAGAAAGAACAACAACATTGGGCCACAGGGGGAGCCACAGCGATCGGTCGCATTTTAGCCATTTTTAAGCATTTTTCTGTTGTTACAGCGCCACCCAGTTGCCAATTAGAGTTACATTTCTCCAGTCACCTTGAGGCGTCCTGTTCTACATATCTACCAAGTTTAGTAAAAATCAATATAGCGGTTAGGCCTAGATAAGAAATTAGCTCTCTAGCACCCCCATTTTGTTTGATGGGGTCAATAATGGAGGGGTCCCCTCAGATTATGTGTGGTCATATGCCTACAAAGTTGTGTGGTGATCGGTGAAACCCTTGAGATGTTATACACCTTTATGTGATGAGCCACGCCCTCCGCAATATTCATTGCCTTATAGAAGCTCAGTTTTAGTGAGTTTTCCAACTTTTGCCAAGAGGGAACTTTAGATATTGGTCCCTAGATTATGTTCACCCAGTTTCATGCAGATCGGTCAAACTTCCTAGGGAGAGATCGATTTGAAGTGTTTTTCAAAAAATTCAAAATGGCGGGAAATCTATATAACCAGAAGTTATGGGTTCTTGAGGCAAATTTGTTGCTCATGAGGAGAGGCATCTCTGTGCAAAGTTTCATGTCTCTACGACATACGGGGCATGAGATATGCCCATTCAAAGTTTGCAATTTCAATCGGTTGCTATAGCGCCCCCCTTTGGCCAATTGATGTAATATTGCTTCATTGGCATCCTCCCATAACCCTCTACCACTGTGCCAGATTTCACATGGATTGACCAAGTCAGTGAGGAGAAAAACCTGGAACAGACGCACACACAGACAGACGGAGTTTTCGTCATTATAGTGTAAGAAGATCCAGTTCCAAATCCACTGCTAAAAATGTCTCAACCGCTTAAAAACCTGTCCAGAATGTCCTCACAAATATGGTACAGGAGCACACACACACACACACCCACACACACACACACACACACATTTATACTATTGTGCTTGTCAGAACATTGTATGGACTTAAAATTGGTCACTCTAACCTCACCAGTTACTGCAACATTTGTAACCCCAACATTCAACTTACCTTTAACCCCCAAATAAAGTCCCCAAAATAAACAATCAACCTTATAACAGTGTGAATAATGTGTCATCTAATGTGACACACACACACACACACACACACACACACACACAGAAAGAGAGAGAGAGAGCATAGTGCCTCTCTTTTCATACGCTTTGCAGTCACACAGAGGACAGCGCCAAACTGTACTGTAAATATTTGATCCACATATACTTGTTGTACTCTCTTCGTTGCTAGAGAGCCTGGACAGCACCTCCGTACACATTTCAGCTATTAATCTGCCAGGAATTAAAATGGATAAACAAATTCATTGGGTTACAGCGACTTGAACTTTTAGCAAAACCTTGGCTTTGCTTCTTTCTCTGACTTCTGCTGTATTTATTATTGTGTTTAAATTACATATTTATATTGTAAGTCACACTGGGAAAAGATAAGTTTAGTTAAGTTTATTTAATATTTTTAAACAAAATATTAGATGACATCACCTGATATCTGCCTTCTGCGGATGACCGAATTCTGCTCTTTTCATGCACTTTGAACCTGTGACCTTTTTTTGTTTCGGTAAAAACATAAGGGCGTCCTTTTCCCTATTCTCTTTTCCCTTCCAAGATGTGTTTTACCTGTCAAAAGTACAATAAGAGGCTTATTTATTGCATTTGCTTTGCAACAGAGGTCCCCTTATAATGTGAATATAGCAGTCTAGGCTGGAGCCCAACTGTCCACAACCTCATATCAGACAGGAAACCAAATCCATGGTCAAAGTGCCAATTTCCTGTGAACAAATAGTATTTCTATTGTCACCATGTACTGTTGTTACTGAAAGATAGCAAAGTAGTTGACAAATCAATCTCAACTCTGGAGCTTTGGACTGGCCTTCATTTGCAGATTGACTTTGCTAAGTTGTCATGGATGTTTAGATATGTATATATTATCAAACCACAACCTGGTTTTGGAGGTAACATCAGGGTAAAATGTCCTCAGGCATGCAATAGCTCTGTGTACAGTCAAACAGGAGTCACAGTTTAGTATCTGGTTGAAGTGATAAGCAGAGCAGTTAAACACGTCCCCTCATTTCGCTGTATAAACCTGCCAGTCACCATTATCATGGGTATGTAATGAATCTCTTAATAATTGTTGTAACACACACACACACACACACACACACACACAATGGCTGAGAGCCAAATCCTCATATGATGGATCACATTTCATGTGTAAAATGATTTATTACACTAATTAGAATGTAACAGAGCTGGGACTTCATTATGGCCCTAAATGTCAGAAATATTAGAGAGAGAATATTAGGTGGTGCACAGAGTGAGAGTAATTCACATTGGCAATTACAGATTGAAAGGAAAAATATTTTTATTGTCTCCAACAATTTAAATGCAGTTGTACACACAGTCAAACTGCACATGTTAAAAAAATATCATCCTTGTGACAAACCTTTTAACCTATGATTTATAAAGGCATGAGAGGTGGCATGAGTTAATACTTGGATGAATTATTATTTCCAACTAAACTTTTACTTTTAAACGATGCCACAGCACATGAACTTACTGTGTTTGTAACCAAGGTGGCAGAAATTCATAAGTAACAACTGCAAGTCTCAATTATAAATGCAGATGTGAAAGTGGCCCATAAAGTTCAATTCCAATGAGCTGTATGTTTGAGCATTGGGTCTGATATCACTATTCTACTGTATTGAAATGATCTTATTTAAAAGAGGAAATACAGTAATTTCAATGTCATATTTCAAGGTCAAATAATGAAACTTTTCAGGGGACAAACAGCCGTCGCTTCCTGAGTTTTAGTCACACACACTGTCAGCATGACGTAGCCGATGCTGACCTCTGACATCCCTCAGGAAAGAGTTTAATTCCCTTTTGTGATCAGTGACATATCATATGGAAAACAGATGCGCATCGTTTCACAGACCCTGGAGTGTGTGTGTTAAAAATAACTACTTGAGAAACTAGGTTGAGCATTCAACATGTCATAACGAAACTATGAGCTAGGATGACTATCAGTTTTGGTCTGTACCAAATTTTATCGATCCATTTTAATAGTTGTTAAGACATTTTACTCATAAACAACAATTAGTATATTATGGTGGCAGCTGTGTCCGTGTAATAGATGCTGAGCTATTTCATTGTATGTGAAGGCTTTGAGCTGGCACCAGAAGAAATGGACAATGGTTCATTAAAGTCAGTAAGACTCTTCCTCCTATACTTCATTTTGGATTTAAGTAGTGAAGCGACTGACCAACAGAATGACAATAGCAATAAGTATACGATGCTGTGGCAATATTTTCTTGTAATATCAACTTGAGTATTAACAAAAAAATGAGGCTTGTCAGTTAAATAGATAGAAGATTAAATGGAAAATGGAAATCCACGATTCACATAAACTCCATAAAGAACTGCTTTTACTGGAACTTTGGAAACACAATAATAATGAATATACATGATTGGCATCAACACTGTTCTCTGTGTGGATGGGACACAACACCACAACAAACTACACATTGAAATTTGATTTTATTTTGCTCACAGGCAGCATGCCTCTATAAAAATGATTTCTCATTTCATCACACACCAAGTATTGGTTATTAAAACAATACCTCATGCTCTAAAACTAGCAGCAGTGGCTGGGTGTCCTCAGGTAAACTCAGGATGCCTGTTATAAATTATATATTAGTTAAAATGAGTTGAATGCTTTGTCATTTGTGAGGCAAGAAGTTCACATCAGGACAGAGGAATGTGAACCACAGTGTGATGCTTAGTCTTCCTCTTTCCTAGGAAATATGTGCTGTGTTAAAAGGGGTTTGGTTTCTACTTGACAGAGGGACACCATAGTTAGCAGTGAGAGATATCAGTGGTTAAACAAACAAACTCAATCTTTAAAAAAATCCAAAGTGAAAGGACACCATGTCACAGCTAAAGAAATAAATAAAAATCCCACATCTCTTTAACTGATTAATGGCTAGCATCTTGTTTGTTTGTGTGTGTGTGTGTGTGTGTGTGTGTGCATGTGTGATTGTGTGGTTAGACATGATTGGGATGAGGACCAGAGCTCCAAAATCTAACGAGGGCAAGATGGTGAATGGCAGGGAGACGCTGCGTCTTCGCTCGAAGGGGGCTGCTACAGTTCAGGAAGTGGTGAGTTTCACACGCTCTGCTGGACAATGACTTCTTAACTTCGTCGTGTACTCAGTTAATGACATGTATACACACACACACACACACACACACACACACACACACACACTGAACTGAACTAAAAAAAAACACTTGACTCTGGTCACACATAAACTAACAATCACACATACACAGTCACACAGTACGTGTTATTCCCCAGCAATGTCTCTTACTTACTTTCCACACTTCTGCTATGATGTGAATCCACAGATCATATCACTTGGGGAAAGTCTGGAAGCAAAAAGGTCCACATTTTAAGTCACAAATATAAAACAATTGGTGAACACCTTCCAGTCATACTCGATTTAATCTAAAATCTTTGCTATATCTATATAACATAAAGATAAGTGATGAACAATAGCCTGAGATATTTGGCTCTTGCATGTTTTGGCACGAGCAATTCTGCTCTCACAGAGTTTGTATCACCATATTTAGAGCGTGAACACAACTAAATTTCCCCGGACACTTCTGTATTTTTCCTCTCCACTCCGCCAGCAGAACGAGTTTGAAGAACAGGCCACCAAAAAAGTGGACGACCTGCTGGAGAGCTACATGGGTATCAGAGATCTGGAGCTGGGTAAGACCACCCACGTAACACTTGGGGGCCTTAAAATAGACCTCACCTTTGGGTTGATGTTTGAATATACGAATGTGAACTGTTGCTGAACTGATGTTCACACAGAGATCCGAGAGTCAGTGGGGTTTACTGTGAGCTGTACTAGACTGGCAAACCACCGCACTCACTGTCTACTCTGGCATGCTGAGAAAGGCCAGCCAACTTCAGCCCTGCGCCTGATTAAGGGAAAATTCCTCCTCAGAATTTATACTTGCCCCAAATAGTTTATAATGATGAAACGCATCTCTAGGGAGCTGTTATGTATATTCTCATATGTGCTGTAATTTAGTATTTTTTTTTAACTTATTTTCCCTCAACTTTTTGGATCATGGAGTTCATGTATTTTGTGTGACTCTTCATCATTCTGTGCTTTGTGTTGGACCTTGAGTCAAGATGTTGCCATTTGTCAAGGTCAAGAATACTTTCTACACTCAGCATCAATGGTATAAGCAGACATAAAAGCAATTGGCAGCATCATCACTAAAAAAGAATTAAAGTAAAAGAAGAGAGGCTTCTCAATGCTCAACGTCCTGGGATGAATCAAGAATTTGGATGACATGCGTACTTAAAATTGCAGATACAAGTTTGCCCTTTCCCAGACTTCCAAGGCCAATGGCCTGATTTCCAGATGGATGTTTGGCTGTTTGGACCTCATTTGAAATGAGTTTATGATTTTTTAATATGCTCGCCTGCCTGTTTTATGCTTGGAATTTACCCTATGAACTTTGGTTGGTTGCATACTTTGACCCAAATATTTTTGAGGTTGGAAGGTTATTTCCAATACAATGGAGGGAAAAATACTTGAAAAAATATGATTCACTCTTATAGACAGTTTGTTTAGAGAGACAAAACAACGTTGCTAACAAATGTCTGTTGGTGACCTAATGCAACAACACTCAGCTATATGTAATGTGTCAGTGGGGATCCAAGCCATTCATTTACTCAGATACCTGCAGGCACATGGAAATCTAGCTGCCATACAAACCCTTTTTGAGGTCCCGTTGTCTGGATACACATGTACATACGGTGATAGTATTGATTACCACTGCGAAAGTTGTGGATGGTACCAATGGAACCATTCCGTACTGTTCCCATTTTTGGTCCCCCCTCTGTTCGGGTACCTAGCACACAGATCTGGTGCTAAAAGGTGGAGCTGTGAACACTGCAGTCCGTTGACTGGTCAATAGCAGACGGTCATCCTGCTCAGGGGTGAGCTGTGGCTGGTTTTGAGGCTCATGTGACCACTGTTCATACCATGGAGAGTTTTATTAGTAGACTGTAACTATAAAATGAAAGGATGTTTTGCTGCCTCTCGCAGCAGCTGGAGTTGGAGTAAAAAAATAACTCAGCGGGCCGACTACCAGCAACTTTTAAGGTGGTACGTTAACCTGCAATGTTACTCAGTGCATAAGGTGATGACGTGACTCAATCAACACACCTTAAATATTCCATATGACAACTTTGACCATCACTTTAGCTTTTATATGACATACACTTTTAGTAATGAGTGGATCTAAAAGCATTTATATATATTAATTTCGGGCTCCAGCAACACTAAACCCCTGAGCTTGCCTGAGAAAGACTATATGCACAAAGCTGCTATTTTTAAATATCCCATGGAGAGAGACTCTCACTGCAGCCTGTTTTATTTTGTTCCGAAAATGTTGGCATTCAACCTTGTTCTGTGGATGATTAACGAAATGCTAGGGTCTAGGTACCATGTCTGAAGGGTTACTTTTGGTTCCAAAGATACCATACCGAAAGTGTTTGGCGGAAATGGGGCTTTAAATAGTCTGGCAGTGTGTTAAACGTGGGGATTACATTTTGCCTGCTGATTAACTGATTTGGTTTGCTATGTCATTCAAATATCAACATAACATTAAGATACACAGTGTTTTTGGTGGGAGATTTTGAATGTGGGTATTTCCTGTGCATAAAGAAGTTGGCCGTGCCCATTTTAATCTATGTTAAGTTTCATGTTTGTTAAAGCCCTAATGCAAAAATATTCCACATAAAGTAGATACTAAAAGTTATGGTCTATGGTACTCACACATAGGCTATATTTGAGTGTCCCAACAAAGTATATTAATGATCAAGAGTATATTAACCGATACTATCAGTGGCAGCAGTTCATAAACACAGTGACATCATTGAGGTTCCCAAATCCCCAGACCCATCCTGGCAAATCACCAATGTATTCATCATTGTATAAGATTGAAATATTGTTTGGCTTGTAAATCACATGATTAACTGGCATACATCATGACTCTAAGGACCAGAATAGTACGTCTAAATAACTCTGTCTGTGCTTGGTGTTTATGCTTAGGCTGCAGAGAAAGAAAATATACTTGCTACAGTCAGAAACTACCAGCATTTGGCTGTAGTTAATCCTGTCCCTTCCTCTCCACAGCAACCACCATCGTGGAAGCGGGCAAAGACAAGAAGAACCCTGATGACTTTGCCGAGGCCTTGGACTCCGTTCTGGGAGATTTTGCTTTCCCTGATGTGTTTTTGTTTGATGTATGGGGAGCTATTGGAGACGTCAAGAATGGTAGAATGTAGACATTACCATATGCACAACATTGAGAGCGAGCTCTGTTCCCTGGTACATCCTACTGGGAAAAATGTATAGAAGGGACTTATTAATTATTAATTAACAAATTTAATTCAACCATTTCCCTTTGAACAGTCAAATGACAACAAATTGCCCATAAACAGATCATCACTCTTAATGTTTTCCTGCAATTTGACAAAATTTACCAATAAACACAAAACACAGACATTTGCAGTAGTTCTTAAATGCATTTGGACTAAAAAACAAAAAAAATTGAACTGAACCACAACTGTGTGTCGCTGATGATCTTGTTTAGAAAAAAGTGACAGTAAAATGTGTTGGTTCACATAAATACATACTTACTTCCATTTTGATTAAAGATAAAAGTTTATTAAATGTTATAAGGGCTCTCTTACCATACATATAGACCACTGTGTATAGGATATGTAAACAATGTGTCAGGAAACACAACTGCAAAACAGCGGACAATCAGCCAGCCATCTAGGAATTAAGGAAGTGAGATAAGCTACAGTTGGTGTTTTTCCTCTGATGAAGGACAACTGGGGTAAACAGGAGAGGAATGGTGAGAACGTATTTGTCTAGTTCTCCATGACCAATAACCTACACAGGCTAGAGATCTACGTGCATTATCTTTAAGTTATAATATGTTTTCACACAGGCTGTTACTATATTTATATAGAACTGGTTTACTCTATTGAAATAACCAATTTAAATATTTTCAGTCCTCAGGAAGTGACTGATCTAAACTTACAAAAAAAAATCTATTTTAAGACATTAATCAAATTCGTCATCTGGAAATGGGATCATCTGGGGAAGAAGGTCAAAGGGACGATCTCCAGCTGATGGCACTGTCCTGCAATTTCCCATATGATGGTGACTGGCAACTAAGCCCATATTTCCCACAATAAAAAAATCCCAAACAAATTAAGCTAGCTTGTTTGCGTGTAAACCATTTCCTTGGAGTTCCCTGCTGCGATGTTGCCTGAAAAAAATGAAGGTCTTCATGCCCACTAATATTAAAGTAACTTTTCACTTGCTTCCACTTTTGCCATAAGCTTACAGGAAATGTTTCTGGTTTGTTTCAATAAGAGAATGTAAATACTTGACCAGTTTGTTGCAGTCTTTATTCTTCAGTATCAATATGCTGCTCTCTCTGTCTGTCTCTGCATTGAAGAATCTTTACTGTAAGAAGAAGGGAGCATCAAACCATGTGTTGACTCGACTCAACTTCACTCAGTATTTTTCTGATTGTGATGCTGTCTTTAATCTCTTTGTATATGACTGTGCCTCTTTGTGAAGACCTGAAAATGTATGGCACATTTCACATGTTTAAATTTTAAGTAAAACAGTTGAAACCACAGTTGTTAAGCCTGTCTCTGTGTGTGTGTTTAACAGAAAAGCCAATTTAAAAGATTTAAAGGTGTTTTTGCAAATTCTTTATTTATATGTACAATCACATGCCATTTCTGTAAAGCACATTCAACATTTACACTTCATTTTAGAGGATGCTGCTGCTCAGGAGTTAAAGAAAAACACATCTTACCTATTACCAATGACCGTGCCAGTGATTTGCTTAACTGAGTGACATTTTGACCGGTATGACTGATATTACAATGTTGAAAACAGATAAATATGAATAGTTGGGTGACTGAGTGATCAAGAAGAGCAAAAGATGACTGTTTCAGTTTTTTTTTGTTTTTGTTTTTTTTACAATAAATTATAATCTCATTATAATATCATAATGCAAATGTATATTAAAATAGCTACATCACAATGTTTGTCATTACACTGCTAAAATGATCAGGCTGAACTCAATTATCCAACAACTAAATCATCCCCCAATGAATCCTTGCACTGTTATAGTAGGCTACACACCTTGAAGTCAAAAGTCAAGTAAGACAACTGAGTAAACCTGATTTTAAATGGTCAGTTCACCCAATTTCCCCCAATTTTAACCTTACTTACAATAACCTTCTGCACCTTTTCCTCACTTATAGAAATGTTGTTGAAAGTTTTAAATGTAATTTTCCATCAGTCTGAGCAGCACAAATTCCTTTCACCTTAAATGCAGAAATGTCAGAGGTTAATATCTCAAAATCTTGGCAATTACAACATACAGCTACCTTCATGGCTAAATACTGATGCACAAAGTGATTTTGCCAAGTAGGACATGCTCCTGGATCAACAATGCTGCACCTGTGCTTTATCTTTTTGTTTTCAAAATTCCTTTCTTCTGAGCTAAGTTTTCAAAATTGAAGTTAGTACAATTGAACAAAAGGCTCAGTAACACTGAACAAAATCCTTACAAGCCACTGCAGGATCAGCAAGTAAGCTTGCTAACGAGGCAGGCTATGCTAATGAGTAAACTTGCCAATAGGCTACAATTTTAGCAGTTAGCTTGCTAACCAGGCAGGCTATGCTAACAAGTAAACTTGCCAATAAGCTTGAATTATTGTTAACTAACAAAGATTAAGGATAATACTGGTTGGTCACAATGTCGGTCCAGGGACGCAACATGGGATGTTGATCCAGGAACATGTACTATTCGCAAAATCACTTTGCAAGCAACAATAGTGGTATGTGAGAAAACATATGTTTTTGGATATGGTTGATCTGATAGTTTGAGATGGGAGAGTCTGACATTAATAACCACACCAGTGACACAGTGAGGAACCAGTAAAGTGGTAAAATTACTTATCAAGTACTATATACATAACACTGTCAAGGATGCTAATCTTAAATCTTCATTTTACAATTACAGTTACATGTTCTCAGATCTTTATATCAGTAACACTAAATAGCTAATGTCAGGCATTGTTTTTTTTTTTTTATTTATCAGGGCACTCAAGCTACTTATGCAAATATGACCTTTCATGCTGTGTAATACATCTCAAGTTAATCCACCTTATTTTTCACGGAAACACGGAGGCAAAACAGAACGCAGCCAGCTTCCGTTTTTTTGTGCGACATTTCGGTCCAGCACTCTTGACCACTGTGTAAATGGGAATCGCCTTGTTGTTTACCTTGCTGAGTTTAGCTATATATATGTATATATCACATTTTTCACGTCACTATATCACCGTTTCGACTAATCTGGTGTTTGTAAAGTCTATAAACACAATGACTGAACAAACATTAGTATTTTCTCTGTGTGTAATTAATAACATGGTTATCGTAGATTAGCTGGGCTAACCGTTAGCTGTTAGCCGTTAGCCGTGTCTGTAATAACTCACTAAACTCACAAAGTGGCCCGTGAAAAAAATATTTTCTTCAGCGGATGTCTTAGTTACAACATGATTGAGCTAACTGGAGTAGTTTCATGTCGTATCCAACAACGGGAGGCTTTTAACGGATGACGATCCTGGTGTTAGCTTTGCTGCTAGTGTTAACGTTAGCTGTCCCTGTCAGCTGCAGCCACTGATGCTTTCTAGACATCGTGATTTCCCAAAACTGAATAAATACCACACATAGCAACACAAAACTGCTTTGCTAGCTCAATCATGTTGTAACGGCTGGATGATGCGTACATGCTGATTCGGTTGCTATCAGAGCCGATCCGCGCATCACTATGGCTTAATGATCAACTCAGTCAATTAAAACAACCCGTCCTGTGTTAGGAGTGTATGTCGCTGACAGAGAGAAAGAAAGAAAGAAAGAAAGAAAGAAAAGATAGAAAAGCAGCGTACACCTCACATATTTATTTCTCACAGTTGCGCACTCGTTTGGCTGGCATGCAGAAGCACCGTCTGTGTGTCGAGGGTGCGAGCCGCAGCTTCAGCTGCTCAGGTAGAGAGGCTTAGCCCGGTGTGTTTTTTCACTGATTTGGTTCTGCAGGTTCTCTGCTGGTACACTGGAGACGGGGATCAAGCAGTTTGTCTCACTCGGGATAGATTGTGCTTTTTTGGTTCATAGTTTATGATTGACGTGCGATTTATTCGCGTTTAGAGGGAATAAATTTCCATTATAACGGAAATGTGGGCACAGTTATCTATACAAAATACACAGACTAACTAACTAACTAACTAATTAACTAACTGATTGACTAACATAAACAACTGAAAATTGAAAAAAAATTAGCTTGCACCGTTAGCTCCGGTAAGGGAAAGCATGAGGGAAAGCGGCTGACCGGAAGTCACGCACAAAAAAACGGAAGTTGATCACTATTTACTTCCGTGTTTGAAAATAAGGTGGATACTGCTACATTTTTCTTAAGTTGGTAGTGGAAAAGACTGTTCTACCACTGACACATAAACGTTGTATTTTCTGGGTCTGCGTAAATAGTCACAATTTAATTTGCTACAACAGTGACATTCTCATTGGCATCCACTTCCTTTAACTTTTTGTTTTATTCCTCAGCCAAACGTGCCCATTAATGACATGCATGAGGACTGAACCCGAGGGTCCATTCCAGGGATTCTAAAAAAGTTAATGACTGATCATTTCAAGGTCTTGAAAGTTTGGTTTAGGTAGCATGCATCATCAAAACAGTGACAAACTCCATGCATTGTCAGGTACTGTATAAACTCTTGGAGTGGAGATTATAAAGGAAGTCTCGGGCAGTCTAAGCTATATTCTATTTTAGTCAAAGCATCTTCACCTTTAAGCATCTCTACAATTTGGACAATAGGATTGTGTGATGCTACTGTTGCACAGTTACTGTATCTTCAACAGGTAAGATCTTTAAATAATTAAAGGTATTTTCAGAAAGGGAACAACAAAAGAACAGTACTTATCATGAGCCTTAAAAAACAGTTATATATATATATATATATAAATAATATAATTCTTTGTGGGTCTAATATGACACTCATGAGCACCTGAGCAAAGTGTAAATGAGCTTAAAAGCATAATGTCCTGCCAGAATGAAGTGTCATATTAAAACTATCACCTGAATGACCATAAGTGCGCCTATCCATTGTGAAAAGCTGTTAAAACTCAAATATCATGAAAGCACTTGATGGAGCAGTACATGTAGACAGAGCAGTGTATGTAGATAGCTTGAATTCTGTTTTAGCTGACAGCAGTGCACTGTAGAGTGGTTGCAGGTGTGATCCATAAGTGTCCAACCAGACCCTGCTCTCTCTTTCACGTGCCTAAATTTATGTGTCATTGTTAATACTGTTAAACATTTCAGTGGTATGCAATAAAATAACAAGATTCAATCCTTCCAGATTACCAGTGCAATCCTGCTTCTTATCCTGGTCACAGTTAACACGAAACTCATCAGAGCTTGGAAACAGTCAAACACATACTGCAACACTCAGTCTGATGCAACATATCAAATCCAAGCAATCACGGAGAAAGAGGTGGTGGCTTCAGTGTAGATTGAGTTGTTACGTTTGATTTCTCTGTCTCTCCTGTTTCTTCTTGGCTCAGGGTGCTCCCGATTGAAGAGCGTGTGAACCTTCGGATGGTTTCGCCTAAAGACGGGTACATGGTCATGATGGAGCTCCGAGACCAGTCGAAGCGGGGGTAGATTCTCTTGAGAACTGCCCTTCGAAACAGGATGTATACCCAGGGATCGAGGATCTGGTTCCAGGTGGCGAAGCGTACCCATAGCAGCAGGTGTCTGATCTGGAGGGGACCTCCGGACAGCACCGTTTGCGCAATAAAGACCTGTTGGTGGAGGGACAGAAGTGGGGATAAGGACGAAGGAAAGAGGGGGCAAAGGGGAAAAGACACAGATTACAACAGACAGCAAATTACAGTTGAAAGAAGTGGGAAGGAGAGATTAGAAAGTAAGGAACAAGAAGGGAAATATTAAATTGGTTAATAGTGCAGATGCACACAGACACACACATACGTGTTAAGTCCACTGAGGGAATGGCTAGACTAATTTTGCCATGTCCATTCTGAGGCTTCTGGCTGCTGCAACACAATTATCCCCCCTGCTTTACTTAAGCTACAGCATTTTATGTGAGGCGTAGCCTTATTAGCATCAGGTCACCAGTCTCTTGTGGGGGAAAAACATGCTAACAAGCTCCTTAAGAAAGGACAAATTGGCTTATTGTTGTCTCTATTCCAAATTCAGCTAGTGACAAAAAACTGTTCAAGTGTGGTTTACACCCTAGCAGTGTTAAGGAAACCGCTACATAAATCCACTTCATCATGTTAAAAAAAACTGTTGCATGCAAGTGTTGAGATGAAGTGCAAACCATAGTTTTAGTTTTATGCAAACTTTTCTCAGAGGCAGAGTTGCTCCAGAGACTGAAACAGAGTCACACTTTTCTGGTGACTTAAGTTTTCACAGAAGGTGGCATTTGTGATCTTGCTTACTGGCAACAGGCTATTTCAAGCTCGGTAAGTTACTGTAGCAAGGTTGCATCACATTTACTAAGCCTGAACAACAACTCTTGATGTTTAACTCTTATCTGTAGGATTTTTTGCAGCTCTGCTTCAAAGAAATGCTTGAGTAACTAAACAAAACTACAATCTGCAGATGGTTAAGCTATCAGGTTTTTGATGAAAAGCCATCTGTGTTAGTTTCAGGGAATGAAAGCAGGCGCAAGGGCAATAAACAAACTTGACAAAGGGCTGAAACTATTTAAGTGAGGTTTTTATTTACAGATTAGGAATGGAATGAAGTGCACAGAGCAGCAGCAAAACCAGGATGAGACGCTGGCTGCACTGCAAAACATGCTCCCAATGATACTTTGAGCTTATGGGTTATGGTTATAAGCTTCAAGGTATCAAGTAAACAGTGTTACCACGGATCCATCCATGAGTTTTATTGGTAGGTGTTGAGGACATGCTGAAGTAGCCGGAAAACCACAGCCCAAAGTTACGATGGGGGTGAGCAGTTACTGTGGGGAAGCCGTGTTATTGTAATGTTTCGATGTTTTGGATTTACTTTTTACTCGCCTTAGTCGCGACACTTGACACATGATGTATATCCAGGGGTCAAATATCTGATTGCAGGTGGCCATTCGTATGTAGAACAAAATAATGTCATCTCTTACAGGATCAGCAGTCACCACGCTCATCAGAATATATATCTGTGCAGGGTGTTACACAACTGAGGTCAGACAGGACTGCAAGAAAATATGTTCTCCACTTAGGTAGCTTTGGCCCTTGTTTTACTTTCCCTGGTGTGCTTTAAGTATGTTTAGAACTGAAGCTCTGAATTGGCAACACCTAGTGGTTCCATCACAGATGACAGTGTGATAGATGGCAGTTCATGCTGGGCTGAAAGCAACGCTGCACCACTTTTCTCCAGGATAGTCTCATTTTATATTAACACACACTTTACCATGAGAAAACTGAAAGGTGCACACAACAAATATACACATAGGGCTATAAAGTTTATGGTATTATTTTAAACACAAACCCATATGTCATGATCTCTTGACATGATCGTCAGCTGTTATCAAAAAGCACTCTGTCTCCAATCAATCAGTGTTTTGATCAAGACACAAGTGAAAAGGGGACAAATAAGAGAGAATCATGGATGGAGATTAAAGAAATATTTCACCCCCCAAATGACCGTATCAATCACTCATCCTGTGTTAATGTTTTTCTTGCATGAATTCAAAAACTGAGAAAATTCTTGATGCACTTAAGTCCTAGGGGACCATGTTTAACAGCACTCACTCACACACAGCTCATGCAGTACAAGTCTCATTTAACCAGTTGTACGTTCAGTGCTTTCTAAACACATGTTTGCATTTTTGCTAAAACCTGAAAATTAAATTTATCTACGCTCTCTTCAAAGCCAGACTCCATTGACAAAAATAGTAATTTTATGTGGCTAAACAAGGGAGCTGCAAGTGTACCACTGCCTCGATCGGTAGTTTGTTTGTGTTTGTTTGGGCCAGGAAGGGCTGGTTCAGTGACAGACTGTCAGCAAAGCGTCGCTAAGGTCTATGAGTCAGATCCTAACTTATTTCCTCCACAGATCTACCCTTTCAACCAAATACGGTCACCTCTGGCTCTGAAAACGTAAGATGACGATGGCCGAAATACCAGACTTGAGGCTTAGAAACAGGAGTCCACAAACCAACGAGTGACATCACTGTAGCTATGTCCATATTTTTATACTGTATATGGTTATTTCGAAGTCACACAGAAACACAAACTACAGCTCAAGGCAGAGGTACACATGCAGCTCTCCTGTTTAGCCACATAAAATTACTGTTTTTGTCAGTGGAGTCTGGCTTTGAAGAGAGCATAGATACGTTTCATTATCAGTTCAGTTTTAAATAGTTTTAGTAAAAATGCATGTGTTTGAGAAGCACTGAGCATACCACTGGATAAATGAGACTTGGATTACACTGCACTACTTGTGTGTAAGTTTGCAAACAGATGCTTGGATTCAGTTTTGATTTCCTCCATATTTGGATTCTTCATCCACCAGGGGCATGCAAGAAAAACATTTTCTTTACGAATTCAACATAAAGCAGAGTAAGCACTTGATATACAAATGGTCATATAAAGTATTCCTTTAAGTAGGTTGGAGTAAATTCTTCAGGTTGCTTCTACATTTATGACCTTGATACTAATCCTCCAGCAGAACAATTAAGAGATTACGCTCAGGAAGGACAGCAGTTTATTATATAACTTGGGCTTTTATTTTTGTAGCTTGTCTTATCGGTTATCATAACATCTCATTTAGGACTGTAATTGCTGAGATCTCAGAGTGTAGCAACATCCTAAAAATAGGTGAAATTATATCAGATGTTTATGCAGGCTGTGAAAAAGTCAACAGTTTCGCATAACTAGCTACGGCCATAATGTTGCTAGTAATCCTTCATTACAAAGAAATACCATGATTGCACACAACTGCAATAACTGCAGTAGGTCAGAAAGACACGCTGTAGAGATGTTTACACTAGACTGTTCTTCCTTTGCCTTTATTTTCTGGCCCAATAAATTTGGCAAACCAAGGGGTTCATTTTCAACCTTTACGGCCATTGGACCTATTTATAGTGATGTTGCCAAAGTAAAGTCCCCGTTGTAATAAAGTGGACTTTTACCTTTTAAAGGCACTGATTTCACCTGTGCTCTAAGGCCGAGATGTCTCATCTTAGCAAAGGCGTAAAGGAACTCTGATCTGAGGTAAGATCAGAGGGCTTTCAGCTCAACTAGTTAGGAAGCTGCATTGCTAAGGAGAAATGAAGCATACAGAGGGGAAGCGGAGAAAAGTAGCTTAGGACTATCTGGTGCCTTATTATGGTTCAAACAACTGAAGGGCAGTGCAGATAAGAACAAGAGCTGGATAGAAAGGGTCTGGGTTGGGTGCTGTCCAATACCCGAGAGACCTATAATTCGGTGGACAGCGTTCAGTATATGCATATAAGGAGACATATGGAGGCAAAGAAGGGATGGTGTTTTGTGGATAGCTCTCTAGTGGACAGTTGCATTCAAAGACATTAAAAGTCAAATACTAAACATGTGCAAAATGTTAGGACACACTTTGGAAAATGCAAAGATCGAGTCAACAGATATTCCTCTTCTGCCTGCAGCCAAAGAAGGGACATTTGCCCATGGGTCTTATCAGTACATAACACACATTGTCACAGACCAGAGGCTACAGTTAGAGAGGCCCATACTATTCACACAGATTGAAACAGGGTCATTGATATTGAATTCAGTAGGAAAACATCAGGCAACATCTGCATCAAACTTAAAAAAAACTTTCCATGTTTCAGTGCAAAGATACGCTGAGATAAAGTGGGACTACAACAGGGAAGAGTATGAAGTGTACTTTTCAACTTGGGTTTACCATTTTTCATAAAACTGGACTTCAACATATCAGATGTTTGACTATTTATAATGGGCAAACTCACCAGGAGGGGGCACCAGCAGATTGAAGCGATGACCATGATGAGGATAAGCTGAACCATCATCTCTACCTCGTGGTCTCGACGACGCTGGGTCCCACCCTTTCCGCAGCACACCTTGATCAGGGTCACAACACTCACCGTGTTCAGCAAAAATGACACAGCGATGCACGTCAACCCGACCAGAGAGAAGAGGAGGGAGAAAACCATGTTATATCCCTCATAGCTGATGTTGAAAAAACACCAGGAGCCAGGCATCTGCATGTGGTAGCTCCCAACACCTGTTAGGGGCAGCAAAGCTATACAACCAGCGATCAACCACACCATGAGCACCATGGTGACTGTCCGGCACTTGGGCATGCTGGTGGAGCGTGCAAATGGGCAGTTGATGCCAATAAAGCGCTCCACCGCCATGGTGGCACCAAGCAGCAGTGGGCATAATCCGTAGAAAACCATTGACATACCCATGAAGTTGCAGAAATGGCAGTTTGGATCTAAGTGCCTCCAATTAAAGTGTGTAACATGGAAAGA
Organism: Epinephelus lanceolatus; assembly: GCF_041903045.1. Lineage (NCBI taxonomy): Eukaryota > Metazoa > Chordata > Actinopteri > Perciformes > Serranidae > Epinephelus > Epinephelus lanceolatus. Next base: position 25,215,441 of record NC_135739.1, read on the forward strand.
GATTACAATGGAGCCTGTGACCAGGAGACCCATGAAATCAGTGACCACCAGGCCACCCAGGAAGACCAGGAAGAAGGAGCGTGAGCGGCTATGTGCCCGCCGGAAGGACTTGAGGAGAGCTACAAAGGCGATCAAATTGGAGGTGAGACCCAGAGCGGTGAAGATGGAGGAGAAGTAGGCAGAGGCGATGGTGGGGAAGTACTTGAATGGAGGGCTGTTGATGGAGTAGCAGAGTGGGGTGTTGTTGGCTGAGGCATTCATGGTGGCCAGCCGGTGTGGGGTTGTTGATTTCAGATGAGTCAGAGGTGTATTGGTGACACCAGTGTGAGGAATTTCATTTCTCTCTTCAACCTCAAAAGTAAAAAGAGAGAAGTTAAATATTTTCATACACAATACAAATGAAATGAGCAAAGGGAGCAGCAGTTGCAAAACTGCTGCTGCTGAAAAACTGATTCCTATTCAGCATCCTTTTTCTACACATACTTAGCTGTTCCCATCTAGGGTTATGTTGGGTTATAATTTTTTTCTTCCTCATATTTTGCCATAATTTACATTGGTTATTATAAAAGCCGTGACACACCAAGCCAACAGTCAGCCGTTGGTCAATGTTGGGCCATCAGTGAGCGCCTGTCGCCCTAGTTCTTGCAGTGTGTCCCGCACCATTAGCATTATTTGGCAGTATTCGGCCCTTGTCAGCTTTTATTTGGCTGATTCAGCATGTTGAATTGTCATTGGAGATGGCACAGCTTGTCTGTGAATGAAATCACTCTAATTTGGAGTTCAACTCAGTGCACAAGTAGAGAAACGGAGTGAGGAAAGCAAACAAACGACTAAAGTCAAGAAGGTGACAGATCAAAACAAACTTGTTAAATAGGGTAAGATTATGTTTTAGCCATTGACTTCTTCAGTGGAAAAGGCTCATTATTATTCTTGTTAGTCAATATCATTTGTTCTTTCAACATTCTTTCAACTTGTGTCTTGATCTTGTCAGTCTTCCGGTTTCTCTTTTTTGAATGACAAAGACAGACTGCTGCCTCCTGCTGGTATGGAGAGTCATTTCCTCTCATGTGGGTGCAAAACATAAATGCTAGTTGGCCTTCAACATTACTAGTTCTTTGATGGTGGTTTGGTGTGTCTGGGAGTTAACACTGTGTTCACCAACCTATTTGCTAAGATCAGGGGACATGGCTACATGTATTTGCTAGAACACTGTCCAATGATGCAAGAAACAGGAGTTACTCAAATGATTAAACCAACAGTGTAGTTATGTTATCGCAAACACTTTATTTGGAGTTAAAACTGAGAGCAAGTTCATCCGAAATGTTGGTGATAATTTCTCATTTTACAGTAAAACAGCACAACCACATTAAGTTAAAGCTGAACCTTGAGACTGGGCTGTAAACTGTGACGTCACAAAGGACTGTTTCTGTAAGTATTTCACCGCTTTCCTTTGTTTTCTCTCTCTGACCTGGGGGCTGTCAGATCATCTGACTGCTCCTGTTGTTTGCCCTTACTGACATCATTTTTAGCAGCGTATGCTCCCAGATCTCAGCAATTTACTAATTAAATGCAAAAATAAGACACTATTCTTAAAAAAAAAATCTACATCTTAATCCAATGCATCTTGGAGTACAGTGAGTGCCTGTTTAGATTTGACATAAAAAACATATAAAGTCAATGTACCAGCTCAGATACAGCAAGTACACAGCACCCACACAGACACAAGCACACAGGGACAACATGGGGCAGAGATGGAGAGAGTGACACAGAGGCCGATATAGACGGAGAGTAGGAGAGCTGTCGTATCCTGGCAGGAAATGCAGTTATGTGAACAGTCCTGGCAGAGATATTAACAGGAAATAAACACACAGTGTCACAAACAGACTATGATGTTGTCCCTAGTGGTCTGTCCCCAATATACTGCCTGTAATGGGCAGATTATATGTGACTGGCTTCAAGTAAAGTGGAGGTGGTGCACGTTAGGCCAGATATTGAAGTGAAATAAAATATGGGATATAAATGTCGTTAAAAAAAATATTTGTTTAATGGCGTATCATGTGGGTATTTCTATCATCCTCAAAATACCGTAAAGAAATGACATGGAAATATAAATATTCCATGTTAGGACCTGCATACTAACATATGCCTACTAGATACTCAGCCTGTATGGACTGCACACTGCCTTGTAAATGAATGCATAAGAATGCCATCACCAACAGACTGTTTTCACTGAAGTATATTTCCAGACAGAAGGTTATGTGACTGTATGACATTGCAGACAGCCCGTCTGACTCGGCCAGCGGCTCTCACATCAGCTCTCATAAATGTTGCAGAACATTTCCAAACAGGTGTTATCAGGATAAACTGATCACATATTATGATCTACATGGTTACTTTTTTCAATCAAAATGTGTATTAAAATATATTAAAACTTCATAAAGTGACATAGTCAAAGCTTTAAGCCTAGCTCAAAATCTCCACTGTTATGCAGTCTGAAGAGATGCAATGCATTGTGGGGCAGTTGAGTATGTCCAGTAAGCTCATGCCTCAAATTCTCGCTATTCAAGTATACATCTGGGCTTTTTTCAAGTGCACAAAATCAACCTATAATGCAGTTGGAACACATTACATACTCATTTTGACATCATATGATACTTAACATGAATAGCACTTTAGTGTGCGATTCTAAACACAGCCTTTGTCTTTGCTTCAAAAGTCATCTCAGCATTTCCTGTGAGGTACTTTATTTCCATGAAGTAGGTGAAAAAAACATAGCTGATGACACTGATTATATCAAACTGTGGGTTTACTGTAACTTCCTGTTATCATGCCAACACTCATTTTATCAGTGATCAGAAGGTGTAACGTCTTGTACTGACGATGTTATATCTATGTAGGTGTAATGCTTTTTAAGATACGATAAAACTTGAAGGAAGAAGGAAATTCTGAGGAAAGACAGAGAAAAAATACGCTAAATGCGACATACATGATTCAAGTTAAAAAGCTAAATAAACAAAAAAAAAGATCATGTTTCCATTTACAAGGTGGGCTGACAATGAAGTAAATATGAATCAGAATGAAACTGAAAGCTGCGATAAGTGTTTGGAAGCTGTTAAATTCAATAACCAGAAATCCTGTCCTAAAGATTTTCCATTTGGACATTTCTGTCACTTGTCCAATTACTTTATTGTTAAGGCATTTTCTATTGTTTAGCCTTTGTACATTAACCTAGAAAGATGCAGAAAGTATGGGTAACACATTTGGTAACTTAATCTAAAAAGCAGACGCTCTTTAAAAAGATGCACATGTAGCGCATATTTGATTTCATTAGCTGACTTTTTGACACCACCATCTGTCATTTTAATGTGCTCTGCTCTCATGTTTTCCTGTTAAACTGAGAGACTGAAAACAGAAACTGGAACTGGAAAAGGGGGAAAAAAATGCACAATGAGTGTGAAGATGCCATTGTATATTGTACATTGCACACATTACAAGCAGTTCAACAGTTCAACTGCACCACAACAAGCCTGTCCAACCCTTGAATTTATGTCTTCGAAGTGAGAAACAATACGTCAACAGTGGGGCAAAATTCATTTCCAGCTCGCTAAAAATATGTCTTTATGTTGTGTTGAATTCAACATTTTGCTGCTGTTTTATCTCAGTCTCAGTGGCTGATTTACACCTACATAAAAATCTTGGAAACTTTCACAACTCAGTGGAAATCCCCAGGTGACAAAATGCCCTTGACACTGAACCTGTTAGGAAAGATTTTGTTTGTTTGTTTTTTGACCATACATTTCAAAAGAAATTCTTATTTGATTCTATTCTGGTATTAACAAAGTGGACATGTTAAGAGCAAATTTGCTGCTCCATCTATCAATTGCAGGAAATGGACACATACATGTTAAGCCATATGACTAATATCACTTAACATGTCTCGGTTGTGGGAAATGGATGGATGTATCCATTTCCCACAATCGATATATAGAGCAGCACATATTCATATTAGCCGTGACAACAGGTTTTGTGTCTAATTGCCACATATTCCCAAATGGCAGAAAATCTAAAGATACATGAAATGAGAGAATCCTCTGTGATAAGCTAACTACACCATTATCAGGTCCTTTCATACCTCAGAGAATACTAAAATGAGAGAGAGGGTACGCGGCGCCAGCTCTTGTACGACCCTGAAAACCTCTTAAGTGTGCCATTAGCCAAAAGTGCCTGTTAGCATCTGAAAATCAATATGTCATATTCAAAATGGCTTCACTGAGGCAGTCCAGTGGTTTTCTGTTCAAACTAATGGGAATCCACGGAATGAGGTGCGTGAACTGCATGCCATGGAAAATGCAGAGTGTGTGCAAAATATGTGTCGAGAGGTTTCTGAGTAACTGCCGGAATCTTTTTCTGAAGAGAACTTTTTTTTTTCATCTAAATGCTGAACAGATTGGCTTCCACAAGACAATATTAAAATAGGGTTTGCAGTGTGAAACATGCAACATGTACTGAAACATTCTGAGACCTCTGGAATAGTCCTGCAGTCCATCAATACTGTGCAGTAATGTATTATCCTTGTTGGTATTGCAGTCCTTTTAATCAAATGTATTCATAATTAATTAAAAACAAAAACATGGGTTTGCGTTACATTATCAAGGCATAAAGGACAAAAGCTAAAAAAAAGCACTAATTTGGGAGATAATAAAAACTAGAGACCATCTTGCATTGGGGCGGCTGTTGCTCAGGAGTTACAGCGGGTTGTCTGCTAATTGGAAGATCGGCACTTCGATCCTTGGCTCCTTCAGTCCGCATGTCAAAGTATTCTTGAGCAAGATACTGAACCCCAAATTGCTCCCAACGGCTGTTCCATCGGTGTTAGAGCATCTGAATGGTTACTGGGTAGCAGATGGCACCATGTATCATAGCCTCAGCCACCAGTGTGTAAATGTGACTGGTAGTGCAAGTGTAAAAGTGCTTTGAGTGGTTAGAAGACTAGAAAAGCACGACACAAGTGCAGTCCAATTCCCATTTTCTCCAGCTGCAATACAGCAATCCACAATTTAAAACAAATGTGAGCCCCCCTGGTCCCCTGGCTAGGACCACATCAATTGTCATACTCAGTCATTATTTAGATTACAGCTACACACCTGTAAAATTTTATAACTGCATGTTGCATGGTTGAGAAACTATCACATTAATGAAATCTGCCCACAGACAGTCAGACAGACGGACAGGCAGACAGACAGACAGACAGACAGATAGGCAGACAGAAACACCTGGAAAACTACTCAAAACAGCTGTGGTAGTTCCTGCAATAAAAGGTGTCACCAGGACCCATTTTGCCATGATAACACACACACAGACTCACGAGGTGGAAACGATACCAGCCCTGATCACATTCCTTTGCATTAAGTCTATTAGCCAATAAAGTGGTTTTGACATTGCGCTTTCAGAATCTTCACGGTCTGATGGTTTAACTGGGTCCTCTTAGAAATCATTATTTCAAATACAAGACCCCAAATGTCAACCTAACTTATGTAAAAATCTTGACACTATATGACATCATTATTCATTTTAATATTAGAAGATCTTTGGTAAATGCCAAACTGTTTCTATGCAGTTTATCAAATAGTACAGAAAAAGAGTGAGAAACTGATGTGTATACTGTCCAGAAATCTGTAAAGTTGTTAATGATGCTGACAAGCTGTCTAAATTCTTAAAAAGGTTTTGGAGCCGACCCTTGTTGACTTGACCCTACACAAAACTCTCTAAAGAAACAGCTGGCAGAACACCAGTTTGTGTTTTTACATGCTGGGTGGAAAGAGTTCATATCAAAACACATGGATTGCACTCAGTCCACTACTGTGTGTGTTTGATTTAGGAGGACCTGAGCCCATATTTCACGCATTATTTCTGCCAGACTAGTCGTATTTGTCACAAGGTAGAGAGGCCACTGCACTGACAATGTGCTGCTGTGCCTCGCTGACTTACAGAATTGAGAGAGCATCTTCTGCGAGTGCACTGGGACGGGATCCAGCATCATTTCTAAAAATATAGGGCCAAAGGTTTCAGTTTCTGGCAAACAATTCTGCCACAGGCAACGAGCCTTTGTTTATTTTAACATGCACACCATCAGTGGGAGATAATTCATGAAGACTGGCAAACGCTGGCATCATGAACCACATCTATTATACCAGGAGATTGTTCCCAAGAGAGTTACCCATTATAAGTTGAAGTAAATACTGAGTTTAATATAATTTGGCGTAAAATTGTCCTTTAGTTCATTTTCACAAAACCCTTTGCAGAATTTAAATGACTGAACCACTGAAAGTGAAAGTTAATCATTACAGTAACCCCAGAGCTGTTTTTGACAGTGTCTAATCAATACTGCACTGAGTTAGTGCAACTTTCTTTCAATAGTAAACTGAAAGTCTCAGAATATGATTTCTTACAGTGACATATTGGCAAATGATGAAGAAGTTTGATGCCAAATACTTACATTTACAAATCTATAGCAACAACACAAAACAATTTAAGCTGACAAAATGCAACTTCTACTGGGTGCCCTGAGAGAAAAGAAACCTAGAGTAGCCCTATTTATTCTGAAATACTGCAACAACCAGAATTATAACATGCACATATCATAAAGTCTCTACTCTGCAAAACTTCCAGTTAATCTTTCATGTGTCATAAACATTTGTTTTTAAAAGTTGATTTCTGAGAGATTCAAATTTATCTTACCACCGCAGCTGCACTTTCAAGATCCAAGTTTACTCTCAGTTGGGAAGTTTGCAACACTCCATCCAAACCATCTTTCTGCACTTATGGTTTAACAACACAAACAATAGCCACAGGAAGAGGTGGGAAACATATCTCGTACACCAAGTCCCATGTGATGGAATTAAAGTTCTACAGCAGGCTGCAAGCACTAACCCCTGATCATCTCCACTCCCTTCCCCTATAGCTCAGATACTCATCTCTTCCCCTCCAGTCGGGTTTCCTTTTGCTCAGTTGGCCCCTCCCCGGAAGACAAAAGGGGAAGGGCTCTGGGAAGACACCACACAGTATTTTAGGCAGAGGAATGAGCAGCAGACAAAAGTCGTAAAGAATCAACTGGAGGCAATGAATTGTGGACAGTGGGTTGAAAGGGCATTTGTCTCATGTTCAGTCGGAAATTCTATTTAACTTGTACGTGTGAGTGTGTGTGATGGGGAGGTGGAGGTGCTGTCATGTCAAACTGTAGAAGAGGGTCAGTGAAAGACTATTTAACACACCAAAACACACAGTATGGGACTGAACAGTGACAGTGCTTAAAATGCCAATAAAAATGAAGTTGGGTTATCTTAAAAAAGCTGTGTTACAGTAATGTTTGCCTTTTGTTGACTTAAGACTTTAGCAAATGGAGTGATCAAACTCATTTAACGACACTGACATTCAATTCAAGACTATTCTGGAACAACTGGGAAAAGGTGGGCATGCCGTCGACAGATGCTTTTATTTCTTCGGCTTTAAATTTTTTATATTGAATCTGACCTTTACACAGTGCACATAACTGAAAGACTTATTCGGATAGACATATGCAGAGCAGATGTGGATCATGGTTGCCAAACTCTTTCAGCTAAGCAAAGGCATGTGAATCAGTTACGAGCAGAATCTGGCAGGAATGAAAGTAAAAAGGAGAAGTTACAGGGTTATTAATGTTAGAGGTTATATTGCTGTCATTTTCTTTGCTGATGAATGTGTACAATTCACAATGTGTATTGAATCTGAGGAAAACAGTCTGCCAACTGCAACTTATGTTGGACAAATGGGAATCAGTGGACATTAAAGGGATAGTGAGTAAGATTTTGGAAGATTTAGTGGCTTCTATGGGGCGAGGATTGCAGACTGCAACCAGTTGAAACTTCTCCTGATTAGAATTCCTTCAGTGTTTATCATTCACGATGTTTTTATTGGGAATTATCTACAGAGGTCTCTTTCCTCTCGAAAATAAACGGGGTCAATAAAACTGGTAAAAGCACTAAATTGCTGTCAAACACATCATTCGTCAGTCAACACTGTAATCTCTCAAAAAAATCTAAAGTGCTTCTTTTTTACTGAGTCAGAGCTTACCCCTGATGACCTTTACCCTTTCAATGAAGCCTCTCCCCCCAGGCTATTTTGACTTTCATTAACTTAATTATTCTTGCGTGAGGTTGTGGGGTTGCAGTAATTCAGAAGAATGCCCTCAAGTGCTCCCTTATTTCTATGGCCCCTTTTTCATCTTTTGAATTGTTGGCTTTTATGATAGATGACACCCCGCTAGTGTACATACTCCGTAAGCCAAATATTAATTTTATCTTTTTTTTTCCAGTCAGTTTTCAATAGTTTTTCATCCTCTGATCTCCTTTCCCACATTGTTCTGAAATCCAACAGCATTGTCATTCTCATCAGATTTTAACATCCACATTTGCTGAATTATGAATGAACTTAAATCTTTAGGTCTACAGCAGTCTGTGAACAGCCCATGGTAAGGGCCACACCCTATACTTAGTCCTCTTCTCTGGTTTATCTATCTCCTTCACCAATCAATCACAAGGCTACCATTATCTCAATTGACCTTTCGCTAAGCCCTGCCCCTTTGTGATGGTCCAACAAGCTGTCAGAGTAAGCATGGAGCTGACACTATAACTAATTGCACTCCCTGTAGAAATATTATCATATTTTTGGAAAAACTGAAACAGTGATTCCAGAGAGAAGCAGACAGAGGGGTCTACAGTCTCTGTTTGAAGGATATATCCAGGATGTCAAACTGACTCAGCAGCAACAACAGGTTAAAAAGACAAAGATAGTTAGAAGCTAAAGCCGAAATATAGGCTACAGATCACAGTGTAAAAGTGAACCACCACATCACTGCTGATCGCCACACAAGACAATGAATATAAAGGGAAACTTTGCTGATATTGAACCAGCTGTGTGGCATCGCAGTGTGTGCAGATGAACGGTGTGTGGCTTCACCCCCATGCCACCACCAGCACCCAGACCTCCGCTGCCGGACGGGCGGGGATCTCCGGGGGGAGTCAAACAATGTTGATCTGCACACAATGCAATGACACACAGCTGGTTGAATATCTGCTTCCCTTCATTGGTTCCTGTACAGCAGGGTCAGTCTTTTCTTCTGTATTATAATCATTAAAAAACATTCAGTAGGCTATATCTTCAGTAGCTAGCTAGTTAACCCTACACTTTTCAGGGTTTGATTTTGGTTTTGGAACAGGGAAGAAACGTATATCTTTTTCCAACCTCTCCAGGTAATGAGTATCATTAATACACAACGTGCCCCAGGCACAACACTTAGCTCCAAATCCACAAAACCAGCCTGAAAATGAAGGAAATCTGAAACGATTGCGTTAAAGTCAATGGAGCACAGCTGTGTTGTTGTTGGACCCTGGTATGAGCCCGCCCAATGCTACGTTATAATTGGCCAGTCTGCGTCTGGGGGGCTGGACTTAGCAAAGGGTCAATTTGCCACATTCTTCTCCTGTCCGCCCTGTTCTTCTCTGCTCCCGCATTATAAATTCCTCCACTGCTACAAAGTTTGCAGAGGCCTGTGGGGAAGCTTCCATCATTACCAGCAGTAAGGCTGCACCATGTCATGTAAGCACAGAGGAAGTTGTCTTGTTATGTAACAGTACTGTTTCAGCCACCGTTGACTGTGTCATGCCAATCAGAGCTAAAAAACATGAGCTTGTGGCCTCACCATGGCTTAACAAAAATACTAGAGAAATAAGGAGAGCATGCGGAAGGGCAGAGCGGAGGTGGAAGCGGGATAAATTACAGATTCCAAATTCAGAAGGATCTTTTGGTTTAATACCAGCAGGCTGTCGAAACTGCCAGAGCTCAATACTTCTTCAATATTATTATCAAAAATGGTCACAATCTCAGAGTACTTTTTAGTGTTTTCACTCCTTCACTCCCTCCTCCTACTTAGAAGCAGCCGTCCTTAAATGTGAAGAATTCCTACACTTTTTTAAAGACAAAGTTCTTAATATCAGACCAAGTATTATTCCATCTGTAAATAGTCTATCAACTTCCTCTGAGAACATTGCAGTTATGAATGCCTTTAACTCCATTACTCTACCAGAGTTATTGTCTCTTCTATGAATACCTCCACCTGTTCTCTCGACATTATTCCAACTAAATTCCAACAAAAGGGCACTTCACAGTAGTGAATCAGCCCTACTAAGAAAACCTAATGACTTCCTCTTAGCTGCTGACTCAGGTCACTGCTCCATCCTCTTCCTCCTGGATCTAACTGCAGCCTGTGACACAGTAGACCACTCTATTCTCATTCCCAGATTAAATGAATGGGTGGGGGTTTTTGGTTTTGCTTTAAACTAGTTCTTTTCATATTTATCCAACAGATCCTCTTTTGTTTCTATCAGTACCTCATTTTCTTCCTCGGCTCCCATCTCCTGTGGTGTCCCCCAGGGATCCATACTTGGTCCATTCATCTTTTCTATTTATTTAGTTCCACTGGGCCACATTATTCAAAACCATAAAATGTCTTCTCACTGTTTAGCAGATGGCGCACAGACACAGATCTGCCTCTCCTCAGAGTCAAACAAGATCAACAAACCAAATGACCTCAATAACTTTCTCCATGACGTCAAATCCTGGATGGCTGCAAATTTTCTCCATTAGAGTAAAACTGAAGTTATTTTATTTTGTATTTTATTTTATTCTTATTTCTCCTTTTCTTGACCCATTGCCACCCTCAGTTAAATCACATACAGAAATTCTTGGAGTCATAGTTGACTCTGACTTGAAGTTTTAAAAAACAAATCAATCAAGTCATAAAATTAAGTTTCATGCAGCTGTGCACCATCTCCAAACTCAGATCAATTTCTGAACCACCTTCATAACCTTCAGCCTTGATTACTGCAACTTGTTATGTTTTGGTATGGCTGAGTCTTGTTTATCCTGTACTCCAAAATGCAGCAGCATGAGTTTTAATAAAGTCAAAAAAGAAGGTTCACATTGCCCCCATTCTTGCCTCTGTCTGTTAGCTACAGGATACATTTTAACATTTGTCACACAATGTTAAACTATGTTACCCCCTCTGACATTGTAGAGCTCCTTTCCCCATATCACACTGAGAGAGAACCGAGATTGTCTAACCAAAGACCTCTGTCTGTGTGTTATGGGGACAGGGCTTTCTCTATCACTGCCCCAAAACTCTGGAATTTTCCTCCTCCCACCATCCGAATTGCTGCCACCACTGAGGTTTTAAAGAGTCTTCTTCAAACACACTTTAACTTACTGGCCTTTAATTGTGCATAATGTGATTGTCATTATTCCTGTTACTGTCATAATGCGTTGACAGTATACGAACAATACAGATACTGTGCTTGATATTGTTATTACTATAGGTACAATAATAACGGTAATAATATTTTTTTTATTAAACTGTTTTTGTGTTTGTTTCCGTCTTTTGTCCCTGTAAAGCACTTTGGATTAACTGTGTTGGTGGTGGGGGGGTTCTAACTACTATGGCTAATGGGAAAACGCGAATGGTCCTATCTAGACCTGCATCCCACGTACAAAGACAATGTCCTTGCTGCAGCGGCCACAGGCTTGATTACAGCCAATGGCCTTTTGCTGCATGCAAAAATTTTGTTTAAAAAAATTACAATTTGTGGCCTTGGGCAGTATTGCTGGGTATTCCTATGAACAATGATGAACAACAGCTGGACATTACTTCTTTGTCATCACAGTGAGGTTGCCAGGCAACCAGCACTATATAGAGATGCTCTTTACAAACTACTTGGCTGATATATAAAATATTGTTTGTCTATTAGCTACCTAATTTTTACCTTCAAAGGTTGAATAATAAAAACCGAAAAAGCTGTTTTTCCTTTGGCTTTGTTTTACTTGCACACATGCACACACATCAAAACACAGACACACACACATGTCATCTGTTTTCCATTTTGTCAGCTGTGATGAAATAGGTGTGTGAACCACAGTTGGCATTACAATACCACAAAGTCACAAGACCTTGTCATTCATTAGCTCGTCCATCTACAGGACAGTCAAAACAACCAGAGACCCACAGTTTGGCCAGCCTAGCAAGCCCCAGCAGCCTGCTCTCCCTGATGAGAGCCTGGGAATGAGGCGAGCACTGGATCAACACTGACCATAAAATCACACTCGCAATCTGGGTCCTATCCAGCAGGGACAGCATAAAAGAGCCTACAAATGGCAAAAATGTAAACACGAATGACAGTGATGAATTATGGTATCATTACCAGTGAGAAACTGTTGGAATGTCTCTGCCCACGCCAATTGCCAGCACTTCAAGTGATCTTACTTCAAGTTCGGGCAGCCTTTTGCCAATTTGAAGACAGAGGCCTGTAATCTCTGATGCAGACCTATCATTTAATGTTCAAGTAGTAGCAAAAGTGGGGCAATCATCTTCAGCTGTGGCACATTATTAAGATCTAGTGTTTTTTCTTTCGTATGCTGACCTGGAGACATGTAAGACATTTATTGGTCTCAATTATTAGAACTTCTTTTATTCAGGGTTTAGCAATCCAGGCATGTACAATCCTTACATACTTTTTTTGCATTTGTTTCTCTATATAGGCTATCTAAATATCTATATCCAAAAACAGGACAAAAGGAAAGGTAACACTTTAAGTACAACACACAGTCTGAAGCACTGAGGTACAACGCGGTGGATGTACTGACTTTACCATGCTACAGCCTTGCTTTAGGCCAGCGTGGATGTTTTCCTCCGACAAGAATGTGACTGATATTCCCTCGTCTATACCCCATGTGGTAGATGAAAGGGTTTGAGATAAGGGATAAAACGGTGGGTGTCCGAAAAACTACAATTTCTTACACTTAAGCCATCCTTTGGGCTTTATACATTGGATATGTGAGTGAAGACTCATGGGAGAAAACAGATGCAGTGCAGAATAATGACAAGATTAGAGACATAATGCTAAAGCAACTAGTAGACTAAACATGTTTTTCTCTTGCTATCATATACATGGCTCTACTGTACTGGATACTATTTTAAGTTTAGAGTGCTCAGGTGCATATATTGTTTTGCTGGTGTTATGTGAATGTTAGGACCTCCGAGACCATGTTCACACTAAGCTGGCTAAATCTAAATGTCACATCTTCTCTGTGTTTTGACTCGAAGCTGGCATTTCTCACCCTGGAAAGGCAATGTTTTGCAGAGTGGGTGAATGTGAAAAATTCTGTGTCATGTTTACTGCACACAAGACAAACTTAACTTTCCAAAAATATGACGGAAGGCTGCTCAGACACTGTCAGGTGCTGGGAACTGGTGGTGCAACCTGAAAGATGAAGACACTGCAGCTTAAGAAGGCAAATGCAAATGAGCAAAACAGTGAAAACGCCCCCAATTTGACAACATGTGCAGCATTTAGAGAAAAAACACTGCAAACTGTGAGGTCAGATAGAAAGCCTCATGTAAAAAAATAAAGGAGGATGAAGAATGTGAACAAGAACCAGAAGAATGATGTTATCACCATCGAGGCAACTTATAAAGCATCACTGTTTGTGGTGACCTTGCTGTCTCCCTCCTGTCACAAAAATGAAATGTCCAGCGGCTTGGAACAAACAGACAAGTTCTGCTTAGCTGAACTTCAAACTGGTCCATTTAGCAGCTAATTGCATTAAAATTCAGGTGCTAATGTCCTCCAGTTGCCACTCTAATTCCTAGCCTCAGAGCTAGTTGGCAAGAAAGAAATGGTTTCTAAAGCACACAGTGGTGGCATCCACCCTGTTATCAGCCCATTAAATGGCAGTTATCAGTTGTCATTGGGAGCATTATTTTGATTTTGTACGGTCCTACTCTACCTCCTATATTTGCCTCTGTTGCTAGGTGGCAACCTCTAGTTGCCGTAGTAATTTTGACAGGAGCAGAGAAGAATGTCAGGTGACATTGTATAAGGGAAACAAGTCTGTGTAGGGAGGGGGTTGGGGTGGGTTACTGGGACGAACAAACACAGGACATTCATCTAGGTGACTGTTGTTCAGGTTCAGTGTGAAACCAAAAGTCAATGTTGACTTATTTTAACTAAGCAGAAACACAAACAAACACGGGACTTTCAGAGACCACTGTTTATGTCTTGTGTGAAACCAAAAGTCAACATCGACCTATTTAAATCGACATATGTTGGTTAACCTATATAAGGTACTTAATGTATGTAACCTAAGTCACATAACAGACATACTTATTTCAACCCAAACCATAGTCTTTTTCAGAACCTAATCAAGTAGTTTTGGGGCCTAATCCTAACAAAACTGCAATTTACAATGTTGGATGAGCACCTACTGGCCCACTAGTAGGTGCAGTTTGCCCCGTGTGAAGCATTATAATGGTAGTGATAACAACTGATCAGCCATAAGAGGCTGATAACAATCAAAATGGGTGTTGGTGGAGGTTAAAGGTTGTAGGCCTTGTTTGAGACAATAAATTCGTCCTTTTTTATATATATATCAAATTGTAGAAACAACATACTGTACATGCAATCTTTATCTGTATACAAAATATATAAAAAGTGAAAACTGGTAAATTGCTTAGAAAAGTATGAGACCATTAAGCTACAACTGTCAGAAAACCCAGCTGCATACTAGGGAATTCCATGTAGTTTAACTAAACCAATATTTGACCAGCGAAGGGGAGTTCATCTGGGATTTTGACATGAAAGCGCACACAAAATTTGTATAGGCTGCATATGTTCAATCAACCATTTATTCATTAAACCGATTTCAGTCAGCTGTGGATTATTTAAACTCACACCTACAGAAATGCATTGAAAAACTTTGCACACAATGGCACAGAAAGTACAAAAACAAATTGCATAGTCTGTCACAGTGGTTCTTGACTGGTGGTTGCGGTCCAAACGTGGGTCACAGGTCCATTCTGAATGGACCACAAGTGACTCACGAACGGGTCAAGTTTCTATAATACACAATTTATCTTAGAGTACAGTGAATTTCCAGCACTGAGCACAGCTACTTGACAGAGACAGCAAACTAGCTCAACGACATGGCCTTCGCAAGTATGATGCTGAATATATCAAACTGTGTGGACCTTGAACTAATGACTAAGGAGAAATCTGGTTCCCATGGCTCAACCAGTTGGGAACCACTGGTCTATCGAACACCAAGGGATCAGTTGTAAAAATCTATGGGGTAGATGCAAAATCTTGAAGATAGATTGAAACTGAGAGGGTTGAAGTCCCAAAGAAAGGAGATGACATGGACAAAAGGGAAGCCTTCTATTTTCACTTCCTCTTTTACTCTTGAGCCTTACTGCATCATTGTTGAGTTTTATTTAAGACCACTTTTGTACATATTCTGCTTGAAGGGCTAAAACACAATATCCCACTGACCTCAAGCCACCACAGACTTTGCATGGTTCCCATACATAAAGCTTTAACTCATTAACTGACAAAAGACCTTTCCCGAAACAGTGCCCCAATAAAATCCTCCCTCAGACTTAAAACTTTCCATTCTTGATTCCAAACTTACATTTTACAGGTCTTTACACAAAGAGCTCCGGCCCTTGAAGGACGGTCTCAAATGAAGCCAGAAACAGCTCACCAACCTCACTGAACAAAACCTCAGCAAAATATAACGAGGAAGAACGGGCAGGACCGTCTGGGGTATAGCATGAGCCTCTGCAAGGGTCATGCCCTCCTGATGAAGCTCAGGTGAAATAACCTGCTGACACCATGGCTGACGGTAGATAACTGACCGTACCAATGGAGAGAAAACTAGACTGTGGAAAGATGCAAGAAACTGGAAAGAAGGAAGTGTTAACTGGTGGAAGAAAACATTAAAGTTATGCAATGCAGGAATTGTTGGCTACTGTTTATAAACAGTGTAACCAGCAAAACTGAAAGCCAATCCCAGATCTACTCTGCTTAGCGTTTTGCCTCACTATATTTTGTCACAGTGGACACATCTACCTAACATACATGCCATCCTCTCAGCTCGCTCAGTAGATTTCCTGCCTACCTACCTATCACCTGTGCACACATCTCCCTCTCCTGCCAGTCCACCACACCCACCTCATCAAGCCAACTGCTCTCACCTCCTGCCACTATAAAGACTCCTGCTTCACAGGCTCTCCTTGCCAGATTTTTCTTCGTCAATCTGATGCAAGACTTTCCAGCATATGTTCCCAGACTGCTTTCTCATTGCCGACCCTGCCCGCTCCTGACTCTCCTGTTTCGTCTGCTCCCTGGTGAACCTATCAGCCTTCTGTCCAAGACCAAGAGCTCTGCTTCCCTCTTTCTGGTTCCTGTTAGCCTGTTCTTCATGGCTGTTTGAAGGGCTCGTCACCCAGCTCTCCATAGTGAGTTCACCTGTTCATCACCTGTGGACTTCTGTGTTGTGGATTGCTTCGCCACTCATCATCGCTGCTGACAAGTCTTTCCCTGTCTATGGTCGGCTTCCACCAGTGTGGCAGCTTCTCCTGTGATTATTCCTGGTTTTGGATTTCCCGCTCATCTGACATCGCCTTTTCCCTGCTCCCCCACGTTACCATTGCACTCTATTGAACTGCTTGCTGTGTGTGTGCGCCTGAACGATGTCGGCAACTCACCTATTTTTGGCTCTCCTAGTCGAGAGCTTTAGACTGAACCAGCTTCCCAGAAAGCTCTGAGTCTGAACACTGACTAGTTTGCTCTCTCTGTACTTATCTAAGTGGTGCATTTAAGCTCTTTATAAACTGTTCCACCTGTCCACAGTGCTGCTTTTGGGTCGAACACTCACCTGTTACATATTAACGTTACTTTGGCGCTGTGTCTGCAGTTTTGGAGCTTCCTTTTGAATGCATGCTGCTTAATGTCTGGCACCTGGTAACTACCTTTTTCTTTTAGAATTAAATGCCCATTTGCTGGAAACAAACAGACAAGTTCTGCTCATTTTAACTCCAAACTGGTCCATTTGGCAGCTAACTGCATTAAGGGTCAGGTGCTATTGTCCTTGGGTTGCCACCTGGAGCGTAGATTTCTTGATTTCATAGATTTCATATCACTGATTGCTTTTAGGAGAATTGTTCACTATTTTTTGCAAACAGTATGAGTGAAAAGTGAAAGTGAAAGCCAACCCTAGATTGGCTCTGCAAGATGTTCCACCTTGCTATATTTATGTATTTTTTTTTGGCATCGTGTTCGCATTTTTTCATAACTCCCTTTTGGATATGTGCTGCTTACAGTGCCTGGGAATGTCCTGAACACAGTAAAATAAGAGCAAAGGGCAGAGGGCAGGGTCTCTGTGGATAAATACACTGCAACACACCTCTAGTTGGTCCTAAGTGATGACTGAGAGGGATTACCTCTATACATTGTTTGTTTTGCTGTCTTTGAAAATCCTGCCTAATATATTTTTAAATACTTACTGTGAACAAATCTTTCATCACCTATTAACTATAACGCAGCATATTTCCTCACTATGCACATTTAGAACTAAACATGGTCTTAGCGGTGGTAGTTCATCTGTTTCTATTCATTTTCACAACCTACATACACATATACACTTATTATTCTCAGCACAAACAAATTACAGAACCTTACTCTCCATTCCCGAAACAGGAACCTGCAGATGTCATGAAGGACAAGAAGGCGCATCTGGGAGGTACAGAGAACAACCACAGTCTCATCAGAAACACCTTGAAGCACACTCTCCTTTCCTTTTGTGATTCCTTTCATGCAGTCTAACCCCCTCTGATATCACCATGTACACTTCTCCTCTCGCTTTGTCACTGTAAACTGAATATTGGTTCCATTGTTTAACTTCTGACCAGCCTCAGACCTCCTATAACATTTCATTTTAGTTTACATGCATCAGCGCCTACTGAACTCTTCTGTTCACAGTATAAATTAGCTGCTCGGCACCATTGATCTCTTTGTAGCTTACCCACTCAGGCGCACTCTGTGTGCCTGTAAGCACCATATCCTAGTAAATCATATTACACTCCACTCTGACTAACACCTTAAAACGATTCTGAGTGATTTCGTCAACATTATGCAGAATCAGACCTGACCATAGTAGGACAACTGGCACCCTGTTTCATATCTCTGCTGACACAATTTTTAACACCCACACAAACACAAACACGCATTCTCGGCCTCTCTTCTGCATCCATCCAAGTGGATTTTGTGCCTAAACAGAACCACATGTTAAGTGCTGTTGAAACTGTAGTATCTGAAGTTTTACATGTTATTTGATGTCTTGGGTCTGATATGATCAGTTAGGGGCCCAGGTCAAGAATTGATAAGCTAGGCTGAAAGGTTGGATTCCATCTAGATTGTCTCTCTGTCACCTGTCTCATTTTGTCCCAAAGTTCACAAAAACAACCAACCTATATAGGCAGGGTAGTTGGAGCTGTTATTCAGAGCAGTTCATATTGGCTTTGAACCCTCTCTCAGGCAATCCTAGGTGCTTGATTTGATGCTGGACTTCTTGTAATAAACCTTTCTATATACAAGCAAGACGGTGTCAGCGGAGTCTCCTTCATCACCTTCACATCATCACTATTTAATAAACAACAAAACATAAGGAAATACAATGTTTCAGTACATATAAAAGTTACATATCCATGGTTTGGAAAATGTACAATGCCAACATGTATTCTGGGAATTAGGTTGCTATTCCTCACTTCAATGACTTCTCAAATTATGATTCTGATACTGTGCAACATGAGCTATACTTTTTGTACACAGACATTTTCTTTAAGTTACATTATTTTTGTCTCTGTAGACAAAGTGCAAAAAATGTGCACCAACCACCTAGCCGCTAGTAAACCCGGATGTTTGTTAACTTCTCTCGAAAAAAGTCATTTTATTTGTTTGCACCAGTGAAGCTGCTCAGAAGTAAACCAGGGCAGCTGTTAGGGCAGAAAACAGTTCCCAGGCTCAAATGTGTGTAACTTAATGAGTGTAAAGTGAGGCAGAAGTGGAAAGTGATTAATGCCCAGTTTTCTTTGAATTAACTTGATAAAATAAACACACAGAATTCAGAAAAAACACCCAGACGTAAACACAAATATAAACATACTACTCAGCTTCTACAGTTGACATACATCAGTCCACAAACACCAGCCAACCAAATATGTAAGCATGTGCTCACATATTTACTCTAATGAGGTGTAAAAGACAAATGTAGTGGAAAAGATACAGTACACGACAGATGCACGAGAGTACAACTTAGTGAACTTTGCCTGAACTCAGTCAGAGGCTCATACATACCTGTGGCAAATGTCTCCACACATGCAGCACAGACACAACCAATACATCTTGTTCTTGAAGCAAGGCAGCTGACAATACATCCACTGCGAAATACTGAAGGTGATGCAGGTGACTTCTTGCAGCCTCCTTGTAGACATGAACGCACCTTGAAATAGAGCTACAAAAAAGAAAGTCTCCTCTCACTTTGTTCTCATCCGTCTGTGCAGGCATGTTGGAACAAAAGTTTAGAGGCCAATTACTCAAGGTGAAAGGCGTGTGTCATACCGCTAGTACATGGTGATGAGGCCCTGTCTCAGCTGTGGGAGGTTTTGTCATTAGAATCAGTATCTCTGGATGTGTGACATATTTAATACATTTCACTGAGCTGCCATTTTGCTAATGCTTGTAATGAGGTGGACACATTGACATTCTGCATGGCTGCTGGCTGTTTTTGAGAATCAAAAACATGATACTGTCTTTAAAAGGTGCAGTGTGTAGGCTCCAGGGGGATATATTGGTAAAAATGGAATACAATTTAGTATTGTAGTGTATAATCACCTGAAAATAAGAATCGTCTTGTTTTGTTACCTTAAATGAGCGGGTCCTCGTCTTTGGAGATCACCATGTTGCACTGCCATGTTCCTATGGTAGCCCAGAGTGAACAAACCGTATACTGGCTCCAGATAGGGCCAATCGCATTTTCATAGCAGCTCCTCAGCAACAAGCCAAACAGCTTCGGAAAAACACTGATTTTTTAAGTGAAACTGCTTTATTCGGTGTTTTTACTGGTTTCAGTCACCAAGTCTGTTTGTTTGGAGAGGAGAAGACCTCTGCGGATAATTCTGCTCCCACTAAAAAGCCTTTTTGTTTGTTTGTTTTGACTAGCTTTAATCACCTGGCACTTTCGTCGAAGCAAAATTTGGCCAATCAAGGTGAGAGCACCTGAGCTGTTAAGAGGCTCATGGAGCGCAGGTGTGTGAGCCTCATCCCTCATCTGTGATCGCGCCTGTGCACATGCTTGCCTGGTGAGCCGAGCAAACCTTGTGTTTTAAATAGATTTATTTGTCGAGGTAGCGTAGGGGTGTGAACACACCCTGAGGTATTGGTTTTTTAAGTGTAAATATTGAAGTTGCTGTATTTTTAACTGCAGAAATGACATTGACGTAACAGTCCAGGGGAAGAGGCAGAGGGAAAGTATGAGTGTCTTTTCATGTAGGACAATGTTTGCCTGTGGCTGGATGAAGATTAATGTGTTGTGTTCAGTTCACAGGCAAAGTGCTGATTGCCGTTTATTTTAAATTATATTTCATGTTATTGACTGTAAATTGTTTTATCTGTATTTTAGTAGTAACTTATTAACGTATGGTTTTATCTTTTAGTGCTGCAGCTGCTATTTGGCTCCAGTCACAGGAGCAGCTGGTGCAGTGGAAGTTCACCTTTTGAGTTGTAGTGATATACCTTAAGGTTTGGTGTGTCACTGGTCGTAGTTTGGATGTTTTTTCTGTTGGAAAACCGCTTGTACTTTTGAACGAGCCATACTTCAAATCTTCAAAATCAAGGCTCTAAGAATGGTTGTCAGTGCCAAATAAGCGTTAATGAATGCAGATGTGGAGTTATTGACTGTGTGACCTTTCAATTACAAGTCTGGTGGTTAAAAAAGGCCATCAAAACTTAAAAAGATTAAATCCAGACAGCTGCCACTTGTCCAGAAACAGCCTCTTGAAGTAAGTAAGATTTAATCCCACTCGCTGAGTCACTGAAGTACACTCGCTGGCCACTTCAGTAGGTACACCTGTTCAACTGCTCGTTAAGACAAATAGCTAATCAGCCAATCACGTGGCAGCAACTCAGTGCATTTAGGCATGTAGACATGGTCAAGACGACCTGCTGAAGTTCAAACTGAGCATCAGAATGAGGAAGAAAGGTGATTTAAGTGACTTTGAACGTGGCATGGTTGTTGGTGCCAGGCAGGCTGATTTGAGTATTTTAGAAACTGCTGATCTACTGGGATTTTCACACAACCATCTCTAGGGTTTACAGAGGATGGTCCGACAAACAGAAAATATCCAGTGAGCAGCAGTTCTCTGGGTGAAAATGTCTTGTTGGTGCCAGAGGTCAGAGGAGAATGGCCAGACTGGTTCAAGATGATAGAAAGACAACAGTAACTCAAATAACCACTCGTTACAACCAAGGTCTGCAGAAGACCATCTCTGAACCAACAACACGTTGAACCTTGAAGCAGATGGGCTACAGCAGCAGAAGACCACACCAGGTGCCACTCCTGTCAGCGAAGAACAGGAAACTGAGGCTACAATTCACACAGGCTCACCAAAACTGGACAATAGAAGATTCCCCCATCTTCTGATGGCTACTTCCAGCAGCACCATGTCACAAAGCTGGTTTGTTGAACATGACAATGAGTTCACTGTACTCCAATGGCCTCCACAGTCACCAGATCTCAATCCAATAGAGCACCTTTGGGATGTGGTGGAGCAGGAGATTCACATCATGGATGTGCAGCCAACAACTCTGCAGCAACTGTGTGATGCTATCATGTTGATATGGACCAAAATCTCTGAGGAATGTTTCCAGCACCTTGTTGAATCTATGACACCAAGAATTAAAAGAGGGTCCAACCCGTTTCTAGCAAGGTGTACCTAATAAAGTGATGGGTGAGAGTCTACTGTAGATGGTAAACTGAACAGAGTGACTGAAGAGGAGCCTCCTTTTCCTTTTATGACAGTGCTCCAATTTATCTTCCCCCTCTCAGGTTAATTTCGATTTAGATCTCAAACTCCCAGACGAAAACAATTAGGTTGAAAATTCCTTTCAGTCATTATTGCACTCACGTTAATCCAACAGCTCAATTCTCAGCTACTGTCATTTAAAAATAACTTTGTAGGCCAACTGGAGAGCTGTTCATAATGCTCTCCTGCCCCCCAACCCAAATAGTCCCACGCTCTCACAGTTCATCAGACTTAAGAAGTCCACATGGTCGTTGGAACAGAGGAGATTGTATTCATTTCTTTAGCGTAAGCTCTCACATGAAACATGGCCAAGCTTTGCTCTCCTTATCTCACCATGTCTTAAAAGACCCAGGGTACTTAATTTTAATTAAAGCGTATCAGCCAAAACAAACAGCTAAAGACAAAGGCAGACAGCTTGGAGCCCATGCAAGAAAAATTATGAATTCAGTGAGATCAATGAGGAGTTTGAAGGAAACAATAAAGTTATGACCCAGAGTGTGTCACACTGTAAACATTAATTACAAAACTGCATGCATCTATATCTCTGTCCTTGCTGTTTTGTGCCCTTTGTCTGTTTACCTGATAGTTTCTCCTTTTTTTGGTGTTGGTGTTGATGCTTGTTTTGTTTAAGACATTTTTTTCCTCTCTTGACTTTCAGTATAATAGTACCTCTATTGTTTATTGTTTGATTGCACTGTGGTATTATTTCCACCATTGCTGATCAAATTCTTTGCTATATCTTTGCATATTCACCGTCTTGTTTTGTACATTCATCTTGTGCAAAATCAAAAAAGACAGAGGGATTATTAGTGACCTTGATTTCGACTTCTATGTACAGTGGCAGCTGCTGTAGTCTCAAAAAACTTTTGTCCGTC
This sequence comes from Epinephelus lanceolatus, assembly GCF_041903045.1. Classification (NCBI taxonomy): domain Eukaryota; kingdom Metazoa; phylum Chordata; class Actinopteri; order Perciformes; family Serranidae; genus Epinephelus; species Epinephelus lanceolatus. The sequence continues at coordinate 25,238,319 of NC_135739.1, forward strand.
TTGTACTTGTTACCCTTTTGGACTTAGCAATTTTATATTCATTCCACTTATCCTGTTGGAGGTCGCCGGTGTGCTGGAGCCCATCCCAGGTGACACTGGACAAGGGGCAGAGTACACCCTGGACAGGTCACCAGACTATCACAGGGCTCATGCTCACATTAACACCTACGGCCAATTTAGAGTCCTAGCCTGCATGTCTTTGGACTGTGGGAGGAAGCCGGAGTACCCAGAGAGAACCCAAGGACCTGCAAACTCCGCACAGAGGGGCTCACCCACCCTGGGTTCGAACCAGGACCCCTCTTACTGTGAGGCGACAATGCCAACCACTGCACCACTGTGTTATATTGTACACACCAAAGTAACTGTGTTCTGGGATCTCAGCAGTTAATGAAGGTCTGAGCTACAGAAACAAAACTAAAGTGTTAATTAAACCATGGCTTTTCATTAAGAACACAACCAGCTTCCTTATGAGTTCTCCCCAGCACATTACACCCTCTTAAAGTTGCACTGGGACTTGAACACTGGAACAGCTGAGACACTAGAGGGAGAGAGGTTTCTTCACTCTAGGTAAGTTCATCATCATGGCCTGGACTCAGATTCGTTGACAAGCCATGATAGAGGTCACACATCTCCTGAAGTCTCGTGCCAAAAGGTTGCTCAGCTTAGTTCATGGCGTCATAATGACATACACTGACTTTGCCCCCCTAAACCCATAAAGGCGACATAAAGAACACAGGCGGAAAGCCCGGTCCATTACGTGGTGAAGTTCAGTAGTGTAGTGGTTAGTGAACGCCCTCTTTTTACAAGGCTCATAGTTGTGGGTTAAGGCCCGAGTGGCTGACTTAGCATTATGCAAATGTCAGGGTGTGGATCCACTAGGATGAGAGGTTGACCATGTAAAGCCCCGTTAAAGCGCTCCACCTGTGTTAGTAAAACTAAAACTATACAACATATTCATCATTTTTCAGCCTAAATTCAATTTCCCGGCTCTCCACTCGGCTGGAATGTGATTTAATTGTGCTCAGATGGACATGTTTACAGGGAGGCTTTAATGGTTCCACCGCTGATGGTTTCATGTGTCCTTAATCATTACTGTAAAACACACTTGAGAGCACCACAGAGCAGATATCACTGTGGTGTTTTATTCTCTGCCATCATTCTTACGCCCTGCTTTCCGTTACAGAACCATTATCCCTACAGTTCTGAGCCTATTCTGTGATGAACTCAACGTTTTAGCTGACATTTGAGACCAAAGCCCAAATTAGTTTTTTTTTTTTTTTTAGAAACAACTGTAAAAGGACAGTTTTCTCAAGATATAAGACTTTCCTGTTTGAGCGTTTACTGGAAGTTTATTGCTCTTGGTGTTTGTGGGCCATGAATGGTGACTGTCTTTAAATCCAAGCCAAGTCATTATCTGAAGTAATTCTTGCCAGAAACAATCCTTTTCCTTGTATGGACATATGTAATAAAAACCTTAACAAGACAAATGTGGCCCTCTACTCAGCCACGGGGGCCAAAATAACAGCTCACCTTTTATACTGAATCAAAACATCACCAAAGAATGAGAAGAAATTGCGTTGTGTGCAATATTTCAGTGTAAGACTCTAGAAACAGGTTCAACTGCTTTGTAAATAATAGAAATTGTAGCACCAGCACGCTAGAAGTGTTAAACCTGAATGCAAAATGAGTAAATACTTGAAAAAAGGAGCCCAAGGCACACTTGAACACCCACACCAAAACATGTCGAATAGCTATAGGCAAACAAGTTTTTTAACTTGGTTCTAGAAGAAAGAAAATAAAAAATAAAATGAAAATGAAAAAAATCAGTGGAATTCTAATTTCCCAATTCAAATTAATTTGTCAGCAGTGTTGACCGGTGGCAAATCATCATTCATGGTCATGGGAAATGAGGAATCAGTCCTTTAAACTTGACAAAATAATAAAAAATAATGCGATAAAATAAAAAAACTAAATGAAAATTCAAATTAAAATAATAACTAAAATCAAAAACAACAAACAACAGCTCATCATACCAAAACAAACATATGATCTAAAAACATAACAAACAAGCACTTTGCAGATCTGGAGTCTCATTTGTAAACACTACGTACGCACAAAACGATGCCTGAAAGAGGACCAGCATTGGACCAGCACTGACCAATCAGTCAGCAGAGCCGTCCCCAGAACAAGGCCACTGGCATGGCTTCGTGTTGAATGTAAACAGAGGACTGGGAGAACTAACAGTGCAGAGAGAGGAAGAAATAGAAATGGTGGATGAGGTAAGGACAAAGTGAGTGAAAAGAGCAAGACCGAGAGGGAGAATGAGAGAGTATAACCCCTCTTCCCTCTCCAACAGGAACCGGTTTTAATAGCAGCAATCAGTCAGTGGTAGAGCTCTGGCTGGAAACACCGAGACAGAGGGGATGGAGGGGAACACAAGACAGATTATAGAAAATAACAGCACGAGGGGAAGTCGTGTCACCGTTTACAGCTGGCAGATGCTCAAATAGCAAAGGGGGAAATATGCAGCACTTAAAATACTCCTCAAAACTATGCATGTTTCATACACTGCAGAGTGAAACTTTATTTGTTGTGGTCAAAGTACACTGCTCAAGAAAATTAAGGGGACACTTAAATCACACATCAGATCTTGATGAACAAATTATTCAAGCTGAAAGTCTTTACTCATGTTGAGAACAAAAAAACGTAACAACGATCAATGGAAACCAAAGTCATCAATCCACTGAGGGCTGATGGCTGATCCATGGCAACTCATGATGTGACTCAGAAGTGTGTATGGCCTCTGTGTACCTGTATGCACTCCCGATAACATCTGGGCATGCTCCCTCTGAGTCGGTGGATGGTGTCCTGGGGGATCTCCTCCCAGACCTGGATCAGGGCATCAGTGAGCTCCTGGACAGGGTGTGGCTTTACTTGGTGGCGTTGGATGCACTGATACATAACATCCCATAGGTACTCAGTTGGATTTAGGTCAGGAGAACGATAGGGCCAGTCAATGGCATCAATGCCTTTGTCATCCAGGAACTGCCTACATACCCTGGCCACATGAGGCCGAACATTGTCCTGCACCAGGAGGAACCCAGGGCCCACTGCACCAGGAGGGACCCAGGGCCCACTGCACCAGGAGGAACCCAGGGCCCACTGCACCAGCGTAAGGTCTGACAATTTCTCTGAGGATTTCATCCTGGTACCTAATAGCAGTCAGGTACCATTGGCTATGACATGGAGGTCTGTGCCACCACCCAAGGATATGCCTCCCCAGACCATCACTGGTTATACTGGATGATCTTACAGGCAGCATACTGTTCACCACAACATCTCTAGACTCTTCCACACCTGTCACATGCGCTTAGTGTCAATCTGCTCTCATCTGTGAAGAGAACAGTGTGGCAATGGTGGACCCGCTGATTCTGGTGTTCTGTTTCTGACAGTCTGGTCAGAAACATGCACACTAGTAGCCTGCTGAAGGTCATTTTGTAGGGCTCTGGCAGTGCTCCTCCTGTTCCTCTTCAAACAAAGGAGCAGATAGTGGTCCTGCTGCTGGGTTGATGCCCTTCTATGGCCATGTCCAGCTCTCCTCGTGTACCAGCTGATCTCCTGGTATCTCCTCCATGCTCTTGAGACTGTACTGGGAGACACAGCAAACTTTCTTGCGATAGCACATATGCACGTGCCATCCTGGAGGAGCTGGACTACCTGTGCAACCTGACTGGGCTGTAGGTACCTCCTCATGTGACCAGTAGTGACGGGGACACCGGCAGAACACAAAAGTAGAGAGGAACCAGTCAGAACGAATAAGGAGAGAGCAACTGTCTGTGGTCGCCACATGTTAAACCACACCCTTTTTGGGGGTTGTCTTGGTTTTACCTCTCCATTGCACCTGTTGTCACTTTGATTTGCACCAAAGCAGGTGAACCTGATTCACAATCACTTGTGCTTCCTATATGGACAGATTGATAACCCTGAAGTTTAACTGACTTGGTGTTATATTGTGACCATTAAATGTTCCCTTCCTTTTTTGAGCAGTGCATATATCTACAGATTCCATATGTTGGTGTATCAAAATTAAAAGTGCAAGTCAGTGATAGATGGCATCACTAAGCCTATCTCCCCCTGATGTAATCAGCATAAAGAAAGCAAGAGCCTCAGGAGACGACAGTGCATTTCAACACATCATCTACATTAATCTCTGATTTAATTGAAGGAAAATTGGTCTTCAGTGTGTTTATGAGAATGGTGCTGTGCCACGTAATATCCTGCAGATGGCAGCAAAGTCTTTTGAGAGAACAGGTCTGAGTTTTCTTCAGTTGGGGAAGCAAAAAATACAGTTTAGACAGGATGAGTGCAATATTATTTTTAAGATATCTATCTATCTATCTATCTATCTATCTATCTATCTATCTATCTATCTATCATATTAGTGTTTCTTTACCTTGTGCTGCAGCCATGATTGTGACATAGTGATCATGATATGACGGGTAGACGGAGTGGATCCATCACTTGTACTTGGAATACCCTGAGGCGGGAAGACATCCTGCTGTCTCTGCATTTATTTATTTATTTATTTATTAGTGCTCCTCGGCTGCTCATTTACATCATCAAGAGCTCCACGCGGCTCTCTTCCTGCTCTCTTCCTCTGTGAATCAGTAGGCATGTAGCACGGTATCCCTCTGACACCTTTACTATTCTGGCTGCGGTTCAAATGTCGGTAAATCTCTTATTATAAAAGACGGCCATAAACACCTAATGGTCTGGCATGAATATTTTAGAGCCCTGAATACCGTACAGAAATGACCTCTGGAAACCCACAACCTTAACAAGGCACATCTCCGACAGATAACCTCTGCGGCCGGTGCAACTCAAGGCCCCTTTTTCTGGTTCTTTCAGCTTTTTGTCGTGGCATGATTGGATTGATTTGTCATTTGCAACAGAAAGAACTTGGCCACGGGGCTGTGGATAATCCAATTTATCGCTTTGCCATTTATTACAAATTTCTGTGGCTTTTGGGTCCACTGTCACATCGATTCGTTGATTGCTTGCTTAGCTGGGTCCTAATGAGCTGCTGTCTGAATCACTGCATAATCACCGCCCTAATTCACTTCCTTGCCTGCCCTCACACTCGGTCTGTTGGCTCGCCACTATTAGAAAAAAATGGACTGAAACACAGCTTTCTGAGCAGACAATTAGTAACATCATCCTTGAAACAGGGTGTCATTCAGCCTATATTAGCCTTTAATAAATGACATTGACTTGTGATTAAGCAGAATGTTGTCACAGATTGGTGTTTCAGCTGACGAGGAGCTCATTGGCACATCGTCTGCAGCTGATGCACGTGTGAATTAAGTGGCCATGAACAGTGAGGTCTTAGGAGAGAGGACTTGAAATAATGGGATGTTCACCAGAGCACCGCTAGATTCTCTGGTCTAAATATTTACAACTGACGATCACTTTAGATTACAACCTTCAAATTACAATGTAAATACTTTGTGGATTGGATACCAATTAGATAATTAACGGGTTGTTACTGGTACGTGGGTGGCACAATGGTGCAGTAGTTAGCACTGTCATCTCAGCAAGAGGGCTCTGGGGCTTGTATGTTTCTTCCATGTGGGTTTGCTCCAGCTTGTGAGCGTGAACGGTTGTCTGTCTCTGTGTCAGCCCCGTGACTGTCTGGCGACCTGTCCAGGGTGTGCCCGGCCTCTGACCAAATGTCAGCCCTGTGAGGCATTACCAGGATAATGACTGAATGTTACTGGTAGGTACAACAGAGTAAGTACAGGAATTAACACAAACAAGTTAATGCTTAGGCACCTGCCTAGAGCACCACCCAGAATACCCCTCCATATACTCAAGTGTAAGGGGAAAAAAATACCTGAAGATTTAATGCTAGAGCAATGGTGACAATGGTGGAATGGTAAGAATGTAGAGAGCATTAAAATAACACAAAATGTTAAGGCAAAAGACATCCAGGGCGCAATAACTAGAAAAGAAAATCGAAGAACTTTGCAAATACTGATTCTTTTATTGTTTGGTATGGGGGTGGGGACTGTGTAGGGCAGTGGTTCCCAACTGGTCCAGATTTCTCCTTAGTCATTAGTTCAAGGTCCACATAATTTAACATATTCAGCAGCATACTTTCGTTTGGCCGTGTCATTGAGCTACTTTGCTGTCTCTAAATAGGTGTCAGTTCTTCACTCACTCTACAGCAGGAAACAGCACTTCAATATAAAAGCTCTGTGCCAGATATTCATGGAACTTCAGAATGAAGTGTGTTTTTTAGAAACTGGAAACTTTCGCGAGTCACTTGCGGTCCATTCAGAATGGACCCACGACCCACTTTTGGGCCGTGACCCACCAGTTGGGAACCACCGGCCCAGGGCATTGAATGTGCTAGGTCCGGCACTGTCAATACGTACTTTGTAATTACTTTGAAAAACTCAACTGTTGAGCAAGAATCTGTTTTATTTTACATCCTGTGTACCCTGCGATTACAGTAGAGCGCGGCTCAGGCTGCATTTTCCTGACCAAACCCGACCCGAATCCGACAGACTTTCTGATTTTCAAGTCCGAACCCGACCCGAGCCAGATGCAGTTTGTTACCTGACATAGTTATTGTTATCATGGTTACAGCTTGTCTATGTTGTGTTGCGTTCAGGCTTTGTCACACAGATAACAAATTCCAGCACTTGGAACAGGCCATAGCACAACACAGTGGCATGGCAAGTGGGCCAAACCTGAGCAAAATATCTGATCCGACCCTACCAGTTGGGTTCTGATGGGTCCGGTCGGGCTCGGGTTGGGTCGGGTATCCACACTCTAGATTACAGTACAATTGTTGTTGAAAATTGTTACCCCCTAACTTTTTACTTTAGTATGGGTATCAGGTAAGGATGTTATTAATACTCTGTATATACTGATTTATCACAGTGTAATTTGTGGGCTGTAATCCAAAGCTAGTGTTAAACAAACACAGTTACGTTCGGTACCAACATTTTCCCTTTGCTCACATTTTGCTTTGAGGTCATTACATCTGAAGATAGACGAGAGAGCAAATACCACCAGGTGAAGGTTTACCTCTGCACCAATATAAGCCTGTCTGGGTGGCATTTATCGAGCTTGAAGAGGGGCTTAAGGACCTGCCGGGATGTGTTTGTGAAGAGGCTGGTGGACAAATATAGGATGGAGCTAATCAAGCCATCTATCACCAAACAAGTGCACCATCTGTGTGCTTCATCACTTTCTCAATGCAGGTCCCAGCGTAATGATTGATGTACAAAATGCGTGATGGTGCAACTTAAGTATTGTAGTTAAATAACTCTTATCAGCTATTTGCATATTACAAACAGGTTAGGATATAGGTACGGTGGACAGAGATTCAGATATCCAGTTGAATCACAGCCAAAAATCACAGGCAAGATGGTTTTCAGACAACATTTCTTTAATACAAAGTCAACATATCTACATACACAGTGGCTTTAAACCAATTATTGTTTCAGTTAGAAGTAACAGTTTGAAAGTGATAGCACTTGGCCCTCATACAAAGGAAAAACTATTTTGCTGTGTTTGGGTTCTTTTTCATTTCGTCTGTATGTACTGTATATGTTCTATTCTTTTTGATGTAATTTTTTTTGTTAGTGCTGTTTTTTTTTTTTTTTGTTAGTCCCCTCCCTCCCACTCCCCCAAATATTCTGCAACATATTCCAGTAAATTTGGCGTCTGTTTTTCAAAAGTCTAGCATCTTTACATGAAGTCAAAAGAGTAACACATTGCACAAGCTTTCCAAAGACTTCCACGGATTCAGTTTTGGCATTTTGGGCCATTTACTACCAGTCTTTTTTCGAGTTCCAAAAGACTTCAGGATTTTAGTTCATTATGAAACATCTCAAGGTTCCCACTGTTCAGAAATGACGTGCTGGAAATGTGAATTTGCAGCAAGTTTTTGGTTGTCTTGGTCTTCCCTTGGTTGCATCGCACTGCTCTATTTCATTGAGTCCTGATTTCTTTCTGCATCCCACAATGAAACATGGCTGAACGAAAACAAACAAAACAAAAAAACCCCACCAAGTATGGTTCTATACAACGTTTAAAAATGCTCTCGGGGAGAAAATAAATCAACATGTCATGTTGCAACTGAACTACATATGGCCTTTAGCTTAGCTGCATTTGTCCATCAGCCAGTGATATATTTATGGATAACACCTTGGCATTTTAGGCAGTTGGACAGCTGGGGATTTTCGGGGTATTTGTGGAGAACTTTTAAGGAATGGAAAAACACCTTTGGGTGCTATTGTTTCTCACATTAGTGGAGAAATTGAGAATCTACACCTGTGTAATCCCCATTTTGTTAGAATTTGAGACTGGAGGTCTAATTATTTAAACAGAATCAGTTGCTGTAGCTCCATGGTGTGACAGAGGAAAGTCCATCTTATCTCCAGCAGACCTATGCTAATGCCGGGGCAGGAAAAAGTTCATGTCCACCTCATTGAGAATAAGGATGTAGCAGGACCTTGAATTGATGGTTGATTAGCAATTCAAATGGTTAGCGAGTGGACTAACTTCCCATCCTCAGCTAAATTATACCAGCACAACGCTGATGCTGATTGCATGCCCTCATTGAGGCTATAGGTGTGAGAACAGGAGCTGGCTTGTTTCCCAGTTTAACTGCTAGCAGGGGAAATTAAAGGCAGAAAAAAAGTGAGTGGTAATTTAAGACCAGGGAGAAGGGCTGGAGAAAGAACATTTCGGAAGGAGAGAAAACAGGCTTTACAAACACCAGGAAGTCGTAATATGAGCAGAACCTCGGTCTCTGTGATTCTGTTCCCGCTCAACGTATGAGATTTTTGAGGGTCAAATGATACAAATACATATAATCTATATATTTGTTTATTTACAGGTATATTCTAGATCATAGTGGATATCTAACAAAATGAATGACCACATTATGTCAGAAAATAACAAAAGTTAAAAAAAAGAGAACTAACTGAAGAGGATTTTCTTAAAAACTGTGAGGGTCGTAGTCTGTACATGATCATACAAGGTACAGTACGTCGAGTTGGGCTGATATAGCAAGTTCAATTATGAAATTTTTGATTGATTAGATATTTTTTTCAACCAGTTCATCATTCAACAGTTGCTCAAAAATAACTCAAAAAGAACACTAACGCCTACAAGTTAATGATAATAAAGAATCTCAAGGTTTAAAAATGGCATCTTCTCGTCGGCACAGGATCTACCCCGGGGGTAGAAGTTAAACATCGGTGAGTGGAGGCAGAGGATTCAGGCGTAGCGCTGACATTGCCTCTGCTTTTTCCTCGAGAAACGCACAAGGTTTGTGAGATTACAAAAAACAAACAAACAAAGAGAAACCAATAAAAAGTCATATTTTCAAACATGAGCACTGTCTGGTATAAAAAAAAGATGATGAGGAGAAAATGTAATTAATACTAAGTGTTTGGATATATCTTTATATTCTGCATTTAAATATATATGCATGTGTGAGTGTGCAGTATATATATATATATATATATATATATATACATACATATATGCACACGTACACACAGACATGTTATACTTAACATTTCTACAGTGAAAAAATAGAATGTCTTTTAACGTAATATGAACAAATAAGCATTTCTCTTTTCCTGCTAATTTTAAAAAATGTGATACAACATCTCTGTTAAAAAACTAAACCAAAAAAAGAAAATAAAAAGTCAACTATGTAATGTAAAATAAGTCGTCATAATACAACAGTAATGTTTTCATAATGTTACAATAACAATAAGGCTTTTTTGGAAATAAGAAAAGATTACACACAGTTCTGTCCATCGCTCTGGTTTTTGTGCACACCCGTCGGAAACCTCCACAGAGTCCGTACACTCACCTGTACCAAAGCACTGATCTCAAAATGAAAACCCAGTAATTTCAAAAGCTCAATTTTTTTTTTTTCTTATATATTTTTTTTTTATCAGACACATTTACATTAGTGCGTCAAATCCAACCTGCAGTTGTTTTTGGGGGTATTTGTTTCAAGTTTCTTTTTTCCTTAGGGATGTGCAAGTAACTGGTACCGAAGAATTTCATTATCACATCATGGCGTCGAGATCCAACATGGCTGCCTGGTCTGGCTGTGTCGCCCACAGAGACATCATCTATAAAACGGAGGACAAAAAACCAAAGCAACTACTTCGTTTATCCACCTGTTACCAAACACACATACAGTGGAACTAAAGGCCAATTTTTCAACCACATGAACACACAGCTTTGTAACTGCAACAGGCCTCTGCCACTCTCGAGTGTCTTAAACGATGATGATTATAGAGGAGGCTGGAGAAAAAAATGAAAAGGAGAGGTGGGAAAGACCAGTGGACGATGTTGTCATGTGGATGCGCTTTCAGTCACGCCCGCCTCGGCGCGAGTGGTTAGCAGAGCTGGCATCTTTTGTTTCGTCAGTTTCCTCTCCCTCAAGAGTCACACTTACAGCATACACGAGATAAGCAGCATGTTTGGTTTTGACAGAAAGTAAAACAAAAAAAGAAGAAAAAAAAAGAGATAATTCCTCATAAGACAAAAAAGTTTGAAACAATGATGATGAGCGTTGGTCACTGTACACAAAGAAAGCCCCGACTTTGCGGGCGATCCTTGTTTGGTTGTTCCGTTTGTTCCAAAGCTTCTCGCCCACCAGATTAATCTCTTGTTCAAAATGGTGGATGTTAACACCGAAGCCCCATGATGCAATGGTTCCAAAGAGAGGAGTGATTGTAAAAAATCATGGGACACGGTTGCCATTTCTCCCACCTTGACCATCCGCAAGACGACCCAGCCGCGGCTTCTTGCAAGAGCCGAGATCTCCCCCACCCGATTTCTCTGGTGACTGAGACACAAGACTCCTGGGGCACTTCTTCAATACACTGCGGTACTTTTCAATATCACTGTGGTTACCTGGCTTGGGATACTGAAGTTCACAATTCATGAAGCTAACTGATCTTAAGATATGTGGTGCTGCTTTCTCTCCCACAGCCACTGACAGCGCCGTCTCTAAGCTCGTAGCGCTTGAGAACAGGCAGCTGTGTGATGTATACTTTAATAGTTGAGTGTTTTTCCACACAAATTATGCATATCATTAGTGGGACAGTGTAAAAAAACTCAAGGTTTATTCAATGCTAGATGGTACTGTTCTCGTGCTAGTTATGTTTCCGCTGTTTAGATTTTTTTTGTCTTACCAGAGTTTGGGGGAAAACCGTTTGTGTTCACACAGGCAACCACAGTTTGGTCATTTTCTCTGGATATCACTCACAAAATGTGTTGATAGAAATACTTGAACCCCCTTTTACACCCAGGCATATCAAAAAACAAGAAAGTCACCCCGTCTTGGCTACATCCATCTGCCTCTCGTTGATTTGTTGCCTTCTCCTTCATTAACTGTTGCTTGTTACCGTTGTATCACGAGATATTTTTGAGAAGAGAAATGTCCACGAATGTTTACAATGTCCTCCACATTGAAACACTTGAGGTAAGGTAAGCAGTTTGACGCTTTGATCAATTCCCGCCCCACAGCTTGAGCCACAGCGTCTGGTTCTTCTTCCAGTGAGGATTTTCTTTTCTTGGTGATGGGCAATTTTCCCTCGTGTCCTCACGAAGGGTCTCTCAATCGAATTGGAATTACTCTTCACTGGTTGGTCGGGCGTCCTGTTTCTTGAAATCTACTTTGGGATCCTGTTTGGTGCGTCTGAATTAGAGATGGTGTTATCGTCGTCTGCTGTTGTCGTTTCAAATTTCAAAGTTTCTATGGCTCAGGAGACTGTTGAGGGGGGGCGACAGGATTCTGGGGGGAAGAGATGGCTTTTTACGTTGCATAGTGATCAAAGCTTCCTAAGTACTCCAGAGCTGCATGATAGCAGAATTGGTACTCATCCTGTAGGAGAGAAACACACACATACAAGAGAAAAGGCATCAGAGAACAAATCTTGCCTGTAGTTTGAATAATTTACAATAATAATGACAGATTAGCAATTTCAGATTATTAAAACAAATGTCATAGATATAGATTACATAAATGGTATTTGTAGAGTTTTACTGAAGTTTAATTGACTTGCTACAGTACAATTACATGTTCCCCAAAACTAGAGGCAGAGTATGTTTTTGTTTGTGTCTCTGTGTGACCTCTGACCTCAGTCTGGACCATGGCTGGCCTCTGTGTCCGGAGCATCTTCACTGTCTGGAAGATATCAACCACGCCTTCGTAGCGCATTCGCTCCAGGACGATACTGAGGGTGATGAAGACTCCCGTCCTGCCCACTCCAGCACTAGAAACACATAGTGATGACGTGAATTAATAAGGATGTTATAGATCATTCTGAACTGAATGGCAAGGGTGTGACTTGTTTTGGACTTGGGACTTGAGTTAAAACAATGACTTGGCCCCACCTCTGCTGAATGGTCAACCTTTATAAATGTTAAGGAAACTGTCTGTCTTGAACTACCTGGGCTCCAAGTCTCTTACCATGTATGCACTTCGTAACTTTGTGACTCTACATTAGGATAACCAAGGCCCACAATTAAAAGTCATCTTTAAATAATTTTGATCCTATTTTTTTTCTAAAATGCAAGCTATATCTACAACATGATTTTGTGGCAAAGCTGCACTGGGCAACTTTGTACGTCTGCAGCTCCGACTGCCTGAAAGAATCAACTGTTCAGAAACTTTGATAGCCAGGAATCCTGCGGCAGGGTAACGCAAACGGTGACGATGGCAAGGACGCAATCTGCATGTGTGAATCCACTTTGATGTGCGTCCACGTTCTCGTCAAACACGACACAAGCCCTCAAGGACACACAGGCGCACTCCAAATCAGGCACACAAACAAGCGAGCAAACATTTTGTCTCATTAAGCCCCTCCCATGTGTCGAGAAACTCTGCCTGCTGCTGCTCTCCAGAAATACTGAGTCTTAACTCAGATCCTGAAATACTTGAGAGCTGCCTCTCTAAGCTGCTTTGCCGTGAAATGACTTCCACTTCACCAATGGAACAATAATTGATATGACAACAGATTTATTTGGGCTCCTTCCAGCCTTCGATGCTATTTTGTTAAGTGAAGAATGAAAGTGATGGCTGCTAGCTGACACTTCGGGTTTGTGTGTGCCTGTTGGGGGACCGAGCTAGACGTAGGACAAAAGATGACTTGTATCATTTGAAAATAAATGAAATGATATAGAACGTGGTAGTTATGGAGCCTAATCATGCAGAACATATGACCACCAAAACAGCACAGACCCATCCGCTACCAACCCCCACGCTGCAGTATCTCTCAGCCCACCCAAAGCCTCTTCCTGGGAGTCGGTCACAGCCTGTCACATGGACTCTTAAACTCACTCAGAGCTCCTCTCTCTCTATTTCTTTCTCTATTTCTCTCTCCCTCTCTCCCTCCCTCCACGAAGATCGACTCTCCAAATCTGAAGGCTCGCCGAGCCGCTGCAGACTGAGAGGATTTGGTGTCCCCATTCACAGGAAGTAATCAGGCAATTAATGACAAAAAGCATGTGGGTCTATTAGATAGTGGCTGAGGAGGGGAGAGGAGTAGGCAGAAGAAAAGAGGGTGGGAGTGGAAGAAAAGAGGGCCGGGAGAATGGCTAGATGGATGGAGGGGAAAAGAGAGAGGGAGAAGGGATTAAGAAATAGACAGAGGGATGACAGACGGGGAAGGCCAGTGACAGAAGACGAAAGAGTAAGAGAAAAGGAAGGCATAAGCTCTCCACTTGGAGATGAAAAGCCTGAAGGAGGAGAGAGGGAGGAAGAGGAGGATGATAGGGAGGAGCAGGAGGTGGCTATGGTAGTGACAGACAAAGAAACCAACGAAAGCTTAATTCATTTTTTTCACATCACTACTCAAGAGAAACTTCTCTCCAAAATTAGATCTCTACCTTTACCCACAGTGACATCTACTCTCGGAGAAAAATCGCTTGTTTAAAAAGTACAAAATTACCACAAAGTATTTAAAAGGGCTGCAGGTGACTTAAGTACCCGATTAACAGCAAAAAAATTCTAATGATTTACTACACTGTGGGCTGCAGACACTCTGCGTTAATCCTCTTATGGTGCCCCAAAAGTTCACCGAGATGAGTCAAGGATGCCTTAACTGTGTGTTTGGCAGCTGAATACAACACAGTCATGTGACTCCTGCAGTCCAGTTTAATACTCCAGTCCCGCAGTTCCTCCTGCAATAACCCATCCTCTCGCTTTAAGACAGCTCTCTCCCCCTACCAATAACTCTTAGGGCTCATAGAAGGCAGGAATAACTCAGACTTATTGGAGCTTCCCTGACACATCTTACAACTCCCAGCGGGCCGTTTCATGGCTGGTGACATCATTGCTTTTTAATACCAGAGAGGTGATGTTATGTTTGATGATGTCATGGCGCCAGTGCGACCGAAATGTCGAGAAAAAGTGACACCTAATCTGTTCCACGAGTAAACCATGTTTATGAGACAGCGAGGGAATTATTCAGCGTGTTAACACCTTTGTTGACACTACGGTTGTATCCCGACTGCTTTGAATGCCAAACCATGAAACACCCATGTATAATTGATCACATACAGGTAAGTACCTTGGTTAAAGGAATTTATAGACATTTCCCTTTTTTTCACTAGACTCGCGGAGCATACCAAAACAAAGATGTTCATCGTCCGGCAACAAACAGTAAAAACTCACTCAGATGAATCGCGCTCAAGGTCTATTGATGAATAAGAAAAAACCCGAGGCCTTGGTGTTGACCACTACCAAATATAAGTTTCTACCTGAGTCCGGTGTGTCAAGTTAATGATGAAGGTTACCTTGGAAGCTACAGCCAAGGTGATAAAAATACATCACGGAGCTATCATAAAAAACAAACGGAATGGCTGTATCATTTCATGCGCCTCCTCTTTGCAAATGCCAAGCCGCGTCTCAGCCTTATCAATTATGGAGGAGATGGGTCCGTGGAGGTGCGGTGGGAGTGTACTGCGGTGGCTAAAAGGTGAGGAGGGATCGTATCTGATGATGCTGTTAGAGCTGCACCGCAGGAGGTGCTGCGCTGCAAAAACAATAACCACCTTAAGGATTGATTTAATCTCGCCTTATATCTCTTTCAAGAAGGAGAGGGTGTCTTTGGGGTGCAGTTTGGGGCGAACAAGTTGCAGTCCCTGGAAATTCGGCATATCATGCCGCTTTTTAAAAACCTAAAAAGTTGTGTGCTGTATGGTACAGAAAATATGCTTCAACGTGACAGTGAGACCCGTTACCTGCAGTGGACAGAGATCGGTCCATCCTGTCCAAACTGCTCCTTGGTTTTATGCACCTGGCCGATAAAATCGATGAATCCCTCCCCAGATTTGGGCACGCCTTGCTCCGGCCAATCAGTAAACTGGAACTGCCTTACTGTCCTGGACTGACCGTCCTGCAAATACAGAGAAAGGAAAGTGAGGTGTAGATTGTGTAAAGTAACAATAAGAAGCAAAAAGAAGAGAGGACATTTGTGAAAGGCAAGAAGAGGAAATAAAGCAAAAGCAATGAGTGCATGAAATAAGGGTCAGAGGGGCATCTTTCTTCATATATTTTTTACACTCCACACTCTTCGGATCATTTCAAGAACACAACGCAGATAATGCAATGTTGCTAAAAGGTCTATGAAGCCGCAACATCTTATTGTCCCTTTAAAATGAAACAGTATTTGTTGATGATTTTTTCTTCATAAGAGTAACACAGCAAAGATGAATAAATGCACAATGACACACACATCTCACCACGGAGGGACAACGCGTCCTCTCCTCTCCCACCCAGCTTCTCTACCTTCAACCCAATTGTCTGTATTTTCTCCTGTCGTGTCTTTTGTGTGTGTGAGTGAGTGTGTGTGTGTGAGCCACGAGTAGGTCCTAGTTAAAGCTAATCAATAGTGTATCTGCCATGACAAGCGTCTTCTCCCAGACACCATGTTGAATAGGATAATCCTGCGATGCGATCGATAGAACGACCTGATGGATGGAGGTAAGAAGCAAGAGCTGGGGACCGACGGAGCAGGAGGTGGGATTGGACAATGAAAATTGAAAATAAAAACCCGGACACACTGACAGGCCCTGCTAGACAAAATGTCAATCTTAACAATTTAATCTTAAATCGATTCTTATAATCTTGTGTTAGTGGTGCACTTGCGCTTGCCTCTAATGCAAACAAAAACATTTAAATACATCTCTTTTTTTTTTTTTTAACAATCACGTGTCATCACACGAGGACAAGCGAATTGATCTGCTTTATTTTGAGAGCACTGATCTTCAAGTCTGAGAATGCACAGTCGATACTTGTGTCCTTGTAAAGAAAGTTCTTTTCAAGTTGTATCGGGGAGAAAACACTTCTCAAGACAAGCGAGTGGAGAGAGGCAATTTTTGCATTGTGAGACAAGCTGTCCTCTTGATGCCACCAGCAATTAAGACAACCAGGTGTTCATTTCTCCAGTTGTTTCTCACTTATCTGTGCAGCAGACTCTGCTTCAGACAAGATGTGTCACTCTCACACATTCTGTTCCCATTTGTTCACACCGCATAGGCACGATTCGATTAATACTCACTTAGCAAGTAAAGTGGAATCTATGTGTCCTTTTTGTTATCCTGCTATTACATGGTGTAGAATAATACACCCGAAAATTAGGTTTCGAGTAATTTTGCCCCACACTGTGTTATAGAATCAATGTAGTATGAAAAACAGGTAAAACAGAATTACATTGCCCCTATAGCAAATTATCTGCACTTGTTTGAGCAGCTTCATAATGATAAACAAATTACATTTATGCACAGAGCTGCTGAAATGGTAGACAGAAAGGTAACAATCAATGTGTGTCTAATTCGCTATAACCTTAGAATGACTGGAAGCTGAGCTGCATGCAGCAGTGCACACTGCCTCCAATGCAAGACAGGCTATACAACACACAGGAAAGAACTGTATACATTCATGGTGGCATTACACGCCTCTGATGAGAAGACACTGCTGAAAATATGGATTATAGCGGTTTCGTTTGTCTCCTGAAGTAGATGCTTTGTCAGGTAACTGGCTGCTGGGTAAAAATAACTTCAAGATTTTTTTTTGGCATTTTGTCTTTATTTGATAGTGAAAACTGAAGAGAGCCGATAAAGGCGGGAGAGGGGGGATAATGTGCAACAAAGGGCACATGCTAGAACCCTGACCACTGTGTTAAGGACTGAGCCTTCCTGGTACATGCTCTACCAGGTGAGCAATCTAAACGCCCCCAAAATGACTGGAAGTTATATTTTTTCTAGTTTTAATGACCATCCAGTCCAGCACAGTTACAAAATGGAAGATTAGGTGTATACATTTTATCATGTCAGTATAGTGTATGCAGAGAGAACAACAAAATCTCGCCTCACAGCAAGAGGATCCTGGTTCTCAGGGTGGGGGAGCCCTTCTGTGCGGAGCCTGCATGTTCTCCCCTTGTCTCCCCAAAACATAAAACTAACAATGGATTTCTTAGAGAGCTTTCTTCATGCGTTGCTCTTGAAAACAACATACATCATACTGAGTTATTATTAAGTGTTGATGTAAACAAGTACCTTAGGGTCTATATTCATTCATGTATGTTGTCATGTGACTGTAATACATTCTATTTATTCATTCATTTTGATGTTTGCCATGAGCTAAGCATCCATCTCTAATGCTAGCATGCTAAATGTAGATGGCGACTGACTGCTGAATGTATGACATCTGCAGCTACTATACTTCAAACCATCTATATAATCTCTCTTTTGAATCTTTGCACTCTTGATGCAAAGTCCTGCTGTAGCGTGTGGCAGTATCTACTGATGCCACTGAGATGTATTCCTGTACATTTATTGCACTTGACAAATACAGTGATTTAGATTCTAATAAGCTAAGCTCCATGTACTTTCCCTGTTTTATGACGCATTGCATGTTTCCTTTCTTTCGTTGCCTTTGTTCTTCATCTCAAAAACATTATTTTGCCTCAGCGGGGGGATTAAAAGTGAAAGAGGGGCAAAGACAACAACACAATAACCCAAGCACGCCGAAGAAAGAGAGGAGAGGGAAAAAAAAAAAAAGAGGAAAATTTAACACACAACCTGAGGGCCCACGCGGCGTGTCAAATTGTGTGATTAAATACGTGACTGGCTCGCTAGATGTGAGTGTTGAGGCGTGGAGTCTATGCTATTACTGCGCAGAGGCGTGCGATGTACACGCGAACACACACGCACACACACTCCTTGTCATACATATACAAACACATAAGCACACATGCACATCTATGTAATCTATGGTATGGTATGTGGGGGTTAACCGCAAGTTTACACACACATTCATACGCATACACATTCAGCAAAATGGGGTTAAAAACCAACCACACAGAGCTACATGTACAATTTGCATCAACCTAACCTCCACTTTCACACCTCCATATACCGTATCTCTACTATAACATTCTTTCTCTGGTTTGTTTTTGTAACTTTCATGAAGCTGTTGGCTGCTGTTGCATTGCTTTGATGATTTAGCCCGACGAAATGTGCGTATGTGTGTTCACAGGGGTTAAAACATACATGTCGTAAATGTATGTAAAATATAAAGAGGTATGTGTGTGTATGCATGACTGTGTACATTTGTGCTGAGAATATCAAATTAGCATGGAGAAAGTCAGCCCGTCTGCACATTTGTGTGTGAGTGTGTGTGTTTGAGCCCATTAAGAGAGGAATTCTGCACACTGCACGGGTTATGTATAAAGAAAAAAGTATAAGTGTAAGTGTGTGTGTGTGTGTGTGTGTGTGTGTGTGTGTGTGTGTGGCGACGGCATACCAGCTTAAACAGAATTTAGGTCTGATTGCACACTGTGGATACTGTGTCCATTTGTATATGAGTGCTCATGTGTATATGTGTGTGGATATATAATGTATTAATATTCTTAATACCAGTAGGATGACTGCTAACTAGCTGCCATACCGCCTGGGAAATCATTGGATATGTCAGCCTGTTTGGCAAAGAGAGGAAACGGTTTTATTCCTGCTGCTGCTGCTTCAAACTGTCCGACCTAATTGGACCCAAAAAAGAAATCCTGAGGTGAAAAGATAACTACGCTACAGTGGTGTGGAGTCGGCTATAAACAGTTCGGGGCAAGAAAAGTCACGTTGGTTGTGAACTTTCATTAATATTTGAGTGAAGTTCCTTTCAACATAAAGTCATCATGATGTTATTTTGTGTAGAAACCCATCTGACTACAGAGGAAAATAAAAATATCAGAGCCATTTTCAGGACTTTTGAGGAAAAAAAACATCATCTACTTGTGATGTTTCTGTGTTTATGTGACCTACTTTCCCATAACCTGCTTAGTCTCCTACATTTCCCACACTTCAGTGAAGGGTGGGTCGACGGTGCAGTTGTGGAAATTACAGCATAATTTGGTATTTGGCGTTGCTTCTGGTCATTTGAGGCTACTGAAAAAGTGGTGTCTCTGTATACTGAATGATTATTCATGAACAACACACTGGTCTGTACTGCTACTGAATGTCAGTATAAAATGGAGAATCTTTAAAGAGTCCCTTGCTCTTTGAATCTGAGGAAGAGATTTTAAAAGCCTAATATTTACTGCTGATGTTCAAAAGTGCTCACAACAATTCAAAACAAAAGTACTGACAAAAACTTTAAGTTGAAATTAAGGTGTCATGTGTTTTACTGGTTATATCTACACAACCAAGAAAAAGACATACATTGTTTGCATCTCATTTTTCTAATGTATAATTCCCCAGTTCATTCTGACCAAATGCTATAATTACCATTAGGACTGGTGTGATAGGAGATTTTCACTACACTATTGTCATGGCCTTTTTTTGCAAATGAAATACACTTAAAATTGCAAGGCAATAAAGACAGAGGGCCGAATTCAAAGAATTGCGTGGCTTTTGCGGCCGCTAAACCGGTAAAAATGGAGCGAACAGATACTGTCTAATTCACAAAGCCTTCGCAGAGGGTGAAATGCTCCACTAACTGCGCTGCCAAGCAGATTGCGTCTTGGTGCTCTGGTGTTATTTGCACGTATTTAAATGAGGTAATATGCATATATTTGGCGGAAAAATTGCCCCTTTCTATGCAAATGAGCCTCATTGATAAACAATGTCTAATTCACTAACACCAGCGCTAATACGCACGCAGTTTGAGTGAAGTAAATAACGTCTTTAGAAAGCTGGTGCAAACTGGGCGCACTTCTGTCACACACTTCAAAAGCAACTTTCAATAATTTATTTTACGAAACGGGGGAAACAAATGTGAACAAAAACGGTTCCATAATTCATATTAAATTCAAAAGATAATGAAAAAACAGCTACAAATGAGAGGGAATAGTGATAAAGTGGTCAGACTTGGTCAAATCCACAGCCTCAACCCATCCGACACTGTTAGACTGACTCACCAGCAGACATCACTACATGAGGGGATACAGTATTCAGTACTTTGCCAAACAAAGTCTGCCATTGTTCTGCCACGGTGTTCTTGGCACAAAGCCAGCATTTATACTTTGCCATGTGTGGCTTATTGCAATCGGGGGAAATCAGGGGCAAACTGCACTCAGCTGCCAAACTTTGTGGACGTGTTTGCGCTGGTATATCATTAGCGCAATATCCTTTGTGAATAGGACGTTAAGACGGAGCAAACTGTGGGTGCAAGTGAAGTGCAATTCAAGGTGCTATCAGCGGCCGCAGTTCATTCTTTGTGAATTCGGCCCAGAGTCTTAACCCTAACTGTATTAAAGTGTACAAAAAGAGCAATTACTCTTGATGGATAGTGAAAAGGCAACCGGATGGCGTTAGCGTAGGGAGACAAAGTGAGAACAGAAAAAAAAAAAGTAAATGGTTTAAGAGGTGCTGGATTATTTACAAAATACTATCATATGTGTATTTCTAATGTGGGTCACTCCAGCTTCCTCCCACAGTCCAAAGACATGCCATCTAGGTTAATTGGTGACTCTAAATTGGCTGTAGGTATGAATGTGAGTGTGAATGGTTGTCTCTATGTGTCAGCCATGTGATAGACAGACTGACAAAGGACAAAGGGAAACACACAGGTATATATACACAGAAGACTAATCACAAGAACGAGACATGGCTGGAGAAGGAAGACATGGGCAAAAGGAGTGACACCGGGATTGGCTGACAACAAGGGTGGAGCAGACAGGTGTGGCAGAAAACAGGCTGGAAAACACACAAAGACAGGAAATGAGGAGAGAACCTCCAAAATAAAACAGGAAGCAGATTCAATATGAGCTAAACAACATGAAACAAGGAACACAAACAGAAAAACTCAGAAACAAAGTCCACAAGATAACTGAATATGAAACCAAAACCCAGGATCATGACACCATTACTGTCGATACCGTTATATATGTTTTTTACTGTCTATGATTTTGTTGGTCTTACTTTGTTGGTCCCACCTCACAACCCTCTCAATCCACACTCAATCCACATCTAACACTCTCAGGTATGTCTTACCCTGGCGTCTGTGACCTTGAACTCTCGGAGGATGTACTGGGGCATGTTGTACTCCGCCATGGGATCAACCACAAAGTACTGATACCTGGCAGAGCGCTCCGCCGGCCAGTACTGGTGACATTTTTCCTGTTAGAGCAAATCAGTGGTCTCTGTTAATCTATATTCTGAAGATTTACTTGCACATTTCTTTCCTTTTCACTCTTTGAAACATTAATAAAGGTTAAAAAAAATAACATAAATCAAATGTTTGTGTCTGTGTGTATTTATGTCTTACCCGTCCCATTTCTCTTAGTTTGGTCAACATGACTACAATAGTAGAGTTGTTCTCCCAGAGCATTCTCCAGAAGTCTTCTGTGGTCTCTGCCAGAGGGCCCTGCGTGGCGATGTAGGCCTTCTGTTGCCTGCATACAGTGAAACCATGTTAAACCCAGTTATGTGTGGCTTGTGTAATTAATCTGTACTATTTTTTAAAGCACTGATGCAATTTCTGGGAACAACACTGACACATGATACATCCTTGAAAAGGACTGAGTGATAGCTTTTAGCTTTTAACAAGTACTACATTATCCTGGGGATTGTGAAGACGAAATGCAGTTTGCATTACGCATCTTTCATCACATCTAAATCATATCCCTGTTTCACTTATGTGCTGTACTATCTCTTTACGAATGTATCATTAAGTTTAACCTCTAAGGAAGGAAAGTTTTAAATTATGTCTTGAATTATTAGAGATGTTTCTTGGCAATAGAAACCCCCCCAAAACAAAGCAGTAATGGCATCATAATGCATACACATCCTGCTGGCATGTGTTTGCCTACCTGTATCCATCAATGAAGCTGGAATTGATGTAGTCGGATCCTTCCAGGCCTCTGATTGGCTGCAGGCAGACACGTGTGGTCTCGTAGGGCATGATGTTGACCAGCCGATTCTTGAACTTGTTGCAGGGAAGGTTAGCACTGATGAAGCGCGACGTGTGGGCTTTGGAGTTGGCCAAACGCTGGAGGGGAAAGACGTAGGGATAGATGGAGGAACGGAGGGAAGGAATGCACAGAAATAGAGTTAGGCAAGAAAAAAAACACAGAAGGAAAAAGATGTTGCACAGAAAGTGTGGAATGAAAGGTACGGAGGAGGGAAAAGATGAAACGAGGATGAAAAGAAAGTAGTGTTGAGGGGAAGAGGGAATGAAATGGCAAAAGCCACGGTAGTTAGAAAGAAGGAAAGAAGAGACATGAAAAGCGGAGACAGAGGAAGGAAGAGGAAGGAAGCGCAGGAGAGGATGATAAAAGGAGGAGAGATGGGGAGATGAGGAGGAGGGGGGGACAGGTGCGGGACAGATAAAGAGAGGAGTATATCAATGACAGAAAGTAATAAAGCACACCCAATCTAATCTGCTTTGCCGATGATGACACAGCTTCAAAGGGACATTGTTTATCAAGAATATATTTATCGGAAAGCAATTCAAAAACTTTATCCCCTTCCGCAACTTGTGGGGTCCTGCAGGGTCAGATGCAACAATGGAAATATGCCACACACCCAGACTAACAAGCCTCTGGATCAAGTCTGCACCAAACTAAAAACTCGTCTAAAAGTGGGTCACCAGTGCCTTTGATAATGGCAGTGTTGTATGTGTGCATAAAACGTAGACTCACAAAGGGATGCTCAGAAAGACAAACACACACACAAACACACACACAGCATAATGATCAAAATGAAAAGCTGTACTGCTACATCATCATCGTCATAGGGACCTCAGTGTGAGTTTGTGGGTCAGCAAGTCTTATGATCGCCTCCTCTTGGCTTCAATGTCTCAACAAAGCGTCTGTGTGTGTGTGTGGGTGTGTGTGCTAGCTTGTTAGAGTTTGCCTGCAAATGGAAGACACCCTAATCAGATTTTCTAGGGCCCCTTTCAGACAGAGAAAAGCGTGATGAACTGAAGACACCAGCAGCATCGCAAGAGGGTGGAGAGAAAAAGATGAGTTTTCCCTTCCCTGACCCTACTAAAAAGTAGGCGGGGATGCAGGTTTAGTTCCTGGACTTCTTGTCTCTTAACAGTTGTCAAAATGCACAAAGTCAAAATGTTTCTCCTTGAAACTCAGTGTGAACAAGGCCTAAGTTATCATTTCTCTCTTCCCCATTAGAGTGTTGTCCTTTCTTTCGCTCTAATTTCCCTATAGCGCCAGTACCTCTGTGTCAGTGGCTACTTGGAGTCCGTCCAGCCCTTCTCCCCCTCCCTTCCCTTCATCCCTTGCTACTGTCCTCCCTTTGATCTGTGTTTCACAAAGGCACCTGGAAAGGTTTGCGGTGGCCTGGCAGCGCTAAAGAGGCCCTCGGCTACGCTACCAAACACCGCAGAGGGTGCGGGGAACAGAGCCAAACCTGGCAACCTGTCATCTAACAGGGCGGAGAAGCACCTACTGTTGGGTACTCTCTGGTCACGATTGCCAGTTCCTTTCCCATTTATAGTACAGTCTATCTTTTTGTTTGGAGGGTAAGAGCTGATGTACATTAGGGATGTTTCACCACAACAGGGATAATCATATTGGGTGTATGTCACAACATGGGGCTTACAAATCTGTGATTATCCTTATCCGAACCTGCCCCAGCCATAACCCTAACAAACAATTAAACAATACATGTTTAATAATGCTTATAATGCAGCTACAATGCCACACAATGCCTTCAGAAGTTTTTTTTGGTAAACTGTCACCATCAATTTTATTTAAAACCAAAGACCATCTTTGTCTTCTTGTTTGGATCCCAATTAAAACTCCGCTGCTGGGTTCCAAATCATTCTTTCGCTATTTCCCAGTAGCTCTTTCCTTTGTTCATGGAATGATTTGTGTACTGCATGTTGCTGGATACTTTTCTTGGAAGTGTATTGTGTGCACAAGCGTCTTCTGTGCATAAATCTTTCCCTGAACATGCTTGTTATTCATGCACATATGCCAGAAAGCGCTAGTCTGACAACTCCATGACAAGTCCCTCTCCTTGCTTCATTCTCTCCCCTGAACTCCAGTGAAACCCACAAGTCGCAGCTTAACTCCGCAAGACGCCATCTCCCACCTGAGAACGACAATGCCCTCCCACCCGTCCCCATAGTGCAACATTCTGTCGAATCACTTCCTTAGTGCCAAGTTAGCATACAGTCGTCCCTTTGTTCATTAGCCAAACGTTCTTCCCTCCACTTGCCCTGCCATCCACCTCCATTTGTCATCATCAAGTATTAATTACTTAGCTCCACCACCCCTCTTTGCACACACCTCTCTTCTCTACCCTGACTGTAGCGTGGACGTTATTAATCCCCGGTTGACTCCTGACGCCAGCTCAGCATTATCCTTGTTACAGATGGCGATGGAGATTCCATCACCGTTGTGCGCCAGTGAGTTAAAAAAAAAAAAGGTCGAAACACACCAGCACTATTATTGTTTCTTGGCAGGGGGGCCGTGTTGGTGAATGGCGATGGGAAGATGATGGATGATTTGAGAGTGAGGCTGTGTGCAATTCAAGGTCAGCAGATACTGACTGGAGCGTCTAAGCCGAGGTGAGTTTAGAAGTTGATGATTGTTAAGATCTCTAATGGAGATCTATGTAAACACCGTGCCTGGCTGTTTATCCTCACCAACTGCTTCGTCATGGATTTCTCTAAGGAAGCATACACTCTTTCTTTCATAAACCTAAACTCAAATCCCTGCTGCTTCCAGCCAAAATGTTTTGTCTTGTGCCTGCTAGATTAAACCCAATTTCTTTTCTTAAGCATATTATTCCAAATCCTCCAAAATGTACGTTGGGGCCATACAATGAAGGGCTTCATTATTGCCATTTTCTAGCTTCGAAAATATAATAATTCAGTGAGTATCTAAGTGATTAAGCCATTGAAGTGAAACTCAAGAAAGTAGAAGAGATATGCTGTCTAGTTCATCTCAGATCTTGGGCAGCATGTAGAGCATACACTGACAAATAGCTGCTATGTAAATAAGGCTGCTGTTCTATACTCTACTTACCTGGGGCTGGAAGGTACTACATCTTCAAGAAAAGTGTCTCAAATCCTTAACTCTTCAAACTCACTGTGTTATACACTTGTTTCCAACATGTCTGAATGAAACAACCAACCTGCCTCTCCTTTAACTCCTAACTCAGTTTGCCTGAGCAATAAGGATTTTCTGTAAACTGCATCTTCACTTGACTGAAACGTTATTCTCCCAGTTCCTCCAATCAGCTACAGTAATCATCCATAATACGCCTTCCCCAGTCTCCCCATTTAGGATCACAGTTTCTCGCAAGAAACGCGTTTGTTATTCAAGAACCACTGTATGTTTTGTTTGGGTATCAGAAATGCATGATCATAAATCAAAAAGCCATTACTGCAACCAGCAATTAAGCACACAGCAAATCATGATGAGGAGCAAAAAATACGAAAGGCGAAGAAATTGAATTTGCATCCAAAATAACTTCTTGGAAGATAAAACTGGCAGCGAGCCTCATTTAAAAGGCTTACATTTGCTGACGATAAGACGATAGAACTTTGTGGTTTATGTCCAAAGTTGACAGAGTTCAAAGAGTGAAAAGTTAATAGAGACACTGATCTAACATGTCTGCTGTTGCTGATCTGAATAGCATATTATTTGTAACCATCTTGGCTGCAGGTCAGCTTAGTCTGTGAGGTAAGTTTTTGAGCTGTACATTTTAATTGGTACCTTTTAATTGGTAAATACTGCCTGTCCCATAATTTAAATGTCAAACCCTGGTAATGGTTAATCTGAAACACTTGGTCAAACACAGACATGATTTTCCGACTGAAAACAGTAAAGAGATAGAGCTTAATCTCTGCATAAAAGCCCATAATTTCAGTTAGACCATGTTATTAGAAAATTGTTCCACTTCCTGTACCTTGAACTCTAGCTCCATGCCAGTTACGTGCTCGCCGCTCTCCACCTGGGCCAGCTTCTGGATGTAGGAGTAGAGGCTCCGGGCAGCCACTTCAGTGTTGCCACAGGCCACCGCCTCCAGCAGTGCATCGTGAATGAAGCTGTACTGGTCCTCCGTCTGCACCATGTAATTCCGCTGCGAGCGCATCAGCGTCACATGGCCGTAAATGTCGACCGTCTTCTCGTGCTTGATGCGCTCAAGCATGGCGTCGATGACGATAAAGCAACCTGTCCGGCCGACACCCGCACTACAGGAGGAGGGAAGGGAATGAAAAGAAAGAGAAATGGTAGATTTAGGAGGTGTGTTTAATGAAAAATAATATCTCTCCTGCATTTATTTCTAGGGTTTTATCCTCTCAGGGTGCTGTGTGTGTAATTTACAGTTATTCTCACTCCTAACGATTAAAAGAATTAAAAGATTATGCTTGTCAAGTAAGGCTTGTAGATTTGTTGTGGCATCACATTTTAAATAATTGAGATCGAGAGGAAAACAGAGAGATATAGTGAAAGCTTGAGAGGGAATGGAGAAACAACTAAAAATGACAGATAGAACAACAAGAGGACAGTGATGGAGACTGAGCGAAGCAAGCTGTCAAATTTCAGCTCTATTGTGTAGTGCTTTGGACTCAGCGAAGTCTTCTTATCTTGACAAAAAGGAAGGTTTCAATTTGAATAAGCCATTTGAGAAATATCGCTTGTAAAAGGAGGAAGGGCTAAGGAGCAAAAAGGGAGAAGCAAAAAAGATGGGAAGGGATTACTGTGAGGCTTTTCACAGAGAGGGAAAAAAGAGACAGAGGTGGAGAGCATAAAAGCACAGGAAAAAAAGGGGATGCCTTAAAAAGAAAGATGATGTGACCAACGGAGAAAAGAAAAAAGATGAAGGATCGGGTAAAGAAAGAGAGCGTGTGTTTGTATAATGTGTGTTATGCAATGTATAATAGCAGTCACACAGGAGCTCTGCCATTTTGTTGTTTCACGTGTAGGGCTAGGCTTCATTTTAGTGGCATGGAGCTAACCACAGGGGGACATAAAACTGTCCCACTTTGGCACGGAAATTCCAGTTTGCATAAATGTTTAAAAACACTTTGGATCCCAGAACAACAGAAGTATTTTAACCAACCCTAACAACAAAACATTGCTACTGACCTGCAGTGGGCGATGATGGGTCCGGCGTCAGGTGGGTTACAGGTCTTAACCCTACGGAGGAAGGCCAAGAAGGGGGTCGGGTACTCTGGTACTCCGTGGTCAGGCCACGCCGTGAACTGAAACTGACGAACCTCCCGCTTCTCACTGGAGCCATTCTGGAAAGAACAGAGAGAGGTGGGGTTGGATGCAGTGGTTGAGTTTTGTTTGGAGCGACTGACCAACTGGTTTTATTTGTGTCATAACAAAAATAAACCAAATCGTATTGTGTTTGCTGCATAGCTGTTATACACATGGCATTTTTTAAGGCATTTTAAGGCATATTGTATGATGACTGTGACACTATGACTCAAAACAAAGATCTCTTAAAGTGTTAAAGGTCCGGTGTGTAGGATTTAGACGCATCTAACAGCAGAAATGGTATGTAATATGCATGATTATGTTTTCATCAGTGTATAATTTCCTGAAAATAAGAATAGTTGTGTTTTCGTTAGCTTAGAATGAGCCATTTATATCAACTTATTAGGGCTGGGCGATAGACCTCAATCAACATCACAATTAATTAAACATTTTACCTCAATTACGAATAATAAACGCCCATTTTGATTTGATTTTTTGCTCAACTATTGAAGCTGGGGTATTTTTTTCTAATGAAAGAGTATATATATGATCTTGTGATTTTAAAATTATTGAAGGAAACACATAGATGAACTGTTAATGATTATTTATTAAATATTTCAATATTTTGAATATTGTGTAGCCTTTGTAAATGCTTGTGTTATTGATTGCTGCTTTGTGGAGGCACTTGTTGCTGGGTTTTCGTCAGTCTCTTCCTTTTTTTAAGCTGTGCGCTGTTCATATTTTGTAAGGTGATTGTGCTCCAACTGCTAACATATATGGGTGGTATTACCTTCAGTTGCTAAAACGGTTTTTCTGCAGTGTTTACATTCAATTTCTTTCTGTTCGGTGTCATCTTCACAAAAGCTAAAATGTCTCCAAACGACGGACACGGCATTTCTGTTTGGTAAAAGTTAGTCAAGTTGCTCAGTTGGCTCGGTGTTTGAGTTCTTCTCCATGTTGCTTCCAGGTCGCGGACTGGATGGGGCGGAGTCACGTGACTACACATTCAGTAGTATGTTTTTAAAGGGACACACATAGAGCGGGGAAGGTATTAACAGAATGTAAAAGCAAAAAACGAAATTACCAACATGGGCAAGATTATGTCGGTTTGAGGTTCTGAATGTCAGTTTCAATTAATTGCCCAGCCCTACAACATATTATGAGGATTCTCTTCCAGAGAGTCCGCCATGTTGTTTCTACAGTACCCAGAACTGAAAAATAACTGGCTCTAGATAGGGCCATTCGTGTTTTCGTGTTGGCCACTATAGTTCTCCAACACATTTGACACACAGGAGAATTTTCAGTTCTGCAACCTCACCACTAGATGCCACTAAAGCCTACACACTGGGCCTTTAATATCTCCTACATGGAAAAACAAATTCTCATGTGTACACAGGCAGATGTCTCGGTTTGCATAAGTAATCCTCGTTATAAATTTGTGAAATTGATGCACATGCCTACTAACAAGGTCGATATGGTTGTGCATAGGACTGAGATAAGTGTAGCCATATTTTAATGGAATATCATGTTTTGAATCAGTGAAAAAAACTGTCATAAAATTCACATTATAACCTATATCAATGAGCCACTGCTGCTGCGCTCTCTTAAGTCTGAAAGCTACAGATTTTCAAGGGTTTTAAACTTAAAATAGATCGAGTGCATAATTTTCCTTTGGGATGCTGATCAGATGGACTTATAATATACTAAGTACAATCATTTCTATACTGAACCGTGCCGGTATTATATCTTCTTGCTCTCATATTGCTGCTGCTCAGAACATCTACAGATACATGCAGCAAACACCCACATTACACAGCCGTCTGTCAGCCCCCGCCTCAAACTCAACGCTTGACGCATCAAAGATACAAGCTGGGATCCAGAGGAAGGTTTTTGAGGAGGATAAGAAGAGAAGGAGAGAGAGAGAGAGGGAGAGGCATCTTTCTGTCCTCCTCTCCTCTCAGAAGATCCTCTAATGGAGGTACTGTTTGCATTTCAATGCGGTGTTTCTGCTTCCCTGACAGAGGGAATTTTTCCCTTGCTGAATAAATGAATAAATGAGTGTGGTAATTAAAAGCAAACTGACCTAAATCTTATTTCTTTTTATTTTCTTTTGGACATTCCCTGTTTCTGCAGTTGAGGCAGGCTGAATGGATGTGGTTGGTGCTTGGCTTCTGGTTTTATTTAAATGTCTTTTTTTTTTTTTTTTTTGGTTAAGGATTTATCAGCAGACACAATTCCAAACCACTGCGGGACATGCATACATATGGATACGTACCATGGTGGCTGCATTGTAGATGCACTGTGTGTATGTTTGTGTCAGTGTACTGCCAGCTTGTGCTACCTTATACTTCACACAAATTCAACACAGCATTTTTTCCCCTCTCAGAGATATAAAGTGAAAACAGCTCAGTGAGAAATCACAGCAATGGCTGCAGTTATGAGGAGGAAGGAGACGATAGATAGAGAAAGAATCCTATCGGTGGGTTTGACGGAGGCTGAGAGCAGCAGAATGTAAATGGCCCTGAATGTCAACCAGCGAGCTTTAAAGCACCGTGGCTGCTGATACGTTGCTATCTTTGCCGTCACTGGTTTGCCTTGGTGCTCATTGTTCCGCTGACACTCCTACAAAGTCAGCTGTGACTTAAACGTGGGGCTACCACTTTTTGCATGACTACAAGACGTGTGAATCTGCGACTGACAGTGAGTCTGCATGTAAATGTGCCGGTGTTCCTTTTTGTTTTCTTTTCTGACTCTTCTTTTCTGTGTGTGAGCGTCTGTCCGTGTATATGCTAATGCGTATTATTCATGTCTGCAGGTGTGTATCTGTGTGTGGCATCACATCTACGCATGTGTGTCAGAGGTATGAATGGCTGTGAATGGGTGTGCGCGTGAGATTGCACGTGTGGATGCGTCATCTTAAGAACGTTTTCATCTGTGTGCAGACTCTGTAGCTGCCTGTGTGTTTCACTGTTAAATTTTTTGTGTGTGCGTGTGTGTGGGCATAGAAGCATGAGAGCAGTCTGCCAATTATGTATATTGAGTTTCTCTTCTGCTCACTTTACCTAAGTGCTCCAATTTGGCAGACGCACATAAACAGATGATCTATTGAGGAGGGAGAGAGCCGAACAAGGTAAAAGGGGCGGACTGGAAGGACAATGCAGATAAAGGGTAATGTATGAAATATATAAGATACCAGTTTATGCAGTCATTTTTGTTGCCTATGTAAACTTTATATCTGGTTTTTTTTTTTTTTTTTTTTACATGAAATAGGTGAATAGGCCCTTTGACATTTAATGTGTCGTTCATGGTCGTCCAACTTGATAGTAAATATAATGTTGTCTTTGCTCAGGCGTCCACTTCAGAATTCTTTGCATGTCCTTGCTGGTTTGTTACAGTGTCGCTGTGAAAGAGCAAAGCGGTGGTGTACATATGTGTGTGGGAGGTGGTATAGAGAGTTATCATCCTACCTTGTGCAAGGAGAAAGTGCGGACACAGAAAGTAGCCAGTTCTATAGTGTCCAACAGGGTCACTTGGGTCATACCATAGGTTTCTGTGCCACGACTGGGCCAGTACTGGTCACACTTAATCTGAAAGCGAGACAGAAAGAGAGAGAGAGACAGATCTATGTGACATTCTATTAAAAGGTGTCTCCACATAAAGGGAGGAGTACAGGAAATTTCAAACCATGCTCATTTCAACATAATAACATGCACTCAAACACCGCTCATAAAGCAAGCCCTCCTGTGGATTAAAACCGCAGGTGGTGTTGACAGAAACTACAGGGTAGCTTTTCTCTATTTCATATCTGAGAAACAACACTATGCAGGCTGAACAGATGTAACCACAAGTGTCACAGCAACTTCATTCTTTCAGCTTAACTTCAGTACCCGC
The DNA here is from genome assembly GCF_041903045.1 of Epinephelus lanceolatus. Lineage (NCBI taxonomy): Eukaryota > Metazoa > Chordata > Actinopteri > Perciformes > Serranidae > Epinephelus > Epinephelus lanceolatus. The sequence goes on from NC_135739.1 coordinate 25,269,941, forward strand.
ACACAAATCCTGCGTACAGTCTTCCCTATGTCTAAAATGTTTACTGGCAATGCAGAGTGCAGGACTGTAATTAAAATTTAGGAAACAACTACTTCGCAATCAATTCTTAATTCAGTTGTGTCAAAATAAAAGCCTGGTAAAGTGGTTTTATTTCAGGTCCTCACATAAAATAACTCATTCTTCTGAATGTTTTGCTAGGAGTAAAATTTCTCATCAAATCCTGATTGGGTATCTAATGTTTTCAGCTCCTTTTCATCCCATGGCTCTACAGTATATGTGGAAACACAACACCTGCTTCCCCCCATCCCTCCTCTGTCAGCTCACTTAATAAAGATTCATTCAATATGGGGTGTGACGCACTGGCAGACATCAGATGAGAAGTGACAGCCAGCGAGGGAGATGCACTGCGCTCCAGCTTTCTCTCCCATTTCCTGCTCAAGCTGACACTCAAGTTCTACCGCCCGCTAATCCTGATCACGTTTGACAGGAGTGGACCGCGCATGTCGGGATGGAGGATAGGTAAACAATTGAAAAGGGACAGAGGGAGCGAAAATGAGCGGAGACACCTGGGCCGAGTGAGCCTGATGTTGACACAGGTTCGAGTTGACAGGTTGAAACATCGTGGTTGGCTTTTTGACATTTAGACACGTCCACTCCTTGATAGCGAAGGATGCAGTCTTTCTAGATCCATCCTCAGGGTGTACTCGCACCATTTGCCTTTATTTTATTTCATTTTTTCGAAGCGCTCACCTGCATTTTCAGCTCATAATTTAGAAAAATGGGTCATATGACAGGCACTTTGTTTGCGTAACGACTACCTGTCACTACGGGCAAACAGAACTGATATCTAACTGTCAAACAGCTAAGAGACTTCCTTAACAGAGCCAGCGAGCTTTCGACTGATTCACTATGCAAGCTGCCAATTTTTCTAAAACATTTTCCATTTTTAAACTGATAGTTTGTGGCTGTAAAGTGCTGTTGCTGTGCTGTCTTCCTGCTATGAATCTTTCTGATTTTTGCTAGAGTTAGTTGGCTTACAAAAAAGTCTGCACATCACAGGCACAACTCAAAATAGATGGATGTTCGTTACCAAGAAAAGTGTTCATTTCCATCTCCAGGCTGAGCCCCTTTCCTAAGACTACAATATACACTTCCTGCACACCTGGTGGCCACTTCCCATGGACATACATGTATTAAAAGACAGAGATAAAAGTGGACTAGTGTGATCACACCCTGACATCTCACTCCTCCCTCCTGGGACGAAGCCACTGTGCTCTCCTTGCACTTTTTCCTCTAACTTCCACTATCAACAGATGGTTGTGGGAGGCACTGGTCACAAGTACCGCAAAAACTCTGTGGCACTCTGTTGCTTAAAATTTAATTTTAGCTTCCTGCACTGTGCATTCCGAGCGCTAAAACTTGCTAAGCTCACGGTACTGTGGGGAACATGCAACAGCTTGTCGTTTTCACTGCAAATAAAGAGAGAAGCGAGAGCCAAGATACTCCCAGTGGATACGCAGCCTACCTTTATCAGATGCACAGATAGACCGTCTCTGATTTAACTCTATTTTATCGCTCTCCCCTGCTGCTTTCAGCACCCCATTCAAATTTCTACACTTCTCCAAAAGCAATCCATCTCAAGAAAATGAAGTCTCATTACCTACCGATGACGTTCAGGTGTGAACTGGGAAATCATTGCAGAGCTGAGCCATTTAACAGCTGGTTCTTGTACTTGGTCTTGAGAACCACAGATTCATTTTAAGGTTTATTTAAAAGACACATTTTTAAGGTGGTTTGGGATGTCACTGGAGGGAACTTTAAAAACAAGGCTGCAAAAAACAGTGCCCAGCACCCATACAAAAATCATTTAGGTGGACTTACCCGTGACTTCTCCTCCAGCCTGGTCATCATGACCACAGTGGCTGCTCTCTGCTCCCACACCATCCTCCAGAAGTCCCCGAATGTCTCTGGTAGTGGACCCTGGGTGGCGATGTAGGCATTCTGCTTTCTGTAGCCATCAATGTAGTTGGCATTGATATAGTCGCTACCTGTGATACCTAAATAAAGACCACAGCAAAAGATAAATATTAAGAGATTGAACATTTCTCCCTTAATCTATCTGACTTTTTTATTATTTTACTCTACTCATTATTTGCACCCTTTGTTTAGTGCCATCTGCCTTGACAATTCCCAATTTTTCACACACACACTAACCCTGTTTCCCAATCAATGAAGGTGTCAAGACTCTAGATTGGAAAGAAAGAAAGCAAATAAATTGCTTACATAATGAGTTCTCGCACCTCTTATTGTTGAAACAAGTGAAAATTGGCTTAGATCTGTGAAAATTTTTGAATTGTCCAGAGAGCAGTGGCAATGCCTTAAGATACGGCCGACTGTATTACCCGACAGATCTTAGTGCTTCTATTGAAAATAAAATTTGAAGACATAATAAAACATTAAATGAGATTTTAAAACAGTCTCACAGCCTTTCGCCCCCTCTGCTACAGCAAAGCTGAAGGAAACCTCAGTTTGAATGGATTTAAATGCAGCAAAAGCCTCACATTCACAACTTCCTGTACTGCCTGTTCTGTCATGTTCTTTTTCTACCTCTGCTGTTCTGCCTAGGTTTTCTGTAGATATGTCGTAGCAGCCTACATCTGATTTACCACCACCACAGATGGAGTGTGCTTGTAGATGGAGGATAGCGAGGAGTAAATCAGCCACTCAGCCGCCACAGCCGGGAGGTACATCCAACTACCATCCCTGTCAGCCAGCCACCATGCTCTGTTGCACACCGGTCCGCTAAATCTAGCCGTAAGGTACGCCTCCACATTGCGGGGTAGACAAATGTGTACTGGAAACATTTTAATGACAAGGATGGTGTATATAGCACTTGTAAGCTCTATCGTATTCTGTGGCATTCTGTGGCATCCTTTAATGTGTCTGCAGCTAACACAACACTTCAAAGCTACAATCTACAGTTCACAGCAGGGATTGCTCATGATATCAAGTGGCACAGCTGTGTAACTATGACACAAGCCTCTAGTCTCATCATGTGTGGTGCAAAACTGTCATTAACCTCAGATGTCAGGGAATCAGGGTGTTGTGGTGATGTTAACTGTCCTCCATCCAAAGAGTCACGGGCCCTGTTTACACCTGGTATTAATATAAGTCGTGGGTGATTGGATCGCAAGTGGACAGCTCTCAGTACAGGTGTGAATGCACCACATGCATCCTTAATGTGTCTTGAGATCTAATCGCTTAGGCCACATATGGTCTGCGCCACATATGGCCACATTCTTTGTGTATGCTAATGTGTCCCGGGCCACATTAACGACCGCCTACGAAGCTGACATCCTGGCTTATCGACTCCCCGCCAGTAGACCTAGCACTGAAGAGACCCTCCCCTGAGCTGCTCTCCTCCTAGCGAACGGTCAGTTCAACGTCTGCCTGGTTGGCACAAGCTAACACATCAACAGCTGTTAAACAGTCCCCACAGAATCACACTGACGCCAAAACAACTGTTTTTAAACCTGGTAATGACTGTTAGGTAATAGCTAACAGTGCTAACAGTGAGCCTTGTTCCTGTATGTGCACGAGCGGGCTGTCACCGGTGAGTCAATGGAACGACAAACCTCTCACTGGTTAAAAACAATGAAACATTTTGCCTTTGCAAACGGTAATTGTGTATATGCTTATTTGCATGTAGAGCGGGAAAGTGAGATCCGATTTCAAGTTCATTCGAGACACTTCTGGAGACACATTCTGACGAACTTCGAGCTGTCCACTTGTGATCAGATCACCCAAGACGCTTGTTAATACCAGGTATAAACAAGCATCTTCAGGCTGGGTGCAGAATCACGACAGGCTCACACATTTTAAGTTGTTCTACAAAAAGGATTTCAGCCAAAATGTTGCAAATGGAAACGGGATAATCTGCGATTAGAGTGTGTCTAACACTGAGCATCTGACAGTGATAAGGCAGAACATCACCCATCTTCATTTAACCAACTTCTACAATCCTGTCAGTTGAAAAGAGGCTCCAGTGTGGCAGCATCTGTGTTGGAGAGTCACGTCTCTTTGACTGACGTCTCCTCACTCAAGCAACAAACAATGAAACACTCCACTGGGCTAATTTAAGAGAGGAGACGCAGTGAGGACAACAATAGAGTAAAAGAGGGGAGAGAAAGACAGAGAGAAGACCAGCAAAAAAGACCAGAAAGAGCGAGAGAGAGAGAGTTGGGGGGAAAGAACAAAGGAGAAACGAGCAGAAAAAAATAAATAATAAAAGAATGAAAATAAGGAAAAAAGAAAGAAAAAGAGAGGCAAATGTCATTAAAACGGATACCACGTCGCACAATCCGACTGTGGTGCCTTGGCTTTAGTCATAGCTAAGTGAACAGAGAATGGCGGCGTGCATGAATTGTTCTACTGCTGCGACTAATGGCAAAATCACTGCAGTGTAAAATAGAAATTTCAGACTTGATTAATTTATGTATTTATGGACGAGGCATTTTTTCCCTGGGATAATTTTGTTATGCATGTTGTCGCATCCTCAAATTGGCCTGACTATTGCGAGATGTCGAAATCTAGTTGGAGCAGTTAGCTCACACAAAAGGAGAGTACTGTGGAGTGGGGAGTTTGGCACTACACCGAGGAGTCTGGAGCTCTTCTGGTGATGCAATGCCAGAACAATGTCAGCGGTGAAGGGTGACTACCTCTGACAATGTCCCTTGAGATTTAGGAGTCAGGGGAAGAGTTTTTCTGGCTCCGAGATTCTCAGTACTCTGTCTGTGGGCAGTTAGAGGGAAGTCACGAGAGTGGGGCAGATCGGATGAGACAAATGGGACAGTGGAAACACTGGTTAAATTCCTGGGTCTCTCTGAGTGTGAGATCTGACTGAGTGCCGGGTCTGAAGATGAGATGAAACAAGTCCTTGCCTAACCCCCCAAAATATTATGATTCCATGAACTGCTTAGCTTCAAGCTGAGATGAGACTAGTGCGCTGTTTAGCCTCCACCAAAATACAGTTTCGGTCTTGTGAAATTCAGAGCAGTCTTGTGTATTTATTCTTCTTGTCTTAATGACGTCATTGTATTTAATGTCTTCTATCCTGCACTGCTATGCACTGTTCCAGTTTAGATCTCGGTCTGGTCTATCCAGTAAAAATTCCTTATCGCTTAAACTGACTCTGTAATTATGAAGATTTCCCAAATGTTTTTCAAGAAGCTGAGCTAATGTCTGCTGTGGTGTACTGTGGGTGCAGAGTGTGAGGCCTGGTGAGCCTTACCTTCGATGGGAGCCAGGATGACTCGAGAGTGGTCATAGGCGATGACGTTGGCGTAACGATTTTTGGGCTTGTTCACCTCCAGGTTGGAATGTTCCCAGGTGAACTGCTGGCCTGGATCGATAGACTGACGGAGGGGGGGGGCAGAGACAGGCAAAACATGCACACACAAAGAAGAAATCAGAAGAGCCTTGGGAGGAGCTGAGCAATAACAATACGACCTGAATGTTATCAAAGAAAGGCGAGAGGGAGGGGAAGAGATTGAGAGGGTGATTTCCCCAAAGGAAAAAAAAAAAAAAAGAACACGGTATCATGAAAATCTGCTCACTGCCTGGTTTAAATACTCACAGCAGCTGCACACAGTACTTTATCAAGATCATTAATGTAGCGGGTGCATAATGGCAAATAACAATATTGATGAAGGCAGCAGCTCTCCCCTTCGAGGGGAGGGCGTGGAGCAGGGCCCGATACTCGGGTGAAAGACGAATTCAGCCGTGTCTCTAAAACAAGAATTCCAGATAAATATTCTGTTTCCTTGTCAGGATAATTAAGTATTCCATTACATTTGGTTGTTTGCTTATAGGCGTCTGACGCTCTGTTGGTGTGCGGACGGAGGCTTGAAGGTTATTTGCAGTTGGGGCTCCAGCATGTATAGTGGGGGGCTGCAGACAGAGACTGAAGCTGAATGAAGTCCAACTGGAAACCTGATCTAACAATTTCCATGCAATCATTACAGCAATCAGAGCTTCCATCTGTTTATTTCTTTCTTTCTGCCCTCTCGTCTCTATCCCTCGTTCTTTGTCCCCGTTTTCCTTATCTGCATCTCTCCATCTTCAAAGTCCTCCACTTTTTTTTTTGTCCACATTTCTTTCGCTCTTTATCTCTTTCTCCATCTCCTGTCCCCTTTCTGATGTTTACACTCCCTCTCTTGCAGCCACCCTCCAGCTATTTTCCCTTTCTTTCAAGATTACCTTAAGGCTGAGAGTGTGTGTGTGTGTGTGTGTGTGTGTGCATATAAAAGATTGGGGTCAGTTCCCAGAAAAAAACCCTCAATTCAAAAATTGAAAACCACATCTGTGTAGTCCAAACTTGAATCATTTTTTAATAAATTAGATTTAGGATGCCAGTATGGCAAAAGTCCATATTCATATTCTACAACGGCTACAATTTCTCCCCCTTCTTCCTCTTTATGATCCACGATGACACGTTTGAAGAGGAACGACAACTCCTGTCAAGAAGGCAGGCTCCGTAGGACGTGGCTCCTAACTGCCTCACAGAAGATATATAACAAACTCTATGGCTTCAATATCGTCAGGTAAAGACTGTGGCTGCCTTTTCATTGCCGTTTGTGTGTCAGATAATCTCCTCTTCATCTCCGCTCTCCAGCTGAGATGCCCTGCTCCCTCTCTCTCTCCCCTCACTGAATCCTCATCATTAACCAAGCCTCCCCACCTCATCTCTCTCCCCTCTTCCCTCCATTTTTCCTCCACCCTCACATCCCGCCTGGCTAAAAACCAATCAGTCAAAGCCCCGTAGAGCTGCGCTTGGCAAGCCAGGGCGCCCGGACGAGCAGCCATTCATCAAGAAAATAACAAAATTAAAATTACACTTCTCTATTTAATTTGGTCATTTATTTTTCCTGGGGGGTGGTTTTGTGAAGGGGCAGGGGGGACAGAGAGAGTGAAAAAGACAGAGTGGGAGAAGAGACGAACGGGCGGTTTAATGTTCTCTCAAAGCCAAGTAATTAGAAGTTGTGGTTGTAGCAAAGCGTCAACTTTGGCATCACGTCTCCCGTCTCTCTTCCCACCCCGAATGGAACAAGCTTGTCCATTTGGTACATAGCCCGGATGTGGATTTATGAATAATAGATACCCAAGAAATACTGGATCGCTATGAGAAGTCATTATCCACTAACATCCACCGGCAGGCATGATGACAGCAATCTATGCTTGGTGTACCTGCTTCCTACCTTAGCCCGGCGTGCAGCGAGGTGACAGGCACAGTGATTTAGGAACGGCAAGGAGGGGATATTGCTTGTATGCAAACGAGAGCTGATTCAGCACTCCTGATTTCTAATCAACTCTGGTGTCATTTATAACCGCCGCGGTCTCAGAGCTCAGACAGCTCAGTTACCCCCTCTACACACGCACACACACAAATGTGCTATGTTAACGCCAGTGTGCTTTTCCCCAAAAACACATTAGTGGAGTTGTGCGTACACCAGACTATATCTCCATTTTTTAGAAGAACGTTTTTGCTGAGCTTATGGAGCCATAACATTTTCTTTAGTAACCTTCAATCTGTAATTTCTGGTGTTCAAATTAGGTAAAGGTTTAATTTTTCAAATAGATTTAACTCCATCAAGTACTCAGTGTTTCTGTTTTTTCCTCAGTTGAATGCAGTTACCCTATTTTGTAAGTAAGCAGCCACATTTTGAAAGTCACAAAAAGGACATGTTTCATTTCACAGCAGAAATATTCAACTTCTTTTTCCTCTCTCTCCTGCTTCCTGGTGTAGGACTGGATGCATTACACTGGAATGATTCTGTTATTTAGCAGAGAATTTGAGGAAATTGCATCTGGGAGTTCAGGAGTTGCAAAAACCCGCCAAGGGAAATTTTTTATGTAATTGAAATGACAATTGTCTTGCTTTGCCATGCTGAGGCTGCAAATATATCTGAGGAAATGAGCCGCTGACAACAACAGATATTTCATAATTGCTCAAGCATCAGCAGCTGCACTATTGTTGAGAAGCAAGAGGAAAAAAAAAAGACTTGAAAGGTAAGAACCAGCCGATTCCCTTGAGCGGAAGAAGGGACTCTTGTGTTCCCTTCCAGTGAAAACACAATCAGACAGAAATCAATGCTCTGGAGAAACTTTGACCCTTGGCCCGCTCACCTCATATTCCTGGGAGAGCTTGAGGTTGTCGTTGGCTTTGAGAAGCTCCGTGTGTTCGGCCAGCTCTGAGATAGGGATGGGAGGATGATTCATCATACCTGCTCGCCAAAAAAATCGAGAGAGAAATTCCACACAGGGGGGAAGAGAGGACAGAAAGTTTATTAGTACAGCAGACAGGACACACATGTTCCAAACTTTCAAATCACACAACACGTCGTTTATGGGTGAGAGTTTGTTGCTTACATAACAATGGGAGTTTGGGTTATAGTGGTGAGGAAGCTTGTGCAGAACATGGTGAATGTCACACACACGGATAATATAGACTGGTGATGTTATATGCACTTCATTGGACCAGGCCAGAGCTCAAAAACAGCTAGGGTTTGTTGAGCAGGGCTGATTGATTATTTGCCAAAAAAAGCTGGAAGCATACACCCACAGAGCAAATTGTATTAATTCCCACAATGGTCATGATGCTGACATGATAGACAGACCAACGGGACCAGTGTTGCTGAGTGTAGCTAGAGGAAAAACATCTGGAGGCATCGATATTTTTTAATAGCTCGGGAAATTAGTTTAAAATGACACAAGATGAAAAATGTACGTTTTTGATGGTGAAATCACAGACAAAAAACACAACAGCCCTTTTTACTCTTTGAATCACCGGAATGCTTATGTTGACGAAAATCCCTTGTTCTCCTCATTGAAGATAATCAAAAGTAAAATTTGCTTTTCAGCATGGCAAAAAAAGGAGAATTCTGGATCACTGGAAAAGCAACTTTCAAAAGGACCTATGTCTTGAAGGATGGTTTTACTTAGTTATTTCTCATTACCTACGCATGAAAACTATATGAGATTATTTTCAACATTTAAACTTACTCAAAGTACCATCCTCTATCAAAAAGGAAGATGAGAGAGAAGCTATGAAACAGCTCCCCGATGCAGATCAGACCTAACATATCCCACAGGGATGCCGTACGGCTCTATCCTTTATCTGTAATGCTCTTGTTGTGCTGTGCTGTTAGCATGGAGACAATTTTGACTGTTGCCTCTATAAAAAGGCTTATTCCATAACAGAGCCCTGACCTGGGGGCTCGTGGGAAGGGGAGGGGGGGGGGGGGGGGTAAGGAGGTTTAGGAGTGTGAGTGATGCTGAGTGACACAGTGAGCTGCTCCATTCCAGCCAGCCGGTGCAAAGCAAGCAAGCTGCTGTTTCGACCCTTCCCTCCATCTGCTGATTCCCTAAAGTAAGTGACCACTGGCTCTAAGATGAACACCCCTAACCTTCCGAAAGCACAAACTCTCAGTTGTATGTCCACTATGTTGTCTTCAGTCATTTATTCCGAGGAATTCCAAGAACGAAGTAGCTTTTCAGTTGGGTGGCAAAATTGTGAGATTCTTTTTTTTTTTTTTTTTTTTTTGGCGTGCTCCAATATCCACTGAATATTGCGTCACTGCTGCTACAATATTATCAGCACTGCTGTGCACTCCAGTCGCTAATCCATTTAGGAGCATAATGCTGAGGCCATGTAATGGAATATGGAGCAGCCATAGATTGTGGCTGTGTCCCTGCATGCAGACTAGCAATACTTAACGCTTTCATATTGTTAGTAAAAGGTCTCTCTTCCTGCCGGGTGACGAGGTCAAAAGTCGACTAAATGTAGAAATCTCCTCATAAAAAAAAAAAAAAAAAAAAAAAAAAAAGTTACCAAGGCTTAGTTGGGCGTGAAAATCGGCATAATCACATTAACCATCCTTAATTTCCCTTTTCGCACAATGCTTAAGATCCCCCTCCCCCAATGTCAAGGGGGTCACTGATGTTTGGGCTGCTTTTGTTGTGCTTAAGAGAGGGGAGCCCAACTCTGTGCGCTGACAGTCTTCATTAGTGATGGTAATTTATTTTACACTGACAGAACAATGCAGCGGTGTCAATTACATGAAGATTAACAAAGATTACAATGCATATATGAGACAAATGGAGTTGACACCGGATGCTGTGACATCCTCCGGAAAATGAACGGACACACTGCATTAACAGCCGACTCGACAAACTCGTGCCCTTCTTAATGATCATCACCATTTAAATGATGTTTACTGAATTAATCTTTTAAAGCCTGTGTTAAATATCTTTAAAAGAAACTCAAACAAAACACTGTAAGGGTAACAGGAGATCTCAAATTATATCACCACATTTGGACATAGCTGTATTTCTTTATTCAGACTTGGGTTTTTCAATGAGCCGACAGAGCGTGCAGACCACGGTGGCATCGTTTGAGAATGAGACAGAGTTATTAATCACATCTGGTGCTGGAATTCATTGAGACGAGCATCAAGAAACAGAGGGAATATTGCAAATTGAATTTGGTTGTCAGTTTACTCACCTCAAATTCAAAGGGAAAAGGTATCAGGAAAAATATGAGCGCAATAAGTAAATGCGTATGCAAATGAGGGGGCCTCACTTCTCCTTGAGAGAACAAGAGTGGGTTGTTTGAGGCGAGATCAAAGAATGTTTGGTGTGTATGTGCGTGGTTGTACGGTTTTACTCTGCGTGTCTCTGTGTGTGTTTGGGAGTGAGTTGCTGATATACTCAAACTCCATCAATTCCTTACAGTTTGTGTTTACTCCCCACATTACTGTCTGCATGTATAAGTACCTGGTACAGCTGGAGAGCTATATCAGGACAAAGTGTTTACATATACACCCAAATAAAGCATGATGACCTGCCAGTGGGGTAGGCTGAGGGTTATACATACTAGTGTTTGTTTACTCCCTCAAACTTTGGTAGAAGGTTTTGAGAAACTTGCTTGAAAATAATTTGAATCCTCAAAACTGCAAGATGCTTAAATCCAATATTTTACTTTTATTCCACCTCTGCCAACATAACGCTATACATCTATAAGTTGTCATGTTTTCAAAGATGAACCTCACAGCTAAACCAATCTGTTTGTGCATGCATTTCTCTCTTTCCCTGTGCACTTTCCCACCCTCATTTGTTTTGTTCTCAAGACAAATGAGTCGATCGCGCCTGATTTGTTCTCTTATTCATTTTGTCATTTACACACCACACGGCACATTGCAGTGTTCATCTAAGAAAAGATTTACTTTCAAAACTAGGCGTTTTGCCGTGACCTGTACTCGAGCAAAGTCGCTCAAGGACAAATTGTTGTTATTCCCTACCCCCACTCCAAAGCTCTCATCCTACTCTTCAGCACCCCCCACCCCTTCACCCACGGCTTTTTACTATCCACGTACAGACTCTTCTATTTTTTTTCACCGCAATCAACAGCGTGATCAATGAACACAGAAAAACAAACTAGCGTCTAATTACACATTTCCAATCTCCCGATCCGCAGTCGATGCGCCTGAGAAATATAATGATTCTTTTTGATAAGCCAAAGCAGTCTCTCTCTCGAAAAGCCTATTTGTGATGTTGCGTATTTCCATATAAAAGGGAAGAAGTCTGTCTGTGGGTAAGCAAAGAAAATAAAGCGGGGAAAAAGGGGGAAGAGGAAAACCAGAAACTCTGCTTTTCCTCCCAGATGATCCTTTTGCAGCGAGCAGGGAGAGGGGGTGATCAAATGTCGAGCCATTGTTTGCCACTGCTTTAATTAATTCTGCTCGTTATCTCCGAGCGCAGAAAAGACCCCGTTACTTCAGAATGGAAATGGAGCAGTGGTAGTGAAGGAGGAGGAGGAAGGGGAAGGGAGACCAACAACAAGGAGGTGAGGAAGGGGAGGCAGAGAAAGAGGGATAACAGAGATTGTACTCCTGTAAAAAAAATCATAAACAAAAAACACCTCTCAACCATCTCTACATCAGCAGAAGTGATCGCACAGGTTATTTATGCATGGTGGATTAATGCACAGCCAACAGCCCAAGTGAATATCGTGACTGACATCCAATTAAAGAAAAAAAATACAGCCCAGTATACCAATAGAAACCAACATCAAATTAATTAGTGCTAAAATTTTTGCTGCATAATGTGAAAAAACAAACAAATGCAAATTATGTATTTGTAAATGGAGGCAAGCGTGCTTGGAAAAAAAAAAAAAAAAAAAGATAAAGAAAGCTGGTACGCAAATGCTAAAAGCATAGAGACTAACTTTCATAGTCAAAATCTGCTTCACTCTGAGGGCTGCTTAGACCAGAATCTGTAAAGAACAGCAAACATAAGGGAAATGGTTTTAAAAGGCTTTAATGCAAAAGAAAATGCTATGTAAAAAAGAAAACATAAAAGTGTGCAAAATGATAAATGGCCAAGAAGTAAAACCAACAGCATTTTTTTTAACAGTAATTCAGCATCAGTAAACTCAGGCCCTTCTCACAGAGGCCTGAATGACAGACTTGAGGCCAGACTGCCAGACAGACGTGGAAAAGTAGGCCAAACATTTTCAGATCAGATCAGATCAGCTACAGTCCTCCTTAGGAGCAGACTGGTTAGCCATGGGCATCAGCCTCTGATTCCCCTGCTGAGAAAACCCTTCTGCCAAGCCCCATATCAACGGTCATAGAGATCAGGGATAAGAAAATTGATTTGCTATCTCTAAGCTTTCATAAACACCACTTGGAAGGGCCCATTGACTGCAATGAGAAATAGACAGAAAGGGGAAAAACCAGCTTATGTTTCCTGGTGAAAGCTGAGTCTGAAAGGTTTCTTTGTCAGCGGCTTGGTGCTGAGGCATCGGGAGTGAAAGGTGTGGAAAAGTGTCCGCATTCTTGGCTGACAGCTGTGGAGCCACAGCTGATGGGAGTCGGAGCTCTGAGGAGCGCGGCGATGGTTCAAAGTCTTATTTGCTCCAGAGGAGAAGTCCTCTGAGGCCGCAGCCAGCGAAACCATGTCCTGGTAGGCTCAGGTCGTCTCAGCTGTTGAAGCAGAAAGGAGCCATCTGTGCCAACGTTAACTGGACATGTGGCCAAGAGATGCAGTCTGATGGGGTGCTGCCAACCTGCCCATCAAGTGACGCGAAATACATTTTGCCCGTGTTTGAAAGCTGAAATCAGATCAACGGGGTTGCTCAGTGATGAAAGAAGAATCACATCACCCAAAGATGGCAACTTTGATTTCAAAGAAAACAGCTCATTTGTTCCAGAGCATTAACAAAAAAATGAGACATGGGAGGCAAGGAAATGTGATTTGCAGGCAAAATGAAAAAAAGAACTTTGTTTTTCAAAAAGAAATCTCTTTTACCAAAAAAAAATCTGGCCTAAAAAATAAAACACCTCTTTGATATTGTAGAAAGGCAGGTAAGTCATCAATCCCAGCCGGGAGCCAAAATGAAAGGAAGGGATAAAGACAAACACTAACATCATTAGGATGTACGTCAAACCTAAAAACCCTGCATAGCTCAGTCCTGCAGAGTAAAAGTTGCTAAACAGTGGTTTACCTTACACTGACGTCTTCGTGAGAGGATGTCAGGCCAGTGGCGCCAAATGAGCGTGGAGAGATGAAGACATCGAACATCCCCCTCTCCCTAATTGATTTGTGACAATGACTAATTAAACATAGCAGGGGGGACTCAGATTCACTGTCTCCAAACGTCATTCATCACAGCAGGAGGGAGGTACAGGCGTGTCTGATTATGTTTATGTGTAAGTGTGTGCTGCGTGTGTGTTTCGACAGAGGTGTTGGCGAGGAGGAAGGCACGGTCGCTGCAGTTGCTGCTGTAATCTGGAGAAACAAGTAGGCTGCTGATGCATGTGAGCGATTGGCTGGTGTCCGTGGGTTTCGCAAGTGCACGACGCTGTCTGCAAGAAAATGCTTGATTTTTACATGCTTAAATGTGGAAGTCGCTTCTTCTGACAGAATTATGGGGGTGTGAAGTGCCATATGCGATGCTGTATCAGAGGGGGGGGATAAAGAGAAACACAGATGGAGACGGCATAAATAGAAAATATATCAAGAGATATGTTGAAGAGTAAACCCAGAGTGAAACTCAGTTCACCTGTCTTTTAATTTGCAGGAGGAGAGGTTTTTTTTTTTCTTCTTCTATTTTTTGCCTGAACAGAAATGATGTGAATTCACATTAGCGCAGCGGCGAATGTCAAACTGATGATGTGAAGGCAGGGTTCTGAGATAAGATATATTGCAGGTGGTAATTGTCGTGATGATCGTTACAGTTTTCCAGCTTTTCAACTGCGAACTGCTAACGAAATGAGAACCAGAGGGAAACGGGAAATATTGGAAGAGAGAAAAGAGTGAGTGCTTATAGCAAAAAAGGGGGGCTTGGTTGGACATAGACGGTAGATATCCACTGAGTCGTGCTGCTTCATTACTTTGGCCCCATTTGACAATTAAACCCCAGGCACCGATGAAGATAATGACAAAACGAGCCGCTCCGCACCCCAAGGAGTTATGGGATGTCACTGTGTGGCTGTCACATGACCTACAGGCTTTAAAGCACACGCGCACACACACACACACACACACACACACACACACACACACACACACAACGTACACACTCTCTCTGAAACGCATTAGCCAAGCTTAGCTTATAGGAAGCCTAATCAAAAACATATTTTTTGTTCCCCAGCACTAGGGGTCACTGAGCACACATTGCCGATGCTGCATATGCTCTGCTGGATAGAAGAGGCCTTGGATAAGTGCACTGGGAGTATGCTCATTTGAACAATGGTCGCTATTAGCTGATGGGGATGTTCACAAATGCTCACCGGCCCACTTAATTGGGCTAAAATGTCCATTCAAATTAAATTCCCCCGGTGCGGAGATAACGACATCGCCCAATTCTGCGGAACAGCGACAGGGCAGTCGAATGAGAATGCTTGTCATATATAAAGAGAAGTCTCAGCATGTATTGGTGAATGTTATGTAAAAGAGAGATTGTAACAAGAGTTTCTATTATTTAAGGAACAGAGGAGGACAGCTGAGGGCAGAAGTGCAAAGTGCTGGAAGTCATTGGGACAAATGGCAGGAATGACTATTATAACCTTGCCATTACAGAGCCACTGATAGGGCTGTGAACACCAGGTGAGATAAAGACGAGGGGTAAATTGAACTTCCACATTTCTGTGCGTGAGCAGGTTTGCGCATCTTCTTTCATCCTCGTGTCTTTCCTCTTCTCAGATGCAAAGATGTCAGGTTTTTTTTTCCCAAGGTACAAACTCCAGGCTCCCAAAGAAGCTGAGGAGAAATGCTCCATTTTGAAATCTGAGCCTTTTGATGGAGCAGAGACTGGCCATGGATGACAGATGGATCGCTGAGAGACAACTAGGCTAGGAGACAGAGAGGCGGGAGGCAGCAAAAAAAAAAGGGAGAAGAAACGAGGGAACACACGGAAAGAGAGTGGATGTGTTTATTCCACCTCCTGGAGGATGTTCTCCTCAAAATGCACGTCTCATTCTTCTGTCAAATAAACTACTTGAGGGAAGAATACGATCTAAACCATCGAGTGGAAAACTCACAATAATCCATGATGCTTCGCTAGAGGTGACTAATATGATTGCAATCAGATTTATTTTCACTTTCTTTCACTGAAACCTCTAATCTGGCAGGATGATACGTTTCCAAAACTGGAAACATGCTCACTTGTTCATCCATGTGACTTTTTGAAAATGGCTTGTAATGAAGCATTAGGAATTCGAATACAACAACCTCAAGAAAGCAAACTTTGCTCCACCGAGATTCAGACCAATGACAACAAACTGTAGAGGCCACCATAGCTTATATCACAGACGGCTAAATAACAGAGACAGACCAATAATGGGTCTGAGAAGGAGGAGGTTGGAAGATGGAGAAGCCTTGGAGAATGAGTTTGGGATTGAATGCGCTCTGTTGTTAACACCAGGCTTTAGCTCGGATGAACACCAGATGGAAAGTGAGACAAAAGGGAAAAGCAGGTAAGAACCCAGGAGATCTTCAAAACAAGATTTGTTTCCAGGGTAAAAACATTACGTCCAACAACAGACATCACTTTCTAACTATCTGTTATCGTTACATGGGGACAGGGCCGACATGTAGATATGACTGCAGGTAGTTATGAAGGCACATGATGTCAAACAGAATGACGTGGGAGCACTTCATGGACATCACTCATGCTGCAGCGTAAACTGAACTTGAAGTTGCATCATTTGTGGATAGTTAATCTCTGTGTAGGCTGTGTGCATGTGTGTGTGCCAATGTTACAATCCGCCATCTCTACACATCTAAGTTATGTGTGTGCATTAAAACACATAACTGCACGCATGTTTCGTCTTACAGGAATGAAAAGTTTTCACTGAATATTCTGGTGTCAAGAAGGAAGGTCTTCTGCAGGTGTCTTCATTTGCCCATATATTACAGTGGTTGGCCAATTTGAGCTTTTGACAGCCAGTAATGGTATTGAGGGATTAGCGCAGCTGCTAATAAACATTTTCTGCCAAATTTTAAAATTTGCTTTCCATTTCAGTGGGTTCCAAAAATTAGAATTTTCAAGTTCCTGCAAAACTTTGCTATTTGCAGTGTGAAAACTTTTAAAATAGCATTTTGTCTGTTATAGCCACTGAAGCAATGGCCTCTGTGACTTTTAATGTAGGCAAGTGGCTTCTTAAAATCCACTTCTTTATCTACAACTTTGGTCTGTTTCCAAAAAAAACCCCCCCATAGATTGGCCCAATGTTAAACTAGCCACTGACATGCAGTGATAACAGGCATGAGCGCTCCACTGAAAACTGCCTGAGAATGGAAATCCAATTAAACCAATGAAATACAAGCCTTAGATGGCTTTTTAACTGGCCAGCTTTTATCCAACAATCAAAAGTAGTTATTCGGAGGTCTAAATGAAGAACATTAACGGTTGCTATCTCAGCAATCTATGAAGTATTTTGCAACGCAGAGCTACTTGTATTTTTACTTAGCTATTTACTTTGTAAAGGGGGACTGGGCAGATGTTGTAAATCTGCGTCCAGTGGGTTCAAAATCTGTCATCAGTGTCTGGTCAGCAAATTGTTATATTAACCCACGAACCAAGCTATAAAAATGTCACAGCTTTCCCTAAAGGCAAAGGGAGGCAGGTCTCGTTTCAAGTTTTACAGGTTGTCACACTTAAAGCTGGATGACTGAACTTCCTTCTTCACATCTGTCATATTGTCAGTGAAAATGAAAACTGTTTTTTTACTAAAAGGCCAATGTGGACAAATATGGAAACACACAGTCTATCAGTGTAACTATACCTATATGTGTTATTTAGACTGTTTGTGTTCCTCAGTCTGTGTGTTGTGTGTTCTTCCTGTACCTGGAGTTTGGAAGTTGATGCGTCTCATCTCCACAGGGTCTGTGGGGTGGTGGGGTGTGATGTCTGCGTTGTTCAGCAGGCATTTCGTGCGCGGCTCTGACTCTTTTCTTTTGCGGCTGGAGGACAAGACAAACAAAAAGTAGAAAAGAGGGGGAAGACACACAACAAAAACAACACAACAGGTTTTAGTGAGCGTTTGATCTGGCAGAACAGTGACCACTCTCACTAATGATGACACCTAAAAAAAAAAAAAAATAATCAGCAACGCCAACTGACTGGTAAGTCAGCAGGTCAAGAACGCTTGAGTGAAGCCAAATCAGAAACAGGGGAGCTGAGAATGCGTATCAAGAACGCAAAATTCTCCTTCACCTTCACTAATTAAAGGCATCTTTTTTTTTTTTTTTTTTGCTGAGGCAGGCTATTATGTCTTCCCCTGTAAAATGCAATAAAGTACGGCTAAACCTTACCTGTCAGGTTTGCTGTTTCCAGAGAAAGCAATAGGAGCCAAATAAATATATAAAGATGGTGAAAACACAACACACAAGGAGAAAGGGAGAGGGGGGGGAGGCAAGAAGAGAGATAAATCAATAGAGAGCAGTTTAAAATTCACAGGGGTCGCTGCTGGGCTCGCAAAACGCGAGATAAAGCTCATCAGCATTTGGAGGAGGCGTGT
This sequence comes from Epinephelus lanceolatus, assembly GCF_041903045.1. Classification (NCBI taxonomy): domain Eukaryota; kingdom Metazoa; phylum Chordata; class Actinopteri; order Perciformes; family Serranidae; genus Epinephelus; species Epinephelus lanceolatus. The sequence goes on from NC_135739.1 coordinate 25,288,024, forward strand.
GCATGCGTGTGCATGTGCGCATGTGTATCAGTTTGTCAGAACAAGAGAGTATTCAATGAAATGTGCAAGTTAAGTGTGTACATTCGTGGGTCCGTGTCTGTGCGTCTGTGTGCGTGTGTGTGCTTATGTGTGTGCACGAGGGTGCAGATACAGATGGGGAGAGGGGAATGTCAGGGCCAAGGGCAGACCCGGGAAACACTATTCACCAGGGAGAGATGGAGAGGGAGATGGGAGAGTGAGGGGGACAGAAAGAGAAGAGAGAAAAAAAGAGAGAGATCCAAGGAGAGATGTTACTCTCCCTAACCACAAAGACTGAGGTAAGGCAAGGTCAGACAGTCAGGGATCATCTGACAGTAGCAAGCTGTACTTGTGTTGCTCACACCAGCCCCGGCCCCCTTAAAATTATTCAGGGATCTTCCCTGGTATGTAGGGCGACCTCTTACACTACCTTTTCATTTGGGACTTGCAGTCACTGAGACTAAAAGCACTTAAGTGTAAAACAAGGGGGGAATATTGACTGTATATGTATGTTCTAAAGCCCCAGGACGCTAAGGAATATGAACTCATTTAGACTTGTGACAGGAGGAGAGCTGCCGCCTGTAAAGTTCATAAAAGCACAGTTTGATGTCTACCACTAGAAATTAGGTCCCTGAAATCTTATTTATGCATAAATGTTAAACTAATAATGGCTAAAACAACTAGTAAGTACTTGAATAACACCATATGGGCTATTATTTCCACAATTAATAGGCAATATTTGAAATATATGCCTATTTAAATCTATACATCTCTTTATTGCAACATTCTTGGTCCAGTTATTGAGCACCATCTCAAAGAATCTCTTCCTTTCTCCTTTCTTCATGTCCCTCACTTCCCACAACCATCTTTTTCCACAAGAAAAGCTTTTTCATATTTACATGCAACAATGTTGTTAGATTTTGAATATCATGCTGCCATGAATGCAGAATAAGCCCCTCTTTCAACATGCTCCCAAACATGCAATTATTTCCCAATAGCCCAATTCCCCTGCAACACTGCAAATAACTGGTTCAACATCAAATGACAAGAAAATGTTCATTGTGTTTTCACTGCATACGAAAGAAAAATCCAGCACTTTCACCCTTAGCGAGTAAAAACATGGATCACAGTTATATTGCTTGTGTGGAGCAGTGGGTGGAGCAAGACATTAACAATGCAAAGCTTATGGGTTCAATTCTCTGTGTATCGTAAGAGGAAGGTTATAACAATTTCCAGAATAAATGGTCGCTCAGTACAAATTATCATTGGTATGTATACTACGCCTAACCCTGAGTGTTATCATTTGAGGTTGACCGATGTTATTTTGACACTGAAGTCTAAATGTAGATCAAACTGCATTCTCCACAAAAACTACAATTCAAAAACCAACTCACTTTTTATACAGGAGAATAGCAATGACGATGCAGATGATGAAGACCACAGCCAGGACTGGGCCCACCACCCATATGAGTCCGTCACCAGTCTCTACTGGGCCAACCTCCAGCTCGGGAGTCACCACAGTGTCGGTGTAAGGGCTGGTAGCAAACATTTTCTGCACAGAAAGATCAGGTAGACATTTACACAACATATGGAAACACAAATCCAGGTTACAGCATGGTATTTACAGGAGATGAATGAAGTTTAGTGTTAAGCACAAACTGGACAAAAACGAAATGTTAGATGAACAAACTGAAGCGAACCAAGATTAAATGGACAGAAATGAAATTAAATCCACTCTGACAAAAAGCAATTGACTAAAAGTACGCCAACTGAACTGTGTTGGACTCACCCCGGAGGTGGCGTTGAGTTCAGCCAGCAGGAAGAAGACATACTCCTGGCCAGGTTCAAGAGGCTTGTTCTCACAGCTGCTTTGGCGATAGTCAGATCCCACCGTGAAGCTGGGGGGCAGCTGCCTGAAGCAGGCTGTGATGTAGGGCTTCCTCTGGTCCAGCTGAGCCAGCTGGCGGCGTGAGCGACGCTTGAGGGTCACCTCCCGCAACAGCTGATTGATGTGCAAGGGCATTGGTTTAAGGGCTTTTTATATGCGCTCCTTTTGGTATCCTCTTGTGTTTTTTGCAGATTCTACAACATCAGTCCCTAATTCACTGACAGATCAGACTAAAACTAGAAAACATCTAAGTCTGGGCTTATAATCTTTTTTGATTCTCTTAAATGTTTGCTTATAATCTGATGAAGAAAGACCAAGAGAGGCAGATGCTTTTAATAATAATCAAAAGACATACACACAAAATAATGTGCTGTCAGTGAGTCAAACTCTTCAGTTCTGAGAACTATGAGGATATATGTATATGCTAAGTCAATAAATGATGGGCCCATCCTAAGCCTAGTGATTATCTGGCCGGATTACAAGTTATCAAATGTTTTCAACAAATAAATTACTTGTGAATTTAAGTGACTGTTGTGTACAAGATCTAGATATATTTCACTGACATGGCCGAGACCAAAGAAGACAAACTGTAGGTGTAGCTGCATCCTTAATCCCAGTTCAGACCAAAGATTTGTGATGAGACAGGCAACTTCTTGCAATGCTCAGTTCTGCAAAGTTCTAAAAACCTGCCGGTTCACACCAATGCAACTACATGAGACGGTGTATCATCTCAATGCAACAACCCTCTGTACTTCCGTTCTGTTTTCCAGCTTTTCAGGCTTATTTTGCGGCTTACTATTATTTGTAGCTTCTTAAAATATGAATGAGGATAGTAATGGTGAGATACTGGCTACAGTTGCATTTGTAGTAGTGATTAACGGCAAAACACATAAACAAGGCAAGCATCGGATTGACTGTATTCATAATAAATACGCCACAGTAATACAAGTAAGCAGCGCCACTTAGTTTGTCAATAAGAATGTGTGTTTGTGAGGGGGCATTAGCACATACAGCGAGCAGCAGTAATTACCCACCATCTGATACCGGCATATGCGAGGATGGAAACAGTGGGCTTCACTACAAGCCAACTGACTGTAGAAACAGGTGATGTGCTTTACATTCTAAAACCTGCCAATGGCGATTTGACAGGTGACACCATCAGCCAGCTTGAGTCGAGCTCAGACGGCCAGTTCACACCACTGCAACTTTTCTCTGCAACGTTCTAGAACGGTTTAATCTCGTCGCCAATCATTGTTCTGAGCTGGGCTTTAGATTATAAAAGCTGCTAACTTTCTGGCAATGTTCCATGTAGCCATGGTCCAAGACCCCTCCCCCCTCCAACATCCAGTGACTCTTATTCATTTTAAACTGCAGACAGAGGCAGGCACTAAGCAGAGGGAACGTGTGTAATCCCAAATCCAATAGGGATGGTTGCTGTTGATCTGGCGCTCAAGGTGACCTTGAGCTATGGTAAGAGTGGGTAAAGACTGTGTAATTCTCTCGACTGCATGCTTAGGGGGATAAATTAGCATAGCTGAGATGTATTTATGTCCGAGTTGTGAGTGCCCATGCTTGGTACATGGCCTGTACAATATAATTTTCCTAGCTCATGCAACTGTTAATAACACAAATGTAGTGACAAAAATGTCTCTGGGATCCCCCCTATTACATATATTATATTCTATTATATTATCAATTATCATTTACATCATTTTATATTAGTTTAATTATTTCTGTTGTGCCAGAGTAACCTAACACTGTTTGCTTTTAAAGTATCCTACCTCTTCCATGTCCATCTCATCAGGGTTCTTCAGGTTTTTGACAGCTCCTGAAGTCCTCTTAAGTGGCACAACAACCACATAGAAAGTCCTAGAAAACACGGCACCAAAGTAATTCACAAAAATTACCAAAAGTTCACAGTGACACTTAATTGATACTGCATGGCAGTTTATATGAAAACATTCACCACAGTTTTGACAATTAATTAAACGATAATTCAACACTTGCAGAAGGTATAGCAAAGTTCAGCATGTCAACTCCCATTTCAACACCTCAGACAATTTGAGATCACACTCCATATCACATCACTTTAACCTAAATACCTCAAAGAAGATTCAGACAACGCCTGCGGAACCCATATTCTAGCATGACATACTCACTTGACATCCTTATTATCGACCGGTGGGAAGGACATGGTGAGCATGTTGTCGGGCTCAGCGTAGATGTCCAGCTTGGGTTTCTTGACCAGGATGAGTGGTGCAGTCTTGGCAACCACGCGGTGTCTTGGCCCACCGTCTATGCTTTCTTGGCAGGTCACCCTGAACTCGTAGGTGGTGTTGTGTTTTAGCCCGGTGACCAACACCCTCATCTGCCTGGCATCCACATCCATCTTCTGACGGTTGTACTCAATCTACAGTTCAACAGATGGTCCAGAAGTTTAATCGATAATTGGTAAAAGGGATAGTTGGGTGAATGATTATTTTGGCAGGTCAAATGATTGGCACTCGAATAACAGATGGAAATGCGTTCTAAATTTCAGAATGGGATTTTAAGGAATGTTTTTTATATTAAAACATAACTCAGCAGACAGCTGAAACTCTTTATTTGCTCTACATGAAACTCACCGTGCATTTGTATGGAGATTTACTGTCAGAAAACTTCCATGCAATAACCACAGTGGTCTTGGTGGCCCACTTCACAGTGAAATTCTTTGGAACGTCTGTTGATTGGACAAATGCGAGGAAAAAAACAAACAAACAAAAAACAAAACAAAGACTTTAGTAAATTGAAAGTGTAGAGAGATCAAGGAAAGAGAAACAAAAGAAGAACCTTTGGCTTAAAAGAAAAGCTGTTGTTCCCCTGCAACGTTCCTCTTGGTTGGAGAGTGAGTAACGGTGAGCTGTCATTGGCTGTGAGAAGGGCAACGCCATTGGTTAAGACACACAGCACGTAAGACTCATGGACGACAAACCCATGGAGCACAAGGGTGTGCCCACTGGCTAGCCATCGTGGGTAATGCCAACCCATCTCAACAATGTCTTTGAACCTATGACCACTTGAGGATTAACAACTGACCCATTTGGTGTCAGTGCCAACTGTTCCTATGCCTGTACTGAGTTTGGGTTGGCACTGCCAACGTGCTGCCAGGCGGGCATAGAGACAGACTCAAAACACAGCATGCCAACAGTCCTTAGCAGTGCATCTGGGGATGCCATGCCACAAACTGTCCCAATAAGGGACAAGGTAAGGGGAAAGGAGGAATTAGGGAAGGGAGGGGGTTAGGAAGGGGGGTATATCTCAAAACAAACCCAAAACCAAAAAAGAAAAAAAGAACCAAAATCTACTTTCTGTCATCTTACAATAGTCAAAACATTCTATTGGCGTGACTGGGTTTGACTGAGGTCCTACCTTGTTGGAAAACTGGGGATGTGAGATGACATTAGCTGCGTGAGTGTGCTTGGCAAAGGGCTGCAAGGATGACTGACACAATTGTCTGACCAAACAGCACTTACCTTGAAATTCTAGGCTGCTCTCCTCTTTCTCAAAATGACTGACTATAACTTACTGACTTGGGTTTTACCTTGTTTTGGTTAGTGAAGTGAGTATCCCACGGCAAACAATTTTAATATCAATCTTTTTTCTTTCTTGAGGAGAAGTGGAGGTGGTTGAAGGAGGGGGTGGGGCAGTTTTGATTTTTTTTTTTTTTGTTGTTGAAGATTTTTTTTTTTTTGCCAAGTTCCAACCCCCTGCCAACCGGGTTGGAGAAGAAACAGGCAAGCCCTACCTGTTGGATCAAAGGCCACCGTCCGATACTGGATGGGCGGGCTGTAGGGCCCTGGACCTACACTGGTGTGTGCACGTATTTTCACATCGTACGCTGAGTTCGGTTTGAGGCTGTTGAGAACATAGCTGGACTGGTTTGGGGGCAAGCGGAGCTCCCGTGGTGCTCCAACGGCGCCGGTTTCCTTATAGGCCAAAGTGTACTCCGTGATTACCCCATTTCTCTCTGCCAGCACTGGAGGAGACCAGGACAGCTGCACTGAGCAGCATGTCACATTGGAGCCCTCTTCAATTTGAGGGTAGCCCCCTGGCGTGTTCTCGGGTACACTGAGTTCTACCACAGCCTCTTCCCCAAAGCCCCCCCTGCTCTTGGCTGAGACTTTAAAGATATAGGTGGCCCCCCGGTGGATGTTGCCCACAGAGTACTGTCGTTCTTGTGGAGCAAACTCCAGTGTGGCTAAAGGAGAGACATCTTTGCGGCCAAACTGCAGCCGGTAACCCTGCAGGTCCATACCACTGGTGAATTCTGGAGGGTCCCAGCGAACCACAGCTGATGTCTCTGAGTCCTGAGCCACTGACAGATAGGGCAGACCAGGCACTGTGCAAACAAAGACATAAAAGAAATCTCAGTGTCAGTGTTTCCAGTTCTATTAAGATACATGAACATATTGATCACAAACTGTAAAGACATCAGGAATACTGTTGTAGCTGTATTGAGGAAACCATTAGCGCTTTTAGCATGGCAACCAAATACCTGCATTAGACCTGTTTGATTATACTGTATGGGACAATACAAGAGTGGACATGGACTGCCAACCAATGAGAATCAAGAATTTTCAAATATTATAGTAAATATAAACACATTACAGACTCTACAATTTTTGTTTTGTTTAATTTCAGTCATCCATCAAATAACACCCTGGCAAACTGAGTCGCGTGGAGTAGTGGAAGATCCTCAGAACCTCTAAATTCTTGAGTGATCGTTGTAACCATTACCATTTTATGACATATGTACGCTCCAGCCAAAATAATTTCTGTACTGCAAAGCATCACTAAAACTTTAAGCAGAGAACAGTGCCTCTCTCAGCTGTAAGAGTCATCTCTTGTTGTAAAATAGATGATCTACGCTTGGGGTCTAGACACCATTCTTCAGAGTGGCCCAGTTTTGCTGCTCTTATGGATGACACACGTCTCTTCTTAACTCTCCTTTTAAGGCCCCATCAGTGTGATAGAGGCAGCAGCAGTTATGGGAAGCCTTCAGTTCTTGAGTTGCCGTCAAAGCTTTGTGAGAGATGAGCGTGGCTGATTCGCACTTGAGCCCCATCTCTCTGTAAATAGATTCTATCTTGCCTCATCTTACATCCCCTCTTTCTCAGAAATACAAGGCAGTGGCGGGACAGATAACTGACAAACATAAGTTAGGATACAATTGCGGACATACACGCTGTTAGTGATGTACTCAATCACAAATACTTCTGTTATTTTTGTATAACAATACTGACTGGATGAATGATATGAAGCACGCAACACAACACAGTCACTACATTTACCATCATCAATTTAATTCCATGCCTCGATGTGAGATAGTGAAACCACTGGTGAGAAGATTGGCTATCTCTGTATATATCTGATTCAAATAGCTTGCCAACTGGGTCGGCAAACTGGGTCGGCAGCAAATTGGTTGGTCCTGGCTGCGAGAGCTTTCTCAGCATAAATTAAAAACGCTGAATAAGCTGAATACAAATGATTAACTCTAGTTTAATGTGTTACATACACTTTGCCATTATCTTTAGCCGCCACAATTTAAACATACATTTGCCTTTTTCATTAAACATCTAACGTTTGTTAAGTGTTACACTGCATGAATTTATATTGAAGAATCTATTTGAGCCTTTTTTCTTACAATTTATGTCTCATGTTCATCTGCTTGTGCATGACTTTGTGCATAATGGACAGAGTGTATGCGCGTGTATGTGTTCATGTGTGTGACGGTATAGGCCCTGGTTTGCTGCCAGCTCCAGCTCCTATATCACCATTCCACCTGCATACAGAGCTATTTGGCATTTTGCCCAGTATGGACTTAAAGTAATTTGGAGGAGCCAACATTAGTCTGAGGCAAAAGTACTCCCTCTCAGTGGAATAGTATCACTGTGTGTATGTGAGTCTGTGTACATGTGCCCACATATAGTATATATTCCTGCGCCAAGATGCAAGTCCTAATGTGCACATAGTAGAAACACACACACAAAGCAATCCACTCTACACAGTCCACTCCCTCTGCTCGTATTATTCATTTCCGTTTGCTAATGGTCTTCTTTCTGAGGGCTGTTGCTGGAGGAAGACGGGGGTTGGTGGGTGGATGGTGGCTAGTCAGCTGAGCCTTTGCCGGTAATGGAAAGGCGGGGGCGCCGAGTGTTGGGTGAGACGAATGCTCCTAATACTCCTCGGCTACATACTATAGCTCAGCTTGGTGTCATTTAAAAGCCCACTCTGCCTTCATGCTCACCGCTAATCAAGGAAATAGAATCAGAGATAATGATCCTTTGTGTTTGTGTGTGTATGTGTATGTGTGTATAGGTGTGTGTGTGTGTGTGTGTGTGTGGCTTCCATTCTAAATTTCTGTGCTTCGCTTCTAACCTCAACAGGCTACCAAATGTATCCATTACAACCTTTGTGGCCCTGAAACTATTTTATTATTTGTACATTCAAAACATTAGCGTGTTGCACACAGGGGAGAAGGATCATGGGTACTGAGCCAGCAGATTGGTGTTGGGAGGAGGTGGGATTGTTTGTGGTGTGTACAGCGTATGTGTTAAAGTGTATTGTGCTACAGGATGATGAGAGAGAGAGAGTGATGGCATGGTGAGGGGGTGAAAAATGACTGAATGAGGGATGATGAAGGTGACTGGGGACAAGGAGCAATCTGCTGCAAAGAGGGCCCAATAGGGATATGAGGGGGGAGTGTGTGTGTGTGTGTGTGTGTGTGTGTGTGTGTGTGTGTGTGTGCATGAGTGATTCTGGGGGTTCTTAGACACTGATTGTCCCTCTCCTCACTGTTCATCTCTCCCCCCAACACTCTCTTATTCTTCCCCCTTCTCCCCACTTCTCCCCTTGCACACTGCCCAATCCCCCTTTTCATTTCCTTGCCTCCTTCCCCACCCCCTCCATTCCCCTCTCTCTCTCTATGTCCATGTCAGGGTCGACCCTGGTTCAATCCCTCCATGTGGTCCTCCCGGCACGTTTCCCATCAAGCTGCAGTATTAACAGCCTGCTGTGGACACTCACTCAGCCTGATTGAGCAAGGGCTGATCAGGTATCCCTCTCATTTCCTCCCTCTCTTGTGTACACTAAAACCAAAATATACACACAAACATATTAAATCTTGCTTGTGTGCAAATGACATAGTGCACATATATGCACTTTTTAATTATCTGTCGCCCTGGATGTAAGATTCTCTGCTTTAAGCTGCACTCCTTCACAATAAAAAAAAAGTATCCCACTGATTAACCTGTGGCTACAGCCTGCCTAAGGAGACTCAACATATCTTAAGACATGTGGGGGGTAAGAGGTCTTTTTCGACCTTAAAGGTCATGACAAATCCGTCGCTCTCTCATCTTCGTTTCCCTCTGCTTTTAATTTAGCCTGCTTACTGAAGGAGTGTATGTGTGTGTGTGTGTGTGACAGGGGTTCGTGGAGGGGAGTAATTGGTAGGGTAGGAAATGCCATGGAGTCAAATCTGCAACAAATTTCACATGGCCCATTTGGAGTGCAAGAGCTATTAAGGAAGCAAGCGAGAACGAGAGAGAGAGAAGAGACAGGGCCATTACATCAATGATTTCTCACTGGACAAAAATAACAATCAGGAAGTTACTAAACATGCAATGAGGGGATCAGGGCTGATGTTTCAAGTCAGCTGTCTGCATTAGAATAACTATCCACACCCTTTTAAACATGCACGCATCCCTAAGCATCCTTTCACAGGATGCAACGATCGAAATGAAGTGCTGTAGCGTTGGGGGATGGGAGTTTGTTCGCTATCAAGGAGGGCAGGATACCCTGTGCCTGTCTGACAGCAGTGTGACTGAGTTCATTGTAGTCTATATCCACTCTGACTGGCAATATGATTAATGAATAATGCAAACCACTTCACATAATTACAAACAGCACAAATAAAACTTCCAAAATGATACACGGTAAAACTTTAACACTGGCTGCCAGGATAGTGCTCCATCAACATTAATACAGTACTGTACACAGTACACTGTACAAGTACAAGTACAAGTGTAGGATAATGTATCAGTATTGCTTTTCATTAATGTTGGTCTTTAAATCTTTTTGCTGCCATTTGGGGCCGTTGGTACTGCGTGTGTGAAGTTAAAAAATCACTTCCTTGGCATTTTGCTTTCACTTAAAAGCCTTTATTCATAGTGCTTTACCATAAGATGACCAGCCTTTCCTCCCTTATATGAGAATCCACAAATACATCAGCCATCATCTTGAGGCATCTCTCTGACTTGGCATACCCCAAATTGTTTTAGTTTTTGCTGCTGCTGGCTCAGAAGATCTCAAGGTGGAGGTGCTGGGTAGCCCACTTCATACTGTATCCTACCTTTAGAGAAGGGGTGTAAAATTCTTTTTGAAGGGAGGCCAGATTAGATAATGTGTAAATGTCAGGGGGACAGTTGCTTCTTGCATCTGTTTATGAAAATGCATTCACTCCATCAGCGTGGTTCCTACTTAGTTCATGTCTATAAACTGTGAGATAGTCCTGCCATCCTGAGGTTAACAGAATAAAAAATGCAATGTAAACTTGCTTTAATTCAATTTTATGTAGTGGGCCACATATAGTATATTTTGAGACACAAGTCGTGGGCCGTCTGAAATCGATCCGGGGGCCATGGACTTTGGACATGCTTGCTTTGGAGTGTTGTATCTTTGGAACAGGTTTTCTTTTGAGTTTATCTATTTGTTAATTCTACTTAGATTTTTGAAAAACTTTTCTACTTATACCTGCACAAGAAAAGAAGATAAAAAGCATAACCATTGATCGCTGCTCCTTTCAGCCCAGTGAAACACTCCACAATGTACAGATGGGACGGCAGAATAACATTTTCAGACACAAACATTTTAATCTTTTGTCAATAAACACTCCCTCTGGACCCCCTCTCAAACTCAGTCTCATGTTGGCCATGGTAAAGTTTGTTCCTCAAAGCATGGAATGGAAGTATGGAAAGTATGAATCACAAAAAAAGCCGCTTTTCAAACCTAGCTTTCATTCAGCAAACAAAGACAGCTCCAGACACAGAATGGATGTTGTTTGTCTGTGACTCGCAAATGGGTGCGCAGTTCTACTTGTTTTTGTATCCGACAAAATCCTGAGATAGATACTTGTGGATAACTTTCTGAAACAGCAAACTACCTGTGGTTCTTTGGAAAGCCTGGAAGATGAAAAGACTTGGCCATTGATGTGAACTGACTTTAAAGTGGCACTAAAACACGCTGTGTTTGTCAGGATGTACTTTCTTGAAGTTTCCTTTATGTTTCCTAAAAGAACAAGACGATGACGTCATAGACTCTGGAGGCAACGGTTCATTTTAAGTGCATGTTTGTCTGTAAACTTAGATTTTAAGAGCTGTTGCATACGTTATGTGTGTTTATGTGTGTTTTAAAAGTTGTAATGTGGTAGAATATTTCATTCATTTACGTCACATTTTCAAAGTGTGCCTGTTGATGAGCGAGTTTACCCAGGGGTAAAACAGTTGACAAAAAGGTTTTGCAGAGGACATTTAAACAAAGTGTGTATGGTGAAGAACACAGATGTCAACATGTTTTCTTGGGTACATGGTCTAAGTTAGGATATGTGTTTTTTTGTAAGTAGCACTAATTTTTCATTTAAATTTGGGGACTTTAATTAGCAGAGTATAGTAAATGAAAAAGAGAACGTCTGAGGTTAGGGCTTGTTAACTGGTATACCGTCTACTATGAGACTGGTCTTTGTAATCATATGATCCTAATATATAATTCAATCAGCGCAGAAACACTCTAAAGCTGTCCACTATGGTTGAGGTTGATCTGGAGGGGTATAAAATGACATTGTACTAAAGATGTAGGCATCTTTCAGGAAAGTAAACCATTTTTTTTACACACAAAAATTCCCCTTTGTTCCCTTCCTGTTACAGACCTCAGGAAATTCCATGGTTTCTCAGAAATCTCACAGCCAACGGGAACCCTGCTCTTGACAAGGCCATCCTAACATCCCTCACAACAAGAAGGACAACCACTTCACCCCTGAAAAAAAGGCTTCTCACAACCTCTCACCCTTTTCCCTTTTCTATTTATCTTGGCCCCCTGGCATAAACCGTTTCTTTACACTTCAATAATAAAAAGGAGAGGCTTTCCCTCTGAGGGACAGACAGAGTGCGCTAGACTGACATATCAGTCAGCCGGCCCTGACAGGAGGATGGAGAGTGACAGCACTCACTGACACCCACTCACACACTCCCTGACACCTGTAACACACACACCTGTCAGGATCTGGGAAATTTGCCTATGTTTGTGTGTGTGTGTGTGTGTGTGTGTGTGTGTGTGTGTGTCTATTGGTATGTTCTTATTCATGACTGTACCACAGCATGGGTCTGCATATACTGTATGTGATCAGAAGTGGAGACTGCATGTTCTCATGAGTGTGTGAGTGACAATATAAGTGTGTAGGCGTGTATAAGTATGTATGCAGTTGTGTACATATCGGCTCTCTGAAGCCTCCCAGAGCCGACTGGCACAGGTGCTCACACAAAGGGACGCTCCCATCTTGGCTTGATGCCTTAAATTCTCTCAAGGAAGGTTTTCACACTCTCAGGCAGCCAGCCTCCCAGGTTTAGATCATGTTCATGGTAACTAAGCCGCTAGCTTCCAAACAGGCTCAAGCGGCCCGGTTAAACTGGTGTGCCTACTGGTGGTAACAAGGGAGAAAACTGGAGAAGATGAGTAGCGTGCAGGCAATAGCCTCCAGTATTTTATCCTTAAAGCTCAAACCAGCAAACCCAACAGGGGTTTTCAAGCTGTCATAATCTGTCTAAAAAATCTACCAAGTACCTCATACCACCTCCTTGATCTCTGAAAATCCGTGGATAGTCTTCTGAACATGATTCAAATGATAAATGCTGCCCTCGTAGAAGCAAACATCAACTCAACTGACTGAAATGTTCACGAAGCCAAATCAACCTCAGAATGGTTTACTTGGAAAAAAAATGTCTCATATAAAATTTAGTGGTAGAAAATGACTGGTAACTCAGAAATATGTATTTTTGAAGCTAAAGTCTTAGCATGAGACATACCTTTGATAAATATACCTAATGCACTTAACAAACTATCAGATTGCCCTTGTTCTTGTCTGCTTTTCTAAATCTTCCGAATAGGTTTGGATCAGTTAAACGCACCACAATGTGGCTGTGAATGAGGATCCCTTTTGTTATTTATGGAAATGGTATCCTAGCAGTAACATCTGGATGGGAATCATGAGGAATCCCTGAGCAAGATACCCTTCAGCCACAGGCGGAAAAAGTAATTCGCTAGCTCTTTTTGCCCGCATGAACAAAGGCTTAGTAAACAAAGCAACACATAAATGATTTACCCTTGTACTGACCTGCCCCTTTGGTCACCACCAGTTTGGGTTTGCTGCGGGCTCCATCCCCCTTGGTGGTGTACGCTGCCACTGTGATGGAGTAAGTGGTGTCTGGCTTGAGTCCTCCAATGACCATTTCCTATGGGAGACAGGCAAGAGACAGGAACAGAAAAATGTCAAAATGTGTCTTTAATTTTTGATGATTTGACCCCCCTACCCTCCCCTTCATGCAGCTCAAACTGCCTCACGTAGAATGTTAATCTACCGGTATGTGAAGTGTCTGCTGGTCCTCTTTATTAATTTTCACAAAACATGCATTAAATGTAATGTTTCCCCCTGTGTAATGGGAGACCATTCCATTAAGTAAATCCTTAGAGTTGCGAAGGTGGAGGAGGGACATTAGGTATGTAAATGGAAAGTGCCCCCCTTCCCTCTCGTTCCTTTAGCAATATTCCAATCAACAACTTAACTTTGTGATAAATGCATGCTGAATACATCCTGCCCATTCACTGGCAGTTTCTACCTCAGCCATTAAGTTTCCTTGAGTCCTCTTCAAAGAGAGGCTTCCGATCAATTCTAATGAATCTTTCAGGGGAGCAGGTTTGAACGAATGCAGAATGAGGTTTTTAACAGGCTGGTTGGCAGAGGGATGAGAGAGGTCAATAAAGGTAAATGAGCTATAAGTACTGTCTTGCACTTGAGATGGTATTCACGTAATGCAGATGGACTGGGGTTTCAAATCTGGGTTCAAAATAAGGGTACAAAAAGAATCCTTGTGAACAATCATCAGGGGTGTGATGAGGATTTTGCAGTAGATTCCAGCGGTCTAACAAGGCCGTTATGTAAGCTTCTGTCTGAATGTGTTCAATACAAGTGTGTGAACTTTGGGCAGCACAGTAAATCTAAGGCACCACATAGACAATTAAATAATATGGTTTAAACACGCACACAAAAAGAAAAAAAGACACATCACCAGAGCACAAGACGAAACATACTGTATCAACACACAGCATGGCACACGTAGCATTAGCATTCCAGGCACAGTGGGCAGTGGATATTGCATCAACCACCATTTTGTCGAAGCCAGCTGGCAATAGAAGTCTGTCCTTTTTTTTCTTAGCGGCATATAGAGAGATAGTGAGGAGGTTGGCTGGGCAGACAGCTGAGGTGAAACCTCTGGGCCACTTTGTTATCCAAACTTATTAAATAAAAATCGGAGGGGTTGTTTAAACAGTGAATCCAACCAGGTTGATGCAATACCCGCTGTTTATACCCTTTCAGCTACACAAAGCACTCAGGCGAAACTTCGTACTCACATATTCAGCTGTATCGTCCGTTTCCCACTAACCCCCCCGCCAAAGAGGAGAGTGCAGGAGAGAGAGTAATATATATTTTAAAGAAAGAGAGAGAGAAAAGAAAGGGAAGAAATAGGATTGTGAGAGACGGGGGCATGAGAGGTTTGGGAGCAGGGGGTTGGTATCAGAATTAGGTCACTGGTTTCGTGAGGTCAGGAGAAAGAGAAGCTGTTTGAAGCTTATGTTATGAGGAGCAGCTGAAACAAGGCTGAGAGTTGTATAGGTCTGCTTGTGGGGCCTGGAGATGTTTAATCATGTTACTGTGCAGCTAACAATAAGCTACCGCGGTGTTAAATCATTAACAGCTACAGCCAGTGGTGACATTCAGATTTTGTTTTTGAGGGTTGAAAGATGAGGTCATTTTTAAAATATACTAACAAAACTATGTAACTAAAAAGATATTCTTTGCCAGGCATTCCTTGTTAATTGCTGGGTGCGTGCATCGCTTGGATCTTGTAATTTAAGTTATTTAAGCTCATTCTACTCTTGGATCCGTGGTCTGCTAAATGCCAAAAATGTCAACGTGATGCTGGTGGCATTTGGCCTGAATGAACCCTTCATTCATGTGGAAAAAATAGAATTTGATTCATTCATTCCCAAAATATGTAGAATTGCATACAACTATTCTTTTCTGTGTTGTTTACCCTATTGCTTCAAGGCTATAATTTCCATTTGGATGATTGGTACTCCGCACAAAAGTCTCATTTTGGCAGGATTCCTCCGACAAGTTTTGTAAAAAGAAAAAAGGGCCATTATACAGGGTTCCATTACAATTCTAGCTGTCAGTGGAGGCTGATTTTTGGTGAAATGTTTTCATGCCAATTTTACTCCCCCCTCCCCCCAGGCACAGAATACTATAATCAGCATTTTCTTTGAGTCTTTGCGTTTGATACAAGCACACAATCAGACATTTCATGGCAGATGTTGCCATAAAGCGGGGGTCTAGACATTCCCAATAAAAGCCATGGAGGCAGAGGAGGGAGGACAAGATGAGTGAAGCTTTGATTACAGTTCTTGTTGTGGGCTGAAGGGAGAAGAATATTACAGCAATATGAAATGAAATCCAAGAGGGGAGAGCACCCATATCGCTTCCCATACTCCAGCAACATTTGCAAAGCCACAACAGTGAGGATGAAGTGCACAATTTGCAGTCTGTGTGAGGGGGAAAAAAGTTGGGATAAGTTTCTCTGAAATGTCCACTGAGGTTTTAATGGTTGAAATCAGTGGAACTGTGTTGTTTTAATATGCTTAACTGGTGAAGTCTTGGGATTAAAGACTAGATTAAAAAGCAGACCTGGACATATTTGCAAATTAATGTGAGCAGAATCTGCATGGTATAAGCGTGCTTTACGGTGGAGTCTACATTTCTTTGACATAGCTGACTTGTACTGAGGCAACTGTGAGATGGTCATACCTGGGCATCGGCCAGCATGACGTCCTTGATGAGGGGCAGGCCCCGTGACTCGCCATTTTCCACGCGTACATAGTGAACCTGGTAGCCACGGATCTGACCGTGCTGCTTGCCTGGCGTCAGGGAGCGCCACATCACCTTAAGTGCTGTGGAGTTGAGGACCTCCACTTCCACTCGCCTTGGAGGAGCCCCAGGAACTATAGGGTGACAAAATGAAAACTCAAGTTAGAATCATTTTGTTATTCTGCTCCACCGTTTTCAGATATTAGTGGGAATGTGGAAAAGCTCCTAATTCAACAAGTGTAATAATCACACAGTACTGTGTCATTGATATTGCTCCACATCCTTCACACTATTTATAGTAGCAATGCGAATAACCCCGACACACACATGTACACACGATATCCATGAAACATAACAACAACTGGCAAGAATGAGAGACGTTATCAAAAACAACAAACACACTCCAGTCTCAGTCTTCCAACAGTATCATATCTGCCAACACACGCCCATACCACCAACACTGCAACACTGCCTCCTCCATCTTCTCAATATGTGTCTGCTGTGTCTGTCTGCCATCAGTGGGAAGCTCTCAGTCATAATGACAGGCCTTTATGGAAGGCCTTGCTTCTAGGCTTTTTGGTGTGCCACGGACCGGCCCTTTCTGAGATGGATGTGCCATTAATAGAACGCTTCCACTCAAACTGCTTCCATTTGCTCGTCCACAAACACTTCAAGTCCCCTTCTCCCCCCCTAAATCACAACCCCATTTCCCCCATCCTCCCCAGGATCGTGCACCAATCTTGTTTATTACCAAAATCTTCTCTACCTTTTAGCCCTGACTCTTATTTCTTCACCTGGCACTTCTCTGTCACGCATTATTATCGTAATGACACCAGAGAATTTGTTATAGCTATTGTCAGTACGCTGTGGCTTTCACCCTTGCAATTCCTGATATTGGTGTCTTTTAAAACAGGTATGGTGACAATTTAAGCTTGTCTCTACTGTTGCGCTCGTTGTACATCAGTGTCAGAAAGACGCTTAAAACGCTGTGGTAATGGATGTGAAATGGATCGTGGAGAATAGAAGCCAATGTCAGCCATCCGTCAATGATTCAGATGTGCTGTGACATGCCCACATCTTTACTTGTCAGTTTATGTATTTTATTGTTCCAGTGCTTTTCTCCATTTGTTTTCTGCTGCATCAAGTTTATTATTTTTTGCTCTTCTGAGGTTGTGTATTGGCTTCTCTATGGTTTTTGTGCCTAAATGGTACACAGTATTTGTTTGTTTTAACATATTCTGCATCCTCAGCTACATTTTTAAATAACAGTATTTGAATTGCAATCTTGGTGGACACACGCCCGCTGGTTTAACCTCCAACCCACCGTCGCCACCGTAAATGCACAGAGCGATATGGCCTTGCAGTGTACAGCACTCATAAATGCTTATGACTCTCAGCTGAGCAATGGGATACAGTTAAAAGCCTACAGATAGAGGCAGGATATGGGATGTGGCGGCTATTATGATTTACATTTGGTTAGTTATGTTTTAATAGCAACACATTTGATTTCCCAAGTGTGTTATCTCTTCTAAGTGTTTTCCTTTCATATGGCTTACACTGCTGTATGTGGTCCTGTTACTTAAGCGCAAACATGCTGGTATGCTTCTGAAAACATTCTATCAAGACATTTGGCTGAGGTCTAGAATTTATGACGATTTTTAATGGCTCATAGGATGGACGCTTCAGCACAGGCAACACTTTCTTCAGACACACATACACAAATAAACATCCACTGCCGAGGGCACACTCACGCTCTGACTAACTAGCAAACAATACTTTCATTCCTACATTAAGTTCAGCCTCTACACATTAGAGATTAATGTACCATCTTCGTCTGTGCGGCAGATCAGGGGCTCGCTCTCAGGACCTGGCCCGATCGCAGTGAGGGCAGCCACAGTGATGTGGTACTGGGTCCACTTCTCCAATCGCTGCAGCAGCACCTGCGCTTCAGTGGCAGGGACTGTGGGCTCCTCCGTGGGCTCCCCGTCGTCACTGCCGCCTTCTGACGGGCCCACCACCTGGTAGTGCACCCTATACCCCGCCAGGACACCGTTCTGACTCTTCAAAGGCGGGGGGCGCCAACTTACCAGCAGGCTGGTGGAGCTGGTGCTGCTGCATTTAATGTCTTGAGGGGGGGCTGAGGGCTCTGGTGAGGTGGAAAGGACAGGAAGGAAGGAAGGGGGTCGAGGACGAGGAGGACGGGGGAAGGGGGGAAGGCAGGGGTGAAAAACAAAAAAATAAAAAGATGGGAGAGATAAAGAAAATGATAAAAGGATAAAAAAAAAACAACAAGAGTAATTCGAACAAAAAATTGCAAAACAAAGACGGAGGCAAATATGTTTAAAATAAAAAGAAAATCATCAAGCAAATGTCAACATAAGAGGCATAAATGGACAATGGCACAAGCTTGTGTAATAATGAATCAAGATGGCTAACCTTGTGGGACAAATGACACACAGACATATTTGGTTCTGGTACAAGTTTTTTGGCATTAAGAGGTATCATATGCTTCATTGTGTTGATTTTTTTTTTTGAGCAGTCACTCATTTCTGCTTAAAAATTAACTGGATGTACGATAAAAAATAAGTCATACTGCAACACTATCAGGATCTGCAGCCCTACTTCCATCAGAAGCCATTTGTTTGGTCCTGCAATGTATTACAATACAGGAGATGGGACACTGTCTAGCTTACGTCATCCTTTTTAAAGCCTGTACTCAATATATTCTGAAGGTTTCACGGTGCAGTGCCAGATGGACAGGGATGAGCATATCTATTGTGTATTTTATTTTCAGGCACTGAGCTGAGGCTTCAGTCCTTAAAACTAAAAACTACCGACTAGGTTAGTCATGAGCACTTAAAAAAATAAATAAATAAAATAAATCTCATTTTCTCCCTCAGCATCTCTGCAATTATTGCAACCATTACACCACTCAGCTATCCAGGATTAATAACACACCGTCGTATCCATAAAACCAGCAAAAGATAAGATTCATTTATTTAAAATATGTTTGGTGTTCATGCGCTTTTTACTAAGATGTCTGGCAGCCATTGTAATGTCCATCTAACCTTACATATGCACGATTAAACAATCCATTTGAGAGTATTTGTAATTTTTGTACCAGAACTTTCAGGCTAAATTAGTATGAGCTAAAACAAGCTACTTTTTTCCCCCTAAATATAAGCTCGCAGGAAGGTAGTGTAGTCTGTCCTTTTTTAATTTGCAACAGTATAAAAGCTTTCCCACACGGTGGCTGTTATTTGTGTCTAAAGTGTTCTTCCAAAACATATTAAAACCTACACATCTGTGAACTTTCTAAATCAAATTCAATGCCTCTCGCTTCTAATCTGTGCCAAGCTCTCTTACACAGCTTGTGCTCGTCCAGAGAGTGTGTGCTGTGCAGGGAGCGATAAAACGTTTCACTTCTCATCCAGAGTTTGGTATTATACGGATAAAAGGACATGTATGAAAATATTTCTATCCGAGGCGGGTTTCCTCTATCCCCCTGGTTTTGTGTGAAAATATTCCCTCCATCTTGGTGTGACAAACCCAGTTCATTATTACATTTTTGTCTGTTATGTAAGGTAAAAACAGCACAATAATCAGAAATAAAATGAAATACCATCAGAAAGAAAAGGAATTCCACACACACAGAAACTTAGAAAATAACTCAAATGAAACCCATGGAAACAAGCAGCATGTTCTCATTCCAAAACAAAGGCTGGAAAAAATAAATAGTGAACTGAAGGAGGGTACTGGGAAATGAATTTCTCTGTAACCCAGGTGACTCAAAAGAAAGAACCACAACAACAGTTAAGGTCCAAAATGACAACTCATGAGAAAACATGAAAAAAAAAACAAGATACTCGGCATAAACAGAAAACATTTAACTTCTTAAAAAAAAACAACAACAAACAAACAAAAAGAAATCACAAGCATTGTTTGCATCATACGTACCTGACTCCCACAAATACTAAATTTTTAAGACTTTCTTACCACCAGCACCTGACCACAGAGCGTGCTTACTCTGTGGTCAGCGAACTGCAACACTTTCCCTCTCAGAGAGCATGCCAGAAATGTTGACATCAATCCCCATTTTCAAATCAGTAAATAATACCTTTGATTTTGACTCACTGAGAGTTAGTTTTGGACCCATTTTGGGCTTATTTGGAGGGAAAGAATTGGCTCTGTGCTGTAGCCAGGGCTGTTTAATACTCAAGAATCTTTGGGGCCGGAGGGTCCACAAGACTGTGAGAGGGGAAGCCATAGGGGGAAAACTCACTCCCAACATATTCTGCTCTTGTGCACTATACACAGAAAACCATCTGTGTTCAAAATTTGTTCAAATAAATCCCATTTCATAGCCCTGTGCCTATGTATCTTTGTACAGCTTACTGCCATTTTGAGAATGCCAAGACACAAGAATAGAGGAAGCAAGACGGAAAGCGTGCACATCTGAATTCATAAAAGTTTAACCATAGTGTTCTGACTGCAATGTCACTTTGGGTAGAGCAGATTTTAAAAAAGGAGAAAAAGGGGTACTGACTATCAGAAAGGCCTCTTCCCAGTGAAGACTGAATGTTCCAGCACACAACAAATAGGGCAGGACCTCAGCCACAGTTCCCAAACCCTTCTCTGTGTCCAATGGGCTTATTTACTTACGGTCTTACTGGATTTTGAGCCTTTCAGCTTCTTTCCTCCGCTCATATTGTATTTGCAAACTCTCCACGTCAAGAATGATTGCTCAGTTCTCAATCTTTGTGGTGCGGAAAAGGCTGTGAATCTGACAGGGGCCAGGCTATCACAGTGCACAGGCATCCTCACGCCTGATAACGGTTTAAGACTGGCTGGGGCGCAGCTTTAATAAAGTGCATATCCCATGAAGGCCAGTGGTAGGATTATGGATAGAAGAACTATACGACCACAAAAGAAGGAACTCAGCTAATGCTTCACTTGAGGTTCTTTTGAAGCTTCCCTGAAAGAGTTTCCTAAATGCTATTTGACAAATAATTAGTCATGTCTGTATTCATATCCTTCTCTTTGACTTTTTAGTCTGTTGTGATATGACTAAGAGCTCTGGGTATAAAGTCTGTAGTGTCAAGTACCCTTGGCATATCTAATCATTATGACTACCTTCATATCAAAAGTGCTTTTAGTGCAACGTCCTCATTGGATATAAATTACACACATTGCTAACAGTTTAGCTACACAGGCCACTACTCAGTGTCTGTTGTCAATTCCTAAAGTGACACAGATTGCCAATGCCTTTGCTATCAGAGTATAAGCACATGTCTGCATTTGAATTGTATTTTCATTAGAAGCCTCGAATGACAGGATGTTCATATTTGTAGATCATTATGGAATTAATCCCCTGAAGCCAAATGGCCGTGCTGTGGCTCACACAAATATTCCAATATATCTAAAAACCTCCTGCAATTACAGTAAGTGGGGGGGCTAAACTGCTTGTTTGGCTAAATACAGAGGATTTAGAATCTGCCACTTTAATTTGAGAGATAGCACTTGACTGGCTACTGGCAGGTTCTAGGTATAATCTAAATGTGTAACAAAGCCTGACAATCCAGGGGCCTGGCTCATAGCTCATCGCAAAGCATGAAATTAATTCTGACGCTATGAAATGGGATTCTTATCTGCCACTCTGGGGCCCTGCAGTCCCCTAACACCCACTCCCAGAGTCCATCTTAGGTCCTGTTAGCATGCCTTGCAACTGGGTAACAGCTAGAAGAATACTGGGAGCCCTCCCTGCTCTCGGGTTGTGGACCCACTCTGACCACGTCTGAACGGTCTTACAAAAACGGTCTCTCAACCTGGTCTGACTATGGCAGCATACCCCAAGAGGCCTTGCTTCTGAATGAGGGCTACTGATGCCAGTGACATCTCGTGAATTTTTTTAAGCATGCTGTAATATTGACCAGGAAAAGCCAATGAAACAAATGTGGTGCTCTTTGATTTGAGGAGTTATTTGGTGTCACTTACAATGGAGCACATAAGGACTGAGATCCAGGGGGATTATTAATTTCCGCAGTGATTTTTCACGAGCTCTTGACAGAGTAGTCCCCATGACAATAGCCTCTGGTAATGCTGCTTGGACTGAGCACAAACTTCAACAATCTGCGAACATTTTGTACCACAGATAATGGACAATAAAGCAAACAGGGAAATCATGTCTGTCTTTCTTTTCACTTAGTGGATAAGGGTTTCAGTCTGCCAGACAATTCATTGGGTTCAAATCCAGGTTGAAATAATTCTGTAGGGCTGTGAATCGAACATGGCACTAACAATGCCAAAAGTCAATGAAACAAAATTAAAATTGTATGCGGTGAGTCACTGCGCTGTAATGTGCTTCAGATAAAAGAATCCATCTGCCATTGGGACATTTTTTTTTACTGCAGTGTATCTCATTTTCTTTTGTGCAGCTTGTGATCTTTCTTTCACGTCATTCATCTTCAATTCTATCTGAGTCTGTGCAGCTAGTTCAGTCGAGCAACAAGTAACTAAGGCTCCCTCATTGTTGGGTAGTGAAGGGTGTGAAATTACTTTACTGTACTTCATATGTGGGGGGGGCGTTTCTTACTCGACAGTTTATGCCCTTAACCTTGATGCTATTGTGTTTCTCTGTTCGTGCGAGGCCTATGTGCTCCTTGTTTATACAATATGCTTCTTTTCTGTCTGGTGTTTTCCCAAGAGGCTGACAGTTTAAACTGTCTCTGTTACACTACGCTGTGAAGGCACTTAATTCAAGCTATATATGTCACAGGGCTCTTCACTGACTTGGGTGCCTGGAGATGCTGCTATTCCTGACCTGTATGAGGAGCCAAAGAGCAGACTTGTCAGTTTAATATTTAACTGTGTCATGTCAGAAGACTGCTTATTCTGTCTTTCTAATACTCTGTTGGTGTTCCAGGAAACACTGCAAAAAATACCCAACGACAACAAAAGGCAGGTTAATTGAATTAATATGTCACGGTCTTTGAGAAAGGTTATGGCAGACTGAATCCCTAAACCACACAATCACTTACCTCGAAGGATCCAAATGATCAAGTTATTTATTGTGTTGTGGGAAATCTTTTGCTTTGTCTGACTTAGTCTGTGACTTTTCTGACCTCAGCAGTGAGAAAACAATGGGTGTATCTCACACTTGCTTGAGCAGGGACTCTTGATACAAGACTGGCTGAGAAAGACCAGAAACAATGAGTGCTGAGTTGAAACCACAGAAGTAGAATGGATAGAAAGGGGTAAAGATGTCTCTTAAGCATAAAGTGGCAACCACAAAGATTTGATTATCATGGCATGGAAATGAGCACTTATATGGAACACTAATTAAGTTGATTAGTGCTCCAAACATAAAGTGACATTCATTTCCAGGACAGTGATATCAAAATTCTGTGGTGGACAGACAGATACAATTATCTACAGACACTTACCCTTTCTATCCACTGTAACTGTATGGTTAAAACAGTTTAAAGGAGGAGTCCCTTGTCTCGAGCAGAGACTTAAGAAAAGCCATCAGTTAGACTTATTCTCTCATATATTTACTCAACAGACTAGGGTATGTCAGTGCTGTCTGCTCTGCCTGCTGCACTGTAGTTGCTTGTGGCTGTAGTGGACTTGGGTTCATGCAAGAACCCGAACAGAAAGATGATAATAGCAGCAAGCTACTGTTTGGAGTGATGTCAAACCAATATTCTTTTGGATAACCCAGAAAGTAATAGAAATTAATAAATAAATAAAAGCTCTAACTCAAAACTTTTTCTCAAAAGACTCAACGTAAAAGGAAGAGGACACAAAGTGAGCAAGGAGATGTCAAGCCATTCCAAGGAGAGCGTTTGTTCCATTGCACAGGGGGGAACAAGTGGCAGAGAGAGAGACACAGCTGGAATAGGGTGATGTAAGAGAAAGAGAGGAGTGTATCCAATCCAATCAGCTTGCGGTTTACCGGTCAAGAACAAATGCAAAAACAGAGGTAAGGAAATCACAAACACACATCGACAGGTGAAGATGCGCACAGACACTCGAGAGACGCCAAGACAGAAATGGGGCTGAATGAACATAAAGTATATTCATGCCTGGACTGATCAAAGATCAACAGTGCAGTGATACGTTCTCAACAGCACCCCAAGTGGGCAGGAGTGAATGTTGCATGCAACTGGCGCTCTCCTCAGTGACTCTGCACTGTCTGTGTAGCTCTGCTGCCCAGCAGTACCAAAAAGAACTGTGAAGTGGTTGTTCCAAAGCCCCCACAGCCCAGATGTGGGGGGTACATCCAACAAGTTGCACTGGTAGAAACAGAAAATGTGTTAAAAGAGGTCTACTCCCACCGCCATGGCTCTCCTATGTCCCAGTAAAGGTCCTCTGCCAGTTTATTATAATCAAGGTTGCCACTCTGATAATGCATGTATACATGCATCTTTGTCTGTGACTTCTATATTCTGTATCAGCAGGATCCACAATGAGCTCAGATCAGCCCCTAATCCCCTCAATCTAGCTACATTTCCAAGGTTCTTTACCATTAATGTATTAAAAGTCAATACACAACATCATTGTTAATCTTTGTGTGCTGTGTAAACCCAAAAGACATGAATTTCATACCCTGTCATCCCAGCAGTCCTTTAGCTACTATTGGATATTTGATTGGATAAGCTGTGTGTATTTTCTTTCTGTACAGGTTGCACTACTGTGAGCTATTATATCACTCCTGTTATTTTTAGCTGGCTGGTTTAAATAATTCAGTTGTGTTCCTGCCATCTGTAAAATAAAATAATCAGTGCAGAACTGATACACTGGAAAAAATTCAGGCAGTGGGCATGCAAGTACTTTTGGTGACTGCTGATAGGGTTTTCTTTTGGTCTTTGACGACTCAACCCCAAATTCCCCATCCCCGGTCTGAATACAGTTCATATGAGAGCCTTGGCGGTCTTAGAGGAGAGCTGACATTTTTTGTGTCTCTGTCACACGGAAGAAAGTGCACTTGCTGTTGACAAAGGAAAAGCAAATATGAACAAAAGTGAAAGGGAAATAAAGAAACTGCCACAATTGTCAGTTGATGTAGACTTGTTTGGAAGTGTTGCTTACTCTCATACATATTTGGCACCAGAGCCACCTTAGAAAAAGAAAGGTAATTCTAAAATGAAAAGGTTGGAAAACACTAAAAAAGTGACTTAAACCACTTGCAGCTTAGTTTCAACCTTAAGTCTCCACAAAACAAACCGTTCAATGTGTAAATATTGCTTAATATAAGGTAGAAAATACCAGTGTCATATTGTTAAATTGAGGATAACAAAATCAAGATCAAATGCAAGATCCATGTGTTTTAACAAAACTTGAACTCATCTGTAGTTCATAATTTCCAAATCAGCTTTGAACCCTGATTATGTCTGAGAAAAACACAGTCACAGTTCAAAGGTGATAATGCAGTTGTCATCAGAGAAAACAAAGTTCATGAGCTCCAGTAAAAGGAAAAAAAAAAACACATAAACTTCATGAGAATTCACTTTCGCAAAGACATAAAGTCACTCAACTACTTAACTGGGGAAATCCTTTTGTTAGCCAACCCACAAAGAGAACAGGAGAGAAGAGTAAAGAAAGGGCTACATACTGGCTTGCAAGGTCTTCTGTGTTATGTCATTGGTGAAGGCTCCGATGCCTTTGTTAGAGATGGCTGCCAGGGAGAAGTGGTACTCCGTGTGTGGGCGGAGATTTTCCACAACATATCTTGATGTGGGACCAAATATTTTCTTCATCTATTGATGGAGAGGAATGTCACTGACAAGTCTGATATAAAATGGTTGCAAAGAAATTTAATGTTCGATCATCAAGACATGATGTACACCTCTCATTGCTGAAATTCGAAAAGAAACACCCAAATTCTTACCTGGGTGCCAAAACTGCCTTCCGTGTAGCGAAGTTCATAATTTATAATTCCTTCTTTCTCATAGGCGGCTTCCCAAGTCAATTCAATGCTGGTATCAGACACAGCACCAACCTGGAATTTGGCGGGCTGACCTGGAACTGAAGAACATAACGCACAACATTGTTGAAGGAAATGTTGCTAGAAATTGGTTAAGAAGAATTTAATGTTGTACCAATGGAAGAAGTACCATTTAGCATTGGAAAAAAAGTCTTAACAACATGTCAATGAGGTCCTTTTTCCTGTTCAGTGATTAATAAAAGTGCATATTTGCTATCTCCACACTAACATGATGAGCATAATGAGATTTGGCACCAAATAGCAGAGAATTATTAAATTAAATTAAATTGAGGGGAATAGATAGAAGGGAAGTTCAAAAGTCTGTGCCCCATTGGCAATAGCAGCACAAAGTGCTCTACTTATTGTGGGGTCTCTGAGGCTGGATGTGCCTCTTTGTGCTAGCATGGATTGAGTGATTTTGCTTTTTTTTTAGCCCTGAAGTTGATGGTAAGTTCTCGGATTTTGGTTCTTTCTCAAATATGGATGCTTTTTCAAACTGCCATGATCAAACAGATTTTTGTCATCATTTGCAGAGGCCGCAGATGTGTGTGTGTGAACCTTGCACAGCGGGGGAGAAAAACTTGTCTCTTTGGCAGCAGGCACTGTCTAAAGTTTCAGAAAATGTGCTGCTGATGCACAAAAAGAGCTGAAAATGTTCTTTATGGGTTGTCAGAAAGCTGGGGAACATGTGTAGCATTCGACAGTTTCTGTATAACTTGTTTTAAACTAACTGCTCAACTTTGTTTGAACATTACACATGTGCCTCTTGTGCGCAAAACTCACGGACATAAAAATTTAACAATGGCGATGGAAGAAAAGGATATTTCAAAGTTTTAACACCAGCAACAAAGCTGATAAAATGAGTTTTCATATCCTTACCTCCTTGCAGTACTTTGACATGGATGGGCTCAGAGAAGGGCCCGTCTCCTACAGAGGTGAATGCTAACACTTTGATTGTGTATGTCTCTTGAGGAACCAGGCTCTGGATAGTGGTAATGATGCTGTCCTGGACATTATGAATCTGCCAGAGGCTCATGGGCTGGGAGTCGTCCATGGTGTAATAAACACGGTAGCCCTTGATCTGCCCATTGGGCTCCTCGGGCTCTTCCCAGCGCACCATCATGGTATTTTGAGAAATGATCTGGGCCTGGATGTTTCGTGGTGGACTGGCAGGGGCCTGTTCACCAGTCCGTGTTTCTACTGGCTCACTGGGAGGACCCTGGCCGATTGTGTTAACAGCTGAGACTCGGATTTCATACTCTGTGTTGGGGTAGAGGCCACCGATGCTGTAACGTGTAGTAGTGATATCATCCACTGTCTCATACTTGCTGTCTGGGGACTTTGCCCTGTACTGGATGATATAGTAAGTCACTGGGTCTGGGTTGCCCGAGTCCCAGGTGATGGTCACACTGGTGGCAGTGGTTTCAGTAACCACAGGGGTACCTGGAGGCTTGGGGAGAGCTGTTGTGGTGACAAACAGGAAGGAAAGAGAAGTCAGTTATTTATCATGACAGTGACTGACTCACAAACTTTGTAGCATAAAAAGAAAGCTTGGGAATTCCTTTATCATGCCCAAAGAACATCACATCAATACACATTGTAACTGCAGTTTTCTGTACATTATTTTAGACTCAACTGAAGCTAATTTTCCTAACAAGTACACCTCTTCACAAGCACAGATATCTCTTACATTTGACAGTGATCTGCGCCACAGCTTCAATGATGCCAAGGCTGCTCATGGCCACGCAGGTGTAGTTGGCTGACTCACGGACGCTGCTCAGTTCGAGAACATTCCTGCCCACTGGCATCTCATCCTCCGGTGTCAAATCCTCTGAGTTCAGCATCCACTTGACGTAAGGCATGGGCGACCCCACCGCCACACATGTTATGTTCACACTGCCACCGGGCATAATTTCCTGACTCGTTGGTGGAATGGAGAAGCGAGGAGGCACCCGCCGGACTGGGGGGAAGGCATGAGGAAGGGGAGAGGATGACAAAAGAGGGCAAGGGAGTCAAAAAAAAGAGAAAGAGGGGTAACAAGAGAGGCCGATGAAAATAGACCCTTCTCAAAGAAATACTTAACACATAAGGTTCAACATGGTACATGTGAACTGAAACACAAAATAAAAGAAGTAGACTTTTCAAAACATAAAAAAATATACAAATAATGAGAAAGAACTAAACTAACAGAACTGCTTCAACAACAAAGTAGATTAACAATAAAGCAACGATTCATAGCAACAAGGTTCCATTGACCAATATTTGACCCATCACAGCACAATTAAAGACACAAAAATCTATTACGAGTTTCTCATCTTTGGAACTGAGCTGCTGACATATATACAACTATAGCATAACCTGATCACGAAGTATGAAGGTGTGTAGTAAAGGCCATGTGATAATGCTATCACATAAAGCCACCATGGCAACCTGGAACTTCCTGTCCTCTCAGGCACACATGCCAAACAGGAAGTAGGCCATTTCAGGCTTCTCCCACAGCACAGGAAGTGTAGGGTTACTGGACTATTGACACATTCTAGCAGAAGTTTGCACTTGACACCTGTCTCTTCTACCTAGATATCTTAAAGATGAGAAACTTTAATCAGATTTTTGTGGTTTAGGGTAGATCCACTGGACAAAGCCTTATTAAGATCTGACACGGTTCCATTGATAGATGCAGCTATCAGTTTCACAGACAGCATGCATAAATAGACCGAGGTAAATTAAGGAGTAAATGATAACAAAATCAGATATAAAAATTGAGATAAAATGCATAGAGGAATATAACTGAAGGGTCGCTAGCATGCCCAGACAAAAGACGATTGGAGAGGAAAGAAGAAATACAAGATAGAGGATAAAGCATCTGAGGAGAGGAGAGGAAGAGAGGGAACAGAGGAGCAAAGAGTGACAGAGGAAGAAGAAGAGAGGGGAAGGTTTGGAGGAGGGTGAAGGGGGGGTAACCCACTTCAATGCTGTGTAAACTTTGTTTTTCTCCAGCAAATGTGACAAAATGTGATGGTGGCACATTGTCACATCGCAGTCCCAGTTAACACAAAATAAGTATTGAGGAACAAGGTGTGTGCCTAGAAATACATAGAAAAAGAACTAGTAGTTGTAGCTAAGAGAGTCTACTATCACAGAGTGTTGGAGTCAAGAAACAGAACTGGATCAACAGGGAGTAGAAATCCAGAGAACAAGAAAGAGAGATAGAGGGAAAGGAAAAGAGAAAGGTAGATGAATAAGGGCAGAATGACAGCTAAAGAGAGGGAGACAGGGAGGACCTCTAAACTCATGGATAGGAGTTGAGTGGAAGGAGGTTGATAATGAGTCTGAGACGCAGAGGAAGGGCGTGAAAGGTACTGTGTACTTGCATGTGTGTGTATGTGTATGTACACAGATGTATATAATTTCTGCGTTGGTACTGGCATGAGTGTGCGTGTGTACAGTATGTAAGAGTTAGAACGTAAAAGAGTATGAGTTAGCGAAAACACTGTGTGTCCAATAAGAGGCATCCCAGCAAGCACTTGACAAATGGTTTCATGCAAGAGGTGGCCACGTTCAATACTAAATGAGCATGAGATTTTCAAGGTGTTGTATACTGCAGGATTTTCCTTTCCTACATAAATCTAAGGTGAGCGACGATAGCATTTGTTCTGTCTAAGCCCTGGTGGGTTGGATAATTACTATATTGCTGTTAGGTCAATGACAAACTTCCATCATGTACAATCATAGGAGAAACAAACGTTTTACATGCTTCATGGTTAAGTACCACCTTGTGCTGAGGGAAAACCCTCCAGTGGTACATTAAAAACTATGTATTATGAAGGTTTTAAACTTATTTTGAATGAAACGTGTATAGGTTTTAATTTCACCAAAACGATAACAGCAACTATGGGATACTATGAATGTCTATAACTTCCATGTGTCACCATTTTCACAAGCTTTTCAACAATTGCTGCTAACCGAAGTCTCTACATCTATTCCATGTCAACATGTTTGTTGGGATGCAAAGAAGGTTCAAGAGAGAGAGAAGCAAAGTAGTGCAGATGTGGAAGTAAAAAAATGATGAACTAAATGGAAGAGCTGATTTAGAGACAGATAGACAAGACAGGAGAGACAGGGACGAGAGACAAGACACGAGGCAGAACAAAACAGACTCAAGCAGCAAGACAGCAGACAAAAGGACAGACAGAGGGAGACGGGCAGACAGACAGTGACGGATGGCCACGCAGACATACTGTACAGTACGCAAGGGGGGAGGGGAGGGGGGTTTGGGTTGTCGGAGAAAGGGAAGGAGGAGGAGGAGGAGGAGGAGGAGGAGGGCATAAGTGGGGGATAGAATAAGGAGACTGTGATTCTAAATCAAAATCAAACCAAAACAAAACAAAACAAAAAGAAGACCATGGCTCAAAGTGGGTTTGGAGGTCTCACACACTGGGGCTTAAAAGCAAGAATCAACTACACCTCCCCTCCTCCCCGCCTTAAACATTGCAACTCAATGCAAATGTACTTGGGAAGTAGCAGTAAGGTGGGCGGATGTGAGGTGTGTATGTGTGTGGGGTGGGTGGGGACCGAGGAAGAGGAATCAGGAAGGGGGGGGGGGGGGGGGGGGGGGACTGAGAGGGGCATCAAGGATAGGTAGCATTCCAAAATACACCGTGTCGATCCAAATGGGATTCATATGATCGTTGCATGGGACACTTTTTCCAACAAACTAAGGGCACAAATATCACCTACACACACTCTGAGGGGATTTACCAGATAATTGACATTTACTGACCTGAGCATTGAGATTACCACTAAAATGTACATACACCATGTTCACATGTAGTCTGTAGAGGCCAAGCATGTTTGTGATTTACAGCAAGCTATCAGCATGTGCAATGGTGAGAACACAGCTACTGTTACTGGCTTTTAACAGCCATGTCACATTTAGTGATATAAACTACAGCATTCTCCTTTTCATGTAAAATATGTATATAACATCAATAGCTAATTACGGTTCTAGAGTGCATTAAACATGGGTGGAGACCTTCTGCAGCTTTTCATGTGTCCTCTGTACTACTCTACATGTATCCTCTAAGCCTGTAACTCACTGTTAATGTCAATTATGTTACTACCTTGGGCAAGACACGACCTGACCTTGAGGGCAAAAACTTCATCGCTGACCTTTGAGGGAACGCTCTAATGTGGTACACAAACTCACACACTGATCTGGCATAAAATGTACCAAGAAAAAACACAGGTCAATAGCAGATTCAAAAAGACTGTCCTCAAAAAAAAAAAGGAGCCAAATTTCCATATATTATATATATATATAGAATCTAAGTTAAAATGCCTCCATTAGAAGCAAAATCTGTAGAAAAAGATTTCCGGGAATCATAACCTGTTCTGCCCCGATCTGACTGTACAGAAATTAAATTAAACAATGGGACGCATGACCTTTTGGCTGAGATATCATGCATTGTCTCATCGTGACAGGTATAATTGGATAGTTAGGAAGTCCGAATGGGAGATTTTCTAAAGAAAAAAACATGTTGAACTGGAAAAAGGGAAAAAGGCCCATTGTATAGGCACAGAAAAAATATATATGCATTCTAATTTGTTAAAAAAATGCCTCACTGAACAACAAAGGTAAAAGGGCAGCCCATTCCTCACACAGACATGCATGGGTGTGGCTATGGCATGAGTGACATATACAGGTGCGCCCCCATCCACTCGGGCAGACACCAGGGAACCAATACAATCCAAAAATGTCACCCAAGCCCATCCAAGCATGCCATCCATTCCCAAATATAGCATTGTTCCAGACACACACGCACAAAATCAAACGAAAGGAAATAAATTAAACTGAACAAATCCACAAAAAGAACTAAGTCCGAACAGCATAGACAGTACCAGAGTGCAGCTGTGTTCAACAAAGAGGTATGCATCAATACTATTAGATGTTTTTCAGCTATAATTTGTCTCTGCTTGAATTTTGCCTCCAATCCAAAAGAATGGTGAAAACTGAATATTGTGAAAAGGGGATTTTTTTTGTTTTGTTTTTAGGGGCAATGTCCAATCAAAGTGTGTCTGATGGTGCTCTTCTCTCCCTGGGGCTCAGGTCAGCCAATGGACCGGGGAGCTGAAGTGGCTGAGTGAATGAGGTTTCCCCACAGGAAGAGGTCTATGTTCACCTTTGTTCACCTACACTGTCAGGGCAATGTGGGGACTAACACCAGCCACCTGCCAAATGCTGGTAACTTTTGGCTGTGGCCTGCCAGGGAAATTTGAAATATACAAATCACTGAGCCAATATACAAAACTCCCTTCTTACAGGTCTTCATGGCACGGGGGCGCACACAGATGATAAGAAGTCTGGGAAGAGTCTACCTGTCGACAGCATGCACAGTGTGTCTGACACATAAATAAATTTGGTCTTTGGTTACAAAAGAAAATCAAGAGCTCTAGGTCAGCTGATGCTACAGCACATTACACTATACCTTGGGAGAGGCAATGGTAACTCTTAAAACCCTGTAGACACGTCGGGGAACAACATCAACTGTGGGTCTAAATGTCAGTATCACATGCAAATGAATCACTGCTAGCTAGACACAGGCCTGTATGAAATGACTCAGTGTTCAAGTGGACACTGACATGCCAATGGTCCGGTAAGCTCTCAAATGCTGTGTATGTGTGTGAGTGGCACCTACGCTATCCTACACTTAAAATGTAGTGCCGGTAAAACAAAGAAAATAAAGAATCCCAATTGCATGGACAGGCTCCTCATTCACAGAGACCAGGAGCCCAGCCGGCCCATTTGGAATTGAGAGATAATAAAACAAACATATACCTTTCATTTGGACTACTAACAACACATAATCTTGTTTCAAGCCCCAATGTGGAGAGAAAGACAAGAAGCCTTACAGTGGACGAGGTGGAAAGCAGTCGAGAGAGAACGCCAGAGTACTGCACTAATTCTAATAGTGGGCGGTGTTGTGGAGGGATTTGTGCCAAAAAACAGAGGTCAGAAGGTGGACATTATCGGCCATTTTGGTGAGGCAGTTTTTGCTGCCCCAAAATGAAGGGGGAAGCCAAAATAATGTGCAGCCTTTAGTGTCACCTTGAAGCTGAGATTACACCCTCTTGCTGCCTGAGGACACAGGCGCAGTATGGAGATCCTTTAGTCACACTTGCTGGGTGAGGCCTACGGCATTTACATATAAGCCGCGGGGGTCGGCCTGTATTAACATACCTTGGCTGCGCCAATGCTAAACAGTCACTATCAGTGGCTTATCAAAATGGAAATTATTACCTAAAGGAAACTGACAGGAATCATGGCAGGGGTATCTGATAATAGCAAGCAGCGGATTGAGGGGATTTCAGAGTCTATCGCTCTTTTCTATTGTCTTACAGGTAGATGACAAGCAGCCAAATGATATCACAAGCATGTCCCCTCACTGTGGTGATCCCTTCAGTGAATATTATCAGTCAAATTGAGAAAGGGAGTGTATTCATATATCTGCATTAGAATAAGAGGTAATGAAACTTTGGTTTTGTATGGAAAATAAATGCACATCAGATGGCAACATGGTGGGGTTTTTGTTTTGAGGGGTGGCTATTCAGGACTCCTTAAGACAAACATCTAATAGAGATGGCAGGATTTTTGCTTTGGCCAGTGAGAACATAAGGTGTAATCTAGCTTTCTTTCCCAACGTTACACACAAATGCATAGCAGGACATGCAAGCACATTCAAAATCAGGCAGATACCATTGAAGGAGGGCAAACATGCACATGCGTACATCACAGCGCAGTCTTTCTGCATCACTGTTTTTCTTAGGACTTAGAATTAAGATGTTAAGACTGAATGTGGACATTGTCAGGCTTTTTTTATTCTCTGTTTCTTACGGTGGGATTGCGCCATGCGCTGTGGACACCATTATGTGGAGGGCAGCAATGACAGACTATTGGCCGGCGGCTTTCACGGACTTAACTGTTACAATTACTAATGGAAAGTCTTTTGATAGGCAATTGGTGCACAGAAGTGCCTGAATTGAAACACTCATTTGTGTCTGAGATAACTGCTAGATCAGAAGGGATGATTATATATATTTGTCTAATGATTCGCCTTAAGGACAAATGATGTGGCTGGTGCAATGGAAAGAAATATATCAGCTATACTCAGCATCTTTGGAAAGGAAAACACTGGCTAGCATTTCTTATTTTTTGAGGGGGGTTCTCTTGCTGGTATTTTAGGGCTCTTTGTGGCTCTTAATAAGCTCTTGACAAGAATAAAAGCTCAAGAGTTACTTATGAATAGGAGGAATAAATAATTCTTACTGGCTTACTTGGTAGGAAAACAGCAACTATCAAGGTGCCCTACAGCAAAATATGTTCAGTCTCCGAAGTTGCCAACAGCAGAAGACTTTAAATGTGTAGATTCCAGAGATAAATTTGGTGCAGCATGTTGCTGAGAAAAACATGTGTACTCCTTTGGATAAATAGAGGTCAGTAAAGTATGGAAATTAATGTGCTAGCTGCTGGAGCGGTCGTCATTTTTTTTATATGACTTTAGGACAGAGATCAGTCTAATCTCCAAGAGATCAGCACACCTTGACAGCCACACTTACAAACACTCCCACACTGAGAGGAGACCGATAGGGGTGGACGTGTTTTATCTCTTCTACCTGAGTGAATGATATGCCTGATCTGCCCGGGCTTGTTGAGCGGCATGCAATACCCCTTGCTGAAAATTGTGGTTCCTTTCCAAAAATATGTATCTCATGTATTCATAATGCTAGTGGAGCCATGAAATTTACAGGCAAGCACTGCAGCGGGGGATATGAGATTCAGTGTAGATCTGATTCAGTTGGGTATGTCTTGGAAAACTTGGTGCATGTGCTGATACTAACATTAAGGTGGAACATCTTTATAGATGAAGGGAAGTTGGTGCAAAGCCAATTGCTTGCATTGATCTCAAATTCATTCGGCACTTACGCCTCATTATTGCTGCAGGAACACTGTGTGAATGCTTAAAAAAGCAAAGTAATGTGTGTCTTGTTACAGTCCAGTTTGACAATCATCATTACTTTAGTCACATCAACCTGAAAATCAATTCTATTCCCTAAGTGTGCGTGCGTGTGTGTGCACAAGGGAAGGAGGTCTTTTGAATAATAAATTATAATTTGATTGAGTGTCATGACTGCGAGGGAACACAAACAGCAGTCACTCAACAAAACCAATCACATCTAGCTGCCGCCATGTGAAAATAAAAGTATCTTTGAGCACCCGCTAAGCAACAGCAAATGTGATGTCGAAGTCATTATATTGTTATTGATCCACACGACACTGTAAATGGCATCCCTTAATGGCTGCCTGAAATCACCATGGAACCCAATCAGGCCCAATCAGGTCTAATTTTTCCAGTAATGGATCGCTATAAACAAGATGACAGGAACACTGGCTGTATACACACTTATTGTTTCATTCGGCATTTGCACTCCGAGACTCAAGAAGCAGAGCAGCATCATTTTGAAAAAAAAAAAAGAAACACAAATCTCACAAACAAATTTAACCACAAAAAGACAAACATTTTAAACCGAAAACTAAGATCAGGAACAGAATTGAAACCAAAGGAAAACACACAAACACAACACCATAATCACCAACACAAAAAATTAAACTAAATAAAGGAAAGCCAAAAAATCTGGTTGTATCAGGGAAGACACTTGTTGAGAAACCAAAGGAAGAGAAGGAAACAATTGAACAAAACACAGGGAATGCAGAAAGGAAAAAAAAAAACAACACGGCCAAAGGAATTCTGTACAGGCATGCAAGCGCAGTTACATTCTCCCATCATGCAACAGGTTCTGTTATTTCCACGTGCTGGGTTTCCATGACAACACGTGCAAGAAAGCCTTTAGGTGCAGAAGCAATACCAAAGGATGCAAAACGAGAAAAGGCCCCACAATGCAAACATAAAAGTAAATTAACAAGACCCGAGCTAATCGGGTTTGCTTTCATCATTTCTTCCTTGGAAATAAAGAAACATTTATTTCATAATCATTTAGCAGTTTGGATTAACTGATTAGTATTTCTTCAAATTAGTAATGAGTCGAGCTCTGTAATAGGCAAATACAGCTAAAATTTTTCAACATGTTGAATTTTTTTTTTCAAATGTGGGTTAAAAAAAGTAAAAAAGAAAAAACACACCAACCTTCTCGAAGCTCTGAGGGATGTAAAGGGGTTGATGCAGAACACAATGACATGAGGAGAAGAGAAAAATAGGGGAAACACAGAGAGAGTAAAAAAAGCCACCTCAAGGTGTTTAGCTGCAGCTACATTTCCCTTTTCTTTAATCCTTTTTTTCCTCCTTTTCCCTTGTCCCTGCTATCAGTGACACCCGTCTTGAAAGTACACTTGCCTGCCCCCCCCCCCCCCCCCCCCCCCCCCCCTTAAATAAACTTTGAACCAAAACAATCAGATACACCCCAGTGGCCGCACTGTCGTCTGGTAAGAAAAAAATTGTGAGGCGCCACTGGTTTCAAATCAAGCGTACCATACTCATAATTCAAAATTTCACAAGCTCCGTATAGCCACAAGGAGAGGCTCCTGTGGTGGCTGTATTTGCTTTTGTTAGAGAAGGAAACCAAATAAAGAGAAAATAAAGAAAGAACTAATGAGAGATAGAAAAGAAAAAAAGACACAGTTTGGGCTGAAATTAGCAGCTGCAGTTCAAGACAGTTACAGTAAATGTTGTTAGAAGCCAATCAGAAGCACTGTTATTACGGTTTCTGTTTGGGAAGTAGGCTCAATTTTCCCTGGTACAGTATGCCCCAGATCAAATTTAGGATTGTTGTTTTGTTTTGTTGTCTTTTTTTTTCTCTCCTGAAAATTGATCCGTACCACAGCTGCTAATCTCGAGTGCATTTCGCTTTGTGAACAAAACATAGTCAACATCAAGTATCAGAATTGATTGACAAAAGTTAACTGAAAACAGACAAAGGTTGACACCATCAAGGCATAACAAGTGTGTTACATACTGTAGTGTGAAAGTACCTGGCTAATTATGACCCTTGTGTAGGCTTTTAAAGAGCATGCTGATGGAGCCAGTGTTCATGGAGATTGCATGAATTGTTGGAAATGATATCAGGGTATAGCTGTGTGTTTCTGACCAAAGGAACTACTAAATATCCCAGTGCTGTGTCAACAAAGTGTTCCCATTATTATTGTTATTTAATGACTCCTGTAGAGCTCTCGACTGTAATTTGACACGGACCTTTTAGCTTCTACCCTGCTGTACGTGGGAAAAAATAAATAAAAAAATGAATAGCTACTTGACATTAAGTGTCACTGCATCAGAGTGGAGACAGCATGAGCCTCCAGGATGAATGCTGACAAGAAAAGAAACTAATCTTGATGAACCATTTTTTATCTTCTACTCCTCACAGTTGAATTTTTCTTCCTTTTGCCACTACTTCACAGGGTATGATAATAGCAATAATAATGAAAAAGCAGCTCCCTGACCCATTTTATAATGTCAGGGTAGTGAATTATTTATTGGGAACAAAGTTATTTGGTACACAGCAGAGGGAACAAACTGAGTAGATACCGAGGCATCTTTATTTAATATGCACAATATAAATAATACATGTCGAAAATGCATCTGCTTCAATTTATCAGAGCTCCCTCAACAGGGATTCATTGTCATTTAGCATTAGTGGTAGAGGGTAGACTTTTGTCTTCATTGCCTGTTTCCTATGAAACTCAACGTTCTCTGTGACTGATTGTTTTTCATATCTTCACTTTGCTGGAACATGCCCGCCAAAATTACTGCTGACTGTAAAAGGCTTTAAAGATAATACCCCAAAGCAGAAACAGGGGAATACTATGGATTTATGCTCCAGAACACCATGAAGAAAAAGTCGAGGAAATGCACTCTTTATAATCTATGCCACAGAGCTTTTCTTATGTAATACAGAGCAGCTGACTGTGTTAAGGGCCCTTTGCTATTAATTCACCACAAGGAAATCCTTTTTACCCCCAAATCTGGAGAAGGAGAAGGGGTGGAGATTTTGATTGGTGGGTATTAATACCTCGCCACTCAATCAAAATCAAGACTTACCGTTGTGCTCCTGTACCTGAAAAAAGCTAATCAAAAAGAAGTCCTTTTCCGACTCTTTTTGGGTTCCATTAATTTGGAGGGAGGGGGGGGGGGAAACATTTTATCGGGCACACAATTACAGGTAGAAGGCGTCTTACAACTGATAAAGTAAAGACATACGGCTTGTTGTGCTACACATTTCCTTCCGAGCGAGTAGGGGAGGGCATTCAAAGACAAAATGGAGCATAACATCATAACAGAGAAGAACATTAGTTGGTCAATTATAGTTTTACATTTGGAAGTTTCAGTGCATATGAAATTACATTTGTGGGCAGGCAATACTATCAATGCTAAAAGATTTATACTACTCGGGTAATACTATTTTGCAAAATACATTTTGTGCAAATACAGCTGGGCTAGAATGGAAGCAATTATCATTTGTTAAGCTCAACAGTAATGCCACTTAAAGCTGAGCTGCACTGTTCAGACATTTTAGTCAGAATGGGATGGATGTTTTTTTATTTTTTTATTATTATTATTTTTTTTTGTGGCCTGGCTCTGGGGCCGGGTTGCTCCCTACCTCGCACATATAGGTTAGCAGGGGACGAGTAGCGCACGCCTTCCACATTAGACGCCACGCACTCGTACTTCCCCTGGTCGGTCTCCTCGCTGTTCTCGATCTGCAAGGCACCTGGAAGATAAAAAACACGCAGCAAAGACAAAAGGGGAGGGGGCAGAGAGAGAAAAAGAGACAGAGAAAGAAAGCAGGGAGGACTGATTAGTCGATTTGTCAGTGACAGCACATGAAGGAGTCAGACAATCTTCTTAATGCATAGTATCTTGAATTTCTCAGGGAGCATTTAGTCGGCAGCTGTTTCTCTAGCGCAGAAACTGGATTCCTCTCCAGCCTCAGCCATCCACACATGAATAGGAATTAAATAAATTAAAACGGGAATCAGTCACTTTGAATTCGTGGCTATGTTGGTGTACGTGAGACATGAGAGCTTGTTTAAAAAAAGCCATGATGTAAGTGTGATGAAAGGTAATGGAGAAGTGTGTTGAGATGGTCCTGCAAAGTGAGTGAGATGAACACATTGCCCTTTGCATAGCACTCACCTAGGGAGAGACTGTGTGTGTTGGGAGGGGGGGAGAGGGGTCATGGGAAAATATCCAGACATACAGTTCATGTCCAAATGAACACTGGTATCGTGCACAATGCAGCAGCTCAGCTCCTCTGTGGTTAAACCACTGTTTAACCGTGTGATCTAAGTCCTACATTATCTCTTCTAAACATTAAGGGAGAGAGAAATTAAAGGTATATCCACATGAACTGATTTACTGGCTACTGTTGTGACTGGATTGTTGTCAACCTTTATATTCCTCCATATTGTCATATTCTAAGGTATACGGTTTTATATAAACCCTTTAGGGCTTAAGTGTTTCAAACCTACTATATACATTTTCAGTTTTTAGATTTTATCAATAACAAACTCAACCTAAATGCTTGGCAACAACACTGAAGAAGGGGCGTGGGGGACGGAGGAGGGAGGTGGAACAACGGGCGTCAGATCATTCCTCGTTAGAGCGCTGTTGACGGCACTTCCTGATGATATCATTAGGGCTTCTGGCTGGCTCAGCAGACAGATTGCAGCCCAGACCTCCCTGACAAACACAGCACCATCGCTCGTTAGCGTTTAGCCAGGAAGCATCAATACGCCAGCCGCTGCCCAGGATACTCTGTAATATACCATAACCTACTCCATCACATCAGCAGGCGGAGTGAACACAATGTTGTACAAAGCTACTATTCTGGAACATTGGTCTAATAACGTTTTTCAGCTGTGCCACAAATGAGACCATCGATCCTGCTTAATTATAAAGATTAGTCACGCTTCCACCTTGGCCACGGCTTAATACTCTAAGAGTATTTTACACCTTGGAGTCAGTACATGGATTTCTACTCTCAGAAAAAAGAAGCCGACCCGAAGCTACAACAATCTATACTCCCCTATTTTTTCCCTTCTTCATTTCCCTCTACAGCTCAGATCATCCTCATCCCCCAGAGGGAGCTGTTCCTGGCACACAGCTCATGAACCAAATGAAAATGTCTACCTGCAGAGTGCAGGTGGTGGAGTCTTCGCTCTGCGTTTATGCAGGGATCTGATTTGGATGTGTTTGATGTGCGCTTGGAACAGCAAATGCCAGCCCGGTGGCAGGTGGCTTGGAATGTGC
This sequence comes from Epinephelus lanceolatus, assembly GCF_041903045.1. NCBI lineage: Eukaryota > Metazoa > Chordata > Actinopteri > Perciformes > Serranidae > Epinephelus > Epinephelus lanceolatus. Next base: position 25,328,463 of record NC_135739.1, read on the forward strand.
TCAGAAGCCTACCGCCTCAACACCAGGGAGACCACAAAGTAAGGACTGTGTGAAGTTCAACTCCAGGTGGACGGTTCCAGAAAGCTCTGCCAGCGGCTCGTCAGCCTAGGTCCCTGTGCTGAATTATAAAATCTTTGGAAGGCTGAAGTTGAAGTTGGTGCAATTTTTTTCCCTCAATGCTTCATAAATAATAATGCTGAAGGGCTTGTGGTTGTGGGCCACAGCCCCCTTTTTTTGTTGTAAGTTACCAAACAGTTAAACCACAAGAAATGTTCTATATTTCATATATTTTTCATTCTGTGTGTGCCAACAGCTGAAGGTCTGCAGCTCCAAATGCTTCCAACAAATACAAATGTCGTTGTGTGAAAATAATATTCAACAAATGTCATCTGAAGGTCAACAAAACACAACCACCAACATGCGGAGGGTGACAGATAATGAGCCAAACAAAATTAATTGAGAGCCAATTAAAACCAACATTGGCTGCTGTAAATTGTACCTCCTGGCGAAAACGGAGAGAGCGAGCGAGGAGGAGAGAAAAAGGGACGAGGGTGTTTGAGCGGATGGAGGGAGTTTCATCTGTTCCTCTCCATCTTTCGCGAAGGCTCCTCGCTAGGTGGTATTATCTATTGTTTCCAAGCTCCTACTGGCTTCATTACATATTCTAGCTATTATTTAGTGGAGCTGTGAAGAACACATAAAGACTCCTTCCGCTGGCGGGAACACAGAGAGAGGGAGAAAAGTGAGGTCGGGGAAAAAAGGCGAGGAAGAAAGAGGCAGGGAGGAGAAGCAAGAAGGGGAGATAGCAAAGAGAGTGACAAAGGAAGCAAGGGATGTAGAGGAACACTGAGAGAGAAGGAGGAATGGAGATATTTCTTATTTTCTGCCTTAAACCCGTATATTATTAATCTCTCTAAAAACTGAGACCCCTAAGTTTTACTCTCCTAACGAGCACAGACGTTATTCTTAACCTCGTGAAAATTTGGGTGAGTTACAATTTATCTTAAACTGTATACACACTGAAAACAACCAAATCCTTCATTGCACACACTGGATAAAATTAGATCTGTGTGAACAAATGTTTGATGAAGGAAGCCCAGAAGGAGAGAGACAGAAAAGGTATGAGAGAGGAGGAGAGCAAAAGAGAAATCACAACTTTATTCTATTTTCAGATGCTTTATGCTCCTCTCTCCGTCAGATTCACACGTAGCGGAGATGCAATATCCCGCTGGTGTTGCATGTGTTGGGCCACACTGTGTGAGTTGCATATTTCTTCCGTCCACTTTGGCATTTCCACCCTCCTCATGTGTTTCCCTCTCGTCCCAGCTTTGTCTTTTGTAAACCACAAAGATGTTAATTTAAACGAATCTGTCCCGTTAATGTCATTTATGATCTCTGTGCCCATATAATAGAATAAAACATCTTTCTTTCTTGGCGACCGGTTAGTCAGTTTAAAGCCTGATAATATTAGCATTTACAAACAACAGACCTCTAAGGGCTTTTAACATACAAATCCAAACAAACCCCTCTTTGATGTCCTATCTCAAGCAGCAGCACACCCGTGCACGCGTACACACAAACTCCACCCTTTGAAAACCCTCGTCACCAGCGTGTCTCTTTTCCACCATTTCCTTTTGTCTTTTTTTTAATATGACTGCACTCTCTGTGTTTTGCATAATTGCGCTCGGTCTACCCTGCCAGCCTGTGCCTCACCAAAGCGCAAGTGGCCATTGGCGTTTTTTTTTTTTTCTTTTATCAGGAAAAGAGGAAACACAGGGAATGAAATAAATGCAGAAAATTATCTTTCACAAGCACAATAAAAAAAACAACAACACACGCACCCAGTCTGTTCACACAATGGGTGTTTGTTGATAAAGACTTGCCTAGCGACAAACAGCAATTTACGGTGGCGCTCACAAAATGGCCTTACTGTGCTTATGAAATGAGTCCTATATGGGGCCTAATGGCATGTCTTTCCTGTCTTCAGTTATTACATCTTATCACTAACACACCTATCAAAGAAGTTTGTTTTGCCTGATTTCATTAGGGGAACATGGAAAACAGTTCATGACAGTTGACTACTCTGCTAGCCATGACGTGGCCTGTTTTACTTTATATGATATCAGCACAGTTTGTCACTGATTGTTTAGGACAGAAAACTCTTTATTTTACTCTACTGTGGGTACAAATATGACAGGTACAGCAGAACTTAAGTGCAACCAACTGAATATTTTATTACATTACATCCTAAGTTTTATACTTCAACTGTGAGAGTGACCTGCAATTACTGTGTGAGTATTACTTGCTACTTAATCTTGCTGAGGGACATTTAAAAAGGACACATGAATGTCGAAGGACATTATGTGAGCTGTTGTGGGTATTGAACCTGAGACCTCCACTTACAGGCCACACCGACCATCCGTGACCCCCAGCTAGTGCCGCCCCTGCTAAGTAATAATTCATGTTTTTCTGGGTCAGAGGAGAAAAGATTGGTGACATTTTTTCCCCCGTCTATCCTATTCCATGATGTATGCTGCACCATTAGGATCCAAAAGAAGAAAAAACAGTGGCTACAGTTGAGGCAAATAAAGTCCCTGATAATAATGACTTCACTTCCATGTGGACCAATTAGTCTCCATCTCAGTCAAAGTGACCCTCCCTGCTCGCCAACACGCGCAACCTCCAGTCTCCACTGTTACCCACTCCTGGCTGTCTTGCAGCATGTTCGCTGCCTTCATCCATTCGATAAAGAGGGCTGTAATGGGCAGTGGGTCTGGGACATTTGTCCCCGCTGTGACAGCTGCCCTGGTTAACAGCGCTGCATGCCGCAGGCTGATCTGATGAGGAGCGTTGAGGTGCCAAGGTGTGATAACAAAGAGCACTGCCTGGGCAGAGTTCAACAAATACATGTTTTTGAAGGCGAATTCAGATTCTGGAAGAGAGACACTTGTGTACCGAAGCTGTTGAGAGGGGATACTTTTTGCCAGCAGTCTTTAGTACATTAAAATTTCATCATTTTCTTGCCAAAATTTTTATGAGGATTTAGTCTTGAAGGCAGGGCTATCCACCGATCTCTTCAATTGGTAAGAGATTGGTGGACTGCATTTAAACGAGAAGAGTTTCATTCAGGTTTCCTTTGTGCAGCTGCAGGCTAGGAGTAAACATATCACAAAGTGTCATTTTTTTTAACATTGACAAATCCATATAGAGATATAGTTTAGTCTGGGTTGGACACAGGAATGACAAGAGGAGAAGGCAAAAAGTGTAAGGGTGGGGAAAATCAGACAAAAGAGGAAAAAAAGACAGACAGCATGGGGTGGAAAGGGAGTCACATTTATGAGAGGTGCAGTATGCAACAGAGAGAGGAAAAGAAAGAACAAAACAACCAGAGCGGGGTGGGGGGGAAGAGTTGAAGAGACAGACAAGCGCAGAAAAACAGAAGGACAGATGAGGGGATAAAAGAAAAGCAAGGAGGGGCAAGCATGGGTGATTAATTTCAGAAAGTGCCTGAAGCCGTGGTCTACCCACCCCCGTCGCTGCTTTGTAGCAGCTTTGCCATGTCTACCCCCCCCAGTCCCATTTGTGTAATTCAATTAGTGTGCTCCAGCGGGCCTTGATTGATTTGTTTAGGCGATCAACAAAATGGCTGGCCAAGTCTCACTCTTTCTTTCCCTCCCTCTTGCTCCTTCCGCAGCCCACTCAGGCCTGCCGGTGCACACTGTTCTTTTCATCATTTTATCTCTCATTTTCAGTTCATGTCTCTCATTTCTCATCTCCTCTCCTGTCGTTTCCTCGCCATCCTCTCATCCCAACACTGCTCACTAAAGCTCTTCAACAGTGCAATTAAAACCCCAAATTAGCACCTTACTGTATAAGTGGATACACTCAAAATAATAACCTTTCCACTACATGAATTAAACTCACTGAAGTGCACAGAAGAGCACAGGATTCAATACCTTGAGTGCACTTCATGATTAAGCAGGAAGTGTTACAACTATGTTTCTATAATTAAATTACTAAAAATACTTAGATTCTCTATCATAAAACTTAAAAACAACAACAGTAACAACAAAATTAGATACGCAGAGATGCACTCTGCTATTGAGAACTGTTGTCAAGCCAAACATGTCCTTGTTGACAATGCAGATTAAATTGAAAACAGCAAGCGGAGTGGAATTAACAAGTTTCACACCATGGTTGTATTTTCACATCATCATTATCGCATCATGTATAAACATTATAAGCCCAGTAGTATCCCACTTCACTGTCTGGTGTGTTTCCAAGTTTTGCTACAGCTGGTTCAGCAAGGGTTCCAGTAAACAACTCCGCAGTTGTTATTGTATTGTTCAACATCAGTTCATATACCTCTTGCGACTTCAGAGGGAGGCTATTAGAGTGTCTACGGCGGGCGACAACATGTGGAAAGTTTCGGATTTAAGTTGTGAACTTGCGGTTTTAATAATCACACATGAGAGAAGACAGCCAGTGTGGACACACGGCAGCAAAGTATGGAAATGCCCTTATCTCTCTGTCTCCCTTTCCTTCTGTCTGTATCCTGTCACTCGGGCACGCTCTGCCACCACCCCAAGGTCATTATACTGTGATCGCACCAGCATGGGGTCCAACGTGTGACGCCATTGTTGTCAGTGCCCATCTGGTGGCTTGTAACGCTCCCATGAAATCAGTAATGAAGCAGGTAGGGAGTCCAGCTACCTTTATACCTATCACTTACCTCTAGGCCAGCACCTGGGCGGCTTTGTATGGGAGCAAAATGAACATTTTGGATATCAGCCATGACGTTGCTTCACTTTCTCTGAGCTAAGTCCACATTATATTAGACGTTTAGACTACTTTTCATATGCAAAACTATCTCAGCGGGTAGCCTCTGCTGCTGCCCTGTCAGCCTCTCGTTACCCACAGCTAATGCAACCACTACAATAGTTGGTGTTAACTGTCTCGCCTCTACAGATCTCTGTATGCTATATGCTAGTAATGTTGTCACATTTCTGAAATCTCTAACTATGATACAATACCTTCAATACATTTTCAATACCACTGGGAGAAACTGACAATAAGGGCATACAATAGGATAAATATAACAAGGCTATCACATGACAACTACGACTTTTCTTTTCTCAGCAACAGGGAATGGCACAATGATTGTAGTAAATATTAACAATAAGACAGGTCAAGAAAGCACCACTGGTACCCATGTATTGATACTGCGGAAAATGAAACTGTTTCAAACATTTAGAATCAAAATGAATCAAGAGATCAGTATGTTTGACAGCACTACATACTAAAACACTTCAAATGGTTCAGAATTCTGCAGCTAGATTTTTAACTTCAACATCCAGTTTCAGCTTCCCTTCAGTGGTTTTATCACATCAGACTTTAGGGTACTTCTGATAACTTACAAAATTCCAACTTACAAAATTCATACCTGTCTGATATTCTTAAACCTTACATTCCTCCCAATGCTCACTGCTTTGTCCCCTGAGTTAAAAAGAAGTCAGCAGGCTTCAGGCCATTTTCCTATCATGCCCCCCGTCCTCTGGAATAACCTCCCTGCTGACTTCAGGCAGTCTAACTCTGTTGAGGCCTTTAAATCCAAACTCATCTTTTCGCCTCAACTTTCAGTTAGTTGCTTGTTTTTTTTATTACTTCAGGACTTGTACCTATTACAATTATCCTTCCGGCGGCTCGGTCTCAATGAATCTATTAAGCCTAGTACTTATAGTCCCTGTTTGTCCTGCCTACGAGAAGACTTTCTGAAAGCCACTGCATCGATCTCACTTTCTGTGTGAGCATCCAAGCCCTGTGCTGATCTGTCTCTCTCCCTATTTTCTCTTCCTTGTCCTGTCTTTTCAGTCAGGCTCCTCTGTTCTGGACTGTTGGCCATCCTGGGACCTCTATCTCCTGACTGACAGCGCCTCAATCCATGAGATTCATCCTCTCCTCTGTGTGGTTGTTTCCTTTCCCATATCTGAGAATGGTGTGCTTCGCCTTTTGTGTCGTCCTAGGGAAGTTTTTCTTGATCTCAATCAAGGATCTAAGGATAGAGGGTGTCATATACTGCACAGATTGTAAAGCCTCTTGATGCTATCAGGCTGTATGAATGAAAATGCCTTCACATTAAGTGACATAAAATGACTCAGCAGTGGGACAAGTAGCGTCTAACTGAAAGACGTGTTTTTGAAAAGCTCCATTTTCGAGTCACTTAAAGTAGATGAGAATCTGCATTAGTGTGGACACGCACTTATGCAAACAAACCATTTGCGTCCTTCTTGATCTCAATTACATTTGCATTTCTCTCCAGATCCTATGCTATTCATTTTCTCTCTACATTAGCAGCATACATTTTTGACGGCAAGTCAGTGTAGGCATGCTGTGATGTGGTGGGGAGAAACCGCTTTTTTCAGGCCGCTTATCTTATTATGCAAATGCAGAGTTCATAAGTCATGCTTGCTTTTGTTCACCACAATGTGATTTATGAGACCTTCTTACTCAAACAAAGCGGAGCAGGGAGAACGGGGTTGGGCTATGTTGGTTATGAGTGAGGGCTTTAAGGGAGTGAAGGGTGTGAATTTAATCTGAAACCTCAGGTGGACATGAATATGTTTGATAACATGCTTCCGTTTATTCGTGTCACGTATGGCTCGTGTGAAATGGCTGAGGATGGAGGACCTTAATCTTACTGTCGGGGCTCTATCGTCAAATGAATCACCCTTTTGCTGTACCAGACTAATCGTGAAACTAAGAGCATTCATCTCGCCTCGATGAATACAGGGACATACATGGCAAACTGAGATATTCACTTACCTGCTCAGCTTGTGGAACAAAACCATTTTACAACAAACACATGAATCAACAATCACACTGAATCAACTGGGAGAAAAATGCTTCTGTGACAAAGCCTGCTGGATAATTACAAGTGAAAGTTAAATTGTCTGGGGAAATGAAAAAAAAAAAAAAAAAAAAAAAAAAAAAGAGTTATTTGACAAGGCTATCGTATAATTCATCGGAGTCACGCTGCTTTACCTCTGTGTCATTCCCTTCCCACCTTGATATCCTGCTGTTTATCCTCACACATTATAAGAGCTGGTTTTGGTGTGGTAAAAGGACGTACATGTTGCCTTGTGTGAAAAGGTGGCTATTGAACGCAGCAGCCTCCGTAGTTTTGCCTTTATAAATTGCTGTGCCGCACGGTTACAGGGAGGACTGAAATGAAATCAAACGTAATTTATGCCGTCTTTTTCCGTTACATACAAGTATCTCCAGCTATGGCTTGTGAAAGTGATGGGGGTTGCATTAACATACAGAATGTGTCTATTGCTCCAGTATTGGATGGAAGGATGAGGAGGATATCAAAGCAGAGAAGAAGGTTGCTCAGATCGTGTTCAACACTTCACAGTATTCAATACCCTGGCCTTATCAATAAATAAGGCCACCATCACCCACCCCGCAACTCTTCATCATCGATCCCCCACCCTCCAGCCCCATGTCCAAACAATTTAAATGTCAGAGGCACAAAGCAAACAAACTGCCTTGTAATAACCCTCACCATCCCTCCCCTCTGCTGTCAACCTTCTCAATCCTGTATCATAACCAGCCAGCGACACAATTTGAATTGCTCAGTAGTTTCCTGACACTGACGATGTGGAGGAGATAGTAAGAGGGCACAAACACAGAACGCCCACAGCGGTGGTAGAACTACACATCCACAATGACATAGGGCATAGGAGTGTGAAACACATATGATCACGCTCACAAACAGTGTGTACAGAGAACACAGAACCCAAACACAGATGGAATATTAATGTTAGTGGACAGAGAAAAGTTTGTCATTTTTTAAGAGGAAAAGCCCACATGATACTCCCACGATTAAGCCAGTTGGGTGGAGTTAGGAGCGGTTATGTCTGGTTTAATGTACGTTAAAGTCTTTTAACTCCCTTTTTTCATTGTGTTAAACATCTTACCTCGTATCGGGGTACCCTCTGGAGGAGACACAAAAATGAAGACACAACATCAGTTTAGTTAAAAGTTATTGTTAGTAGTAGTTAGAGGAGTTATTTGGGTTGGAAGGTGAATAACTGGAATTAGATTATCAAAGCATTAGGTAATCTCTTATAAGGCTTCCAGAGATGGGGATTTGTTCTTTTATAGAAAGAAGGACAAGACAACACCTCTCATTGCTGGTATCACAAAATCTAACCCAAACAAGCACACTTTTCCTCTCCTTGCCTTAGACATATTAGGAGAGGAAATTCAATGCTTTACCACCAGAGCTGAAGAAGCTCAAGGTCTTGGCATGCACTGTATCATGGCTGCAACTTGGGGTGATAACACAGAGCAGGAGAGGTTTGACCTCAAGTTGACATGGATCGCTCCAGTGGCAGAAGACTTTTCCCAGCCAACTGACCTTGAATAAGAGGTCAGTAAAACAAGTTGGGGCGCCACGATACTATTCCGGGTATCTATCTCTGCAAACTTGCTGCTGAAGGAGGAACAGAGTTTCCACTAAACTAGAATTTCAGGCTTTACCTTCAGACAACCACAAGTTAAATCAAACAGATTGGAGTTCTTATTTATCCTACAAGTCGTAAACCTGCTTAACTGTGACAGATAGACTCTTCACCTCAAGCTTCATCCCTCCTGCCCGGTCATTCAATCTCCCGGCTCTTTCCATTGTTTCATTTAACCGAGAGTTGTATGTTTCCCTATTCTTTGTTTATTGTGAGTCTGTATTGTGTTACATGCCTGACTGCAAGCCAAATGTCCCATTAGAGACAATAAAATATTGAGCTTGTCCAGTCAGTTGCTGGTGGGCTTTTAAACATAGCCCGTGTTGTTGCTGTGATGTAAAATGCATCCCTTATAGGCAGAGCTTTGGGCGTGGGTAGTGGAGCCAGCTTAACTTCAACCCCCTCTCTGCCAAGCATTAAACTGTCCTTCCGCTCTTGGCTTTTTTCCCCTCTGTTTATTGTTTTCTAACTGTTTTTCCTGACTCCCTTTTCTTTTCTTATTTTATATGTTCTGCCATTCCTCCCTCGTTCCCCCTATTTCGGAGTTACTGTGTCTTAGCCTTTCCCACAGTTTCTTCCCTCCTGCCTTTCTCTTAGTGTCCCTCTCTAAATCTAAGGATGGCTCATGGCAACACATGCCCTTGGCCATCCCTTGAGAGTGCCAGCAGGGCAGTGCCAACCCAGGGGAGGTGCCCTACTTAGCATATATGGCCTGCAGGCACAGAGCTGAGGGTCAAGGGTACGCACTGCCCATTGAGTCTAACACTGCAGGCCCAGCCCTTGTGTGTGTGCATGCAATCATGCAAGCTGCACACAACAACACATACCAGCAGTCCTACCAACTAGCTGAACCAACAGAACAGCAGTACCTTCCTTCAATCCATCCATTTACTGCTGCTTATCCAAGGCTGGGTCGAGGTGGCAGCAGGCTAAATAAGGCAGTCCAGATGTCCTTCTCCACAGCAGCGTTTTCCGGCTCCTCCTGGGGGACACCAAGGCGCTCCCGAGCCAGAAGAGATATATAATCTATCCAGCGTGTTCTGGGTCTACCCTGGGGTCTCCTACCAGTCAATCCCTCTAAAGGAAGATGCCCAGGAGGCACCCTGATCACATGCTCGAACCACCTCAACTGGCTGCCTTTCAATGCAAAGGAGCAGCAGCTCTACTCCCAGCAACTTCCATATGTCTGAGCTCTTTACACTATTTCTAAAGGTGAGCCCAGCCACCCTTCCGAGGAAACTCATTTTAGCCCCTCGTGTCTACCATCTCATTCTTTCGGTCACTGTGCAAAAGCCATTGCCGTAGTTGAGGGTTGGAACATGGATCAACTGGTAAATTGAAAGCGTTGCCCTCTGGCTCAGCTGCCTCTTCACCACAGTTGTCCATTTCAATGCCTGTGTGCTGATTCTGTACCAATTTGCCTGTCGATATCCTCGACAATACCTCTAACACTTAAAAAATAAAATAAAATCAAGAGAACCTGGAGTTTAAGATGTAAAGTGGAGCCAGTAATTTCTATAAGCTATACAGTACATTAAGTGGTGGAGGTGGCTGGGCAGTGGGATGAAATTTTCAATACCTTTTTATCGGGTTTATGCGGCTCTGCATACAAAGGCGTCTTTTGTGATACCAGCAGGTAGGAGGCAATCACTGAGTTTGAAGTTCTGCCTGGTTTGCAATGTACCTAGGTGGAATAATTTCCTTCCTTTAGAGTTGCACTAAACGGTGGTGCACTATGCTTATCTTAAAATATGTCAATAATTGTATACCATTAATGACATATTATTAAGATATTTACAAAAGCATTTATATTTTTTGACTGTATGTTCATGCTCTGCAAAGTGTGCATTTGCTGCAATGAACCAAACGGTGATTTAAAATTACTTTGTTTAATAATTCAATGTAATGTTGCTCATATTGTCTGATGAAAGTGGAATATGTCTTTAAAGAAACATTTCACAGACTCTTAACTATTTCTCCCTTACAAGGTTTTCGTATTCTGTAAATGATAAAGGATAACCTTTTTTCTTTATCCATAAACAGTGCACTAAGTGCATAGCTTTACCACAGAGGTAGTTTAGTCATTGAAAAACCAGGCAAAACAACAGTGACATTTTAATTGTTTCTGCAATGATTTTAGAGACCACATAATCATAGATAATCACAAGGCAAAGGAAATAGGGCTCTGGGAAGGTTACATTGTTATAGAGTTAGAGTTTGATTAGAGGCTGCAGAAGCTGTTGGTTTATTTTGCTTTAGCTGTGATGAAATTTTAGTTGAGGGTTAAGGGGTTACTAGTTAAAAGTTAGGTGAGGTTAAGGTCAAAGTTAGGCTGAGGTTAGGATAAGGTTAAGGTTAATAAAGCAGGTTTATAAAGGAGAAGGCCATCAGATGTGGACCTTATAAAGGACAGGGCGACAAAAGAGGGACAGAAAAAAAGAGTAAAGTATTAAGGACGGAAAACAGAGAGGTTGTTCGGCTCAAAGGAATTGGTTCCACCAAATATATATATATATGAAAAAATGAGAAGGAGTGACCTCAGTCATTGGAACTTCTAATATTTGAATAATAAAGCAGCATGAAGAGATAAAAATAAAACTTAGCCAGGCAGACTGGGTCTGGAGTGGCCAGCCTGTGTTCAATTACAATAGCAAATCCACCTATACTACGGGCACACAACCTAATGGCAATAAGCTCCCCTTCTAAGCTTTGGCCAGCCAGAAGTGGATCCAGCTTAGTGACAATGACCTAAATATACCTCAGCAGTCCGCTGACCTCCCCGCATTATCAAATGTGGCATTATTTTGCTCCACAGAACACCCCAGCTGTTTTGTTAAACACCCCTCTGAATATATTAAAAATATTATTGAAGGATGTAGTCTGGCCAGAGGCAATCTGGCCAGAGATGTTGCCCATCTGCGTGTGAGGAGGATGGGGTTGTGTGACTGGCCGAGTGTCAAAGTCTGACCACCCTCCAGAGGGCGTCTGGCTGACCTTCTCATCACCACAGACACCCGTCTGGGATCCTGGTGGTGTCGCAGCAGGTCTCAGGGAAAACCTGGCTGTTGTTACCACATCTGCAGAGCTCCTGGCCACTCCCTGCAGAGCAACTTTGATGCCAACAAATGTGAGCGTTTTCTTGCACGTTTCAGATTAAGTGCAATTGAACTCAGCATGATTCACACTGGAATGTGCATACATCTGTGTGAGTAAGGGAGCCATCAAATGTCAGGTCATAATTTTAAACCTTTATATCAAAAAGGACCTTAATCTTTATGAATTTGCACTCCTCCCAATCCTCTCACTGCCTATGGCCTCTGGTTAATCTGTTCTGGCTGACAAGGCCAGCGAGGGCCTGGGGTCTGCAGCCACAGGGACTTGGGGAGAAATGTCAGGCTCCCTCCACACCTCTAGAGGAGCTCCTCAGGGGACCCAGATGCAAATATCACTGCCCTGCCAGCACAGCATGGTCTGGCACATAAAGAACGAGTCATCCAGCTAGGCAGCTATCTAACAAACAAGAGCAGGATGCTCTTTCTCCCAGTATAAATATTCAAACTTATTATTAAAAACTTGTGTTTTGTTTAAGGTGGGAATAAGTCAGCTCAATATGTGCATTTAAACATCAGATGGACTGAAAGTCACATGAGAAACATTGAGGATTTATTTGCAGTAGCTGGAGGTCGAGTATGTTTTTGAACTCGTCTTTTCCAATCCACTTCCAACATTCCCCTTACTGCTCCCCATCTCTTCCCAAAAGTTTTTATCTTACCACCATCTTTGGGAGAGCACCCATCAGAGTAACCCCCTAAGGCTTGAGAGTGTGCCAGAGGCAAAAGAGCAAACAGAAGAATATGAAAAAAATCTATTCAAAAGCTGTCACAAGAACTTTTAGCTTTGTTTTGTTTTGGGATTTTTGGAAGGTGTTTTTTTTTTTAATCTTAAAAAAAAAAGAAAAATTACTAAATACTAAAACCTGGAGACCTAAGATGGCTACTTGAAGCTCTGAGGACATGAGAAGATGGCAGCCTAGGAGGCTTGAGCACACAGGCCTTTTTCTCATCAGCATAAATCCTGCCTGGCTGCTGAATGAGCTTTCCAGCAAAAGGACTACAGAAAAAAAGGCAAGCCCCCAGAGCTAACATTACCTTACGAGAGCCTTGGTATTGAAACAACAGAAAGTAATTTCCTTTTCTGCCCCCTACATACACACATAGTTTGACCTGTGAGTAAAATATACCCATCTTATAGTCGCTGGGTATATTTTTGCAAGTAGTTCAAAAAGTCAGGAGGAGTACAAAATGTGGCCAAATGTAACTATCACTTGAGACCTCGCCCTCTAGCATGGGCAGTAGAGCCTTAGCTAGAGATCTGTAAGCCAGTGGGGATGTGGGCCAATTTGGCAAGGGAAGAAAATACTCTCCTGAGAAAATATTTGGCCAAGACCAGAGGGTCAACCCAGCCCAAGTGTGGGATTGGAGGGTTCAGCCATACAGCGGTCCTGCAGTGACCTTCACTTGGAAAGAACTCAAGATTCTTTCAGCCCCTCTCAGTACTTTCTGCACTTTCCAAGGATATTTTTGGACAGCAAAGCTGTTATTGTGAAAACTGAAGTTTGACCGTTTACACCTGAGTATAACACAACAGTGTATTTCTGGAGGAAAGTGTTCTCTGTATAGCTCACCAAGAAGACCAAAAATACTGTAGGCTATAACTGCAGAGGAGTAATTGTCTTGGATTCAAGCAGAGTCCAATTATTTCCTCAAAGCCTGCTGTCTTGCAACTCAGCAGAGAGAACGAGCTAGATGTGACAGGAAGCATCAGCAGTGTAAAATCTGGATAATATGGTCAGGGGAAAGCACATAAGGCAACAACTACTTCCAAGGTAACCTTGCAAAATGTACTTAGAACCTTAAATAGCCCAGTAAAGTTGCTAAAATATTGAAGAAAAGGTAGTTGAACTGGGCAGTTTAAGTCTTACTGTGCATATTAGCATTAATGCAAAGCAGGATGTTGCCTCAAAAGACTTGCTCAGCAAATCTTCCCCATATAAATAAAACCTGTGCTGCTTAAAGGTGGACTGCGATGCCTGACCAACTCTCCAAACTGTGCTGCTGCTTGTCCTTGATTTGCCTTTCTGCTATAAGTTCCAATGTGGGGGGGTGACAGAGAACAGAGTCGGCATAAGGAGTGTGGGTGAAACAAAAGTAAAAGTTTAGCATAAATAGAAACAGAACGTAGGGAACAAGTGGCAAAAGAGGACAAGGGTGAGAGGAGAGCAAGGGATGCATGCATTTTGGAAAGTAGTTTCAATATGCCATCTGCTTCAAGGAGAGTGGGTGGGTTTTCTGGGCTTAGCAAGACACTTACCAAAGGTTTCTGTAAATGACAATGCAAGAGGAAAGTAATTAGAAAAAGAGGAAGAACAACATAGTTCATTTTAGGTTGAGGTTGAAAGTGACTGCCCTGCAAGAATTAAAGGGGACTACAGTTTAGGTGGGTCATCTGTTCCACCTCATTTTAGCAGTTTTACCATGTGATACCATGGATGGAGCAGTGAATTTCAAGTCATTTAACGTGTATTTACAAATTATAATTCTACTAAGAAGGATTTTTGTTGAAAAATAAAATCAACCCATTTTGGTATCAATTTTAAAATATAGAAGATTTAGTCATATTTTTAGTTGTATTTTATTGGTTGATTTAGTTTATTGTTTTTTTTTTTAGTTTTAACTTGTGTTATGGGTCACAGTTAAATGAAACGTGTTGAAGACTCTGCGATGTGAGACACATCTGAGTTTCAGACACAAATATAGACAAAACAAATAAAGAGAGAGACAATTAAACAGCTGACTGTTTCAGTTAGACAGGACACAAAGACAATTGAAGAAATCATGAAACAGATAAAGACAGATGATACAGAGGTTAGACAACAGACAGGAAGCTGAATTTATTTGTCCATCATCCATAGATGCTCAATACTCATGGAGCCATGTTGTCAAAACTAACAGGTAACCCAATTTTTCGAGCAGAGCTGGCCTTTTATATGATTATATGTAATTTCAGAAATATCTGGTGGTGTAGACATGCTTATCAGCTGCCAAATGTACCTGAGAGATAATTCTCAACAAATACTGAATATAATCATTAGCTTTCATCAATGGTTTGAACTTTCCAACATAGTGAGGTTTCAATGCATCACTAGCAATTTAGAATATTGTCTGCTGAAGTTGGACGATCCTAGAATACTACCCAAGAACTGCAATACCACAATGACAACTGCATAGCAAACATACTCTGATATCATAATTATCTTCACAATTATATGACTGCAATGAAACAATAACCTTGTCAAAGCTGTTTCAGTTTCTTGTTCTCTAGTGACAGCTTAAAAACCCTGAATGTAAAATATCTTCCACAATTTTTTGGCATAGTAACAGACTAATACTTGGAATTAGTATCATTAGTAGTGCAAAAAAAGGTTTTTGCAAACATCGTTATCAGAAAAAAGTGCTTTGTTCTATGAGGAAGCAAATGCACTAACACATTTGTTATACCTCAAGGATACGCATAAGTTTTAGTGAGAAGGACTGAATGTAATCAACTGTGATTCTTCTACAAGAAAACACCACAGTGCACCTTTGTGGTTAAAGGCCTTAATTAGGCCCGTTTCCACTGAAGAAGTTCCTGGTACTATTTGGGGGGCAGGAACTACTACAGGAACGTCCTCTCGCTCGGCCCTCTCAACCGCCGTGTCTCCACTGAGAGAGCGGAGTAGGAGGAAGGTTCCTGTAAAGTTATGGGCTCTGGATGTGACGTAATCGTTGCGCGACCACTTACCGGGGCGACGTAGGGACGCTGTTAGCTGATAGCCCTTAGCGGTGTCTGTAATAACTCACTAAATGGCCCGTGAAAAAAAAAAAAAAAAAAAAATTCCAGCAGATGTCTTAGTTACAACATGATTGAGCTATCTGGAGTAGTTTCATGTCGTATCCAACAACGGGAGGCTTTTAACAGATGACATCCTGATGTTAGCTTTGCTGCTGCTGTTAGCTGTCCCTGTCAGCGGCAGCCACTGATGCTATCTAGACATTGTGATTTCCCAAAACTGAATAAATACCACACATAGCAACACAAAACTGCTTTGCTAGCTCAATCATGTTGTAACTAAGATATCCGCTGGAAAGAATATTTTTTTCACGGGCCATTTAGTGAGTTTTTTTTACATGGCGGAGGAAGCTATATGAACGAGCTAATCCTCGTCTGCTGAGTTCTAAAAATGCCGGCTATTTTGTTGCTTTCTGTTGACATCACATCCCTCCTTGAGTATATCCAATCAGCACCAAGTAATCCCCAAGCCCCAGCCGGGAGTCTTTCGGGGCCGTTCTGAGTACCTACTCCGAGGCAGGGACTTGTTTAGCCCCCGTAAAAGTTCCGGAACTCTGTCCTTCGGGGGTGGTTCCTGCGGTGGAGACACGCACCAACGGCCCCAGCCCCGAAAAATTACCCCTAAGTTCCTGTGGTGGAAACGGGCCTATTGTTTCCTAGAAGGCAGGTAGTGCACCAAGATGAGCATTAAGGTGTAAACATTTACATTAGAGCTCTCTTACAAAGAGTCCCTTGCTGAGACTCTTTCTCCTCATTCTATAGTCTAAAGCACTGGCTGACAGCCTTCTCCAAAGCACCTAAGGACAACCTATTATCCCAGGAGGAGGTCCTCAGGCCACTATGAACCAAGAAACAGAATTTTCAGTAAGTTGCACATCATCCCAGAGAGAGCAAATAGCCACACATATTTTGATAGAAGATTTTGCTTTGAAATCTAAACATTTACCCCCAAACTGGACACCAGCAAGTTAAATATGAAACATATCTAAAACTATATGCCTTAGGGAGCTGTGAGATGACAAATTGATTCTTTTGCGTGTACAACTCATGAGGGCCACAACTGGGGCACGGACTCAATGGCAACAGACTCTTTATTTAGTGGTGTCTACACTGATTTACGTTTTCAGCAACAAATCAAATAGGAGTCATTGGATTTTTCGAATGGCAACAAATCATCGACCTAAAATATCTACCCCTTATTGCCCGGGGCCACTCCAGGGCCTGCACTTAATTAGCAATATAATTAGACTTTGCTTTACTGGGCCTCTCAGTGGGGTTTAATCAATGGGAACAAGACAACATATCCACCACTGAGCTGTGTCAGTAGAACATGGACCTGGCTCTCTTTGTCTACTATGACACACTTCTGGGATGTTGTGAATCATTTGACCTCATTCAGTAATGTTACACTATAAAGCATAATTTGTTATTTTCGACACATTTTTCTGGGCGACGATCTATGGTTGTAACATGGTCAGAGCACTACTACTACAACACTTGACCTTTATTGTATGCTTCTCATGTTGTAATCTAGAGAATTTACCCTCATGATATGATGTTCAAGTGATTTAAACAATAAACACCCAAGTTTAATTGGGTCATCACATTGTGTTGTTGTATTGTGTTGTATCTGCACTTTAGGGGATTTTCATTTCTTAAATATAAGAATTACATAAATTCTCGGAACCCTTGGTGAACTGAAACCATACTCAGTTCCTAAAAAGCTCCCACCTGGAAGTGAAAAGACGAGACAGTGAAACCACTTCAGTTGCAAAGCACGAAAACATCCATGTTGTCTACTACCAAAAATGTCCTATGGAATCAAACAAGTGCTCAAGCTAGTGAACAGGAAAGACAGCAACATGCTTTGGCTTTCCTTACCTGAGCGTAGCTGTTTGATTCGCCCATTACTTGCACTGGGATCAATGGGCAGGAAGTCTTTGTACCAGGTGATTTCTGGGTCAGGGTTGCCACTGGCAGCACAGAGCATGGTGGCTGTTCGAGTGCGCTCCACCACTTTGAGTTGAGGACCCATGTCTATGTTAGGGAAGCCTAATGGTAGTAGGTCCTCTGTGAAAAGAACAGGAAAAGAAGAGGTGTGAGTCCTCTGACTTGCAAAGCCAGCTTTTATGATTTAAAAAAGTTAGCATTCAAAGAAGCTGTAATCCTTATGCACATATTTCTTCTGGCAGCCAAACCACACAATAGCAATTCACCAATACAACATTAACTGTAACACTGCAGTTTTGAGTGACTTTTTGACACCTTGCAAATGTAGCAATAAGAGACCTTTGTGTATTCTTTAAATTTGTCTTTGTAAAATTACATTTGAAATAACAAAAAAACCCTGCCAATTGTAATTATTAACTCCATATTAACATAACTGAAATCATAAAAGTGACTGCAAAAGTTTTCATGACTCAATACATGGTTTAATACATTGGGATAGTGCCCATGTTACCATAAATCTTGAAATCATACAGTCACATACCCAAATAACCTCAAAAGTGTAAAATTATAAAGGCTGACTACAGAGCCTAATTATTCTTTTGTATTCAGTATTTTCCTTTATCTCAGGAGACTTTTTAATCCCAATTTACCCTCAACCACTGAGAAAAATGCACCTTAGGACTGTGAGATTATAGCCAGACATGTACAGTAGCCAGATAAATGAATAAACCTACTGAGGAGAGGAGATAAGACTTGAATCAACATGTAAACAGCATTTCATTACAAATCTGGCTCTCCCAGAGGGCTGCATTGAAGCATTGTAGAGGTTTCAGAACAAAGACCAAGGGGAAGCAAGAACTGTGCTTTCTTTGACTTCCTCTTTCTCAGAAAATGAGGTGGGCTGTAATTGTTACAGAAACCATCCTATACAGCCAGATACCCACAGACTGCATTCCCATTATCGCTAGCTTATCCATTAAGAGCCATGTGTCTTAATCAAATGCCCTCAAGGAAGATGCCGACTCTCTGCACATATTCGGTATAACAAGTAGTAAATAAATAGCTATAAATGCAAATAGAAGATCAGAGGCTGAGACAATAGAGTAAAAAGTAATACCAGAAGGAAAGCCTGGTAATCCTGGTGATTTCTCCATCTAGTCTCACCATGCTCAGTAAAATACACGACACTCAAGTCAATTTGAGGTTACGGAGAGCTCTGCAAGACCATTACTTGGTTGAGACACTATAACCAACAACAGCCCTGGACTGAAAACCAATTGAGAGATCTATTCTTTAGATTTCACTCCATTAAGGGTGCAAGTGTTGTGTATAAGGATTGGATTTAAGCCTCATTGGTTGTCAATATTGCTACTCTTATTCAAGAGCCATCACACTAGCCAGCAAATGCTGTGGTATACTAATATACCGCAATCAGCTAATGCTAATGCATGATTGCTCCATTATTTCACAGTTAAGAGACGACAGTGTAGTGTGCTCTGTGGTCACTGTTCTCTGTATGCAGACTCCCTGCTCTCTTGGGGCAATTAGTCCCATGGGTCAAATCGCTTGACATCTACCCCGACTGGAGCCAAAGTAGTGACTCATTCTTAGATGATGAGAGCTGAGAGGGAACCACCCCGAGCTGTGATATGCATCAAAAGCCCAAAGCCACATTGCAACTGGGAGAAGTTTGACTGAGTAAGATGCTGGCCAGTGGCACAAGAGAGGTCACTATTCATCTGGAGAGCAGATGACCTCATGTCCACACAACAGACATCACGGTGTTGTCATCGACACGCAAGGGGGTGCAAAATTGGAACAGTAAGTGGAGTTTTAGAGTCGTATAATCTGAAAGAAGGGTTGTTCTGTCTACCTTTAATGAACATGGAAAGCTATGCCATACTATATATTCCACTTTATAAAAACAAGACTGCGAGCAATGAAATCATGATGGACTAAAGTGATAACCATTTTAAAATCTTCTAATCTTTTTCATCAAATATTCAAAGGATATCAAAAAGGACAGTAGGAATTTCAATATGATGATATTTTTGATTGATGCATCTTGTATCCTGAATTA
Organism: Epinephelus lanceolatus; assembly: GCF_041903045.1. Classification (NCBI taxonomy): domain Eukaryota; kingdom Metazoa; phylum Chordata; class Actinopteri; order Perciformes; family Serranidae; genus Epinephelus; species Epinephelus lanceolatus. The sequence continues at coordinate 25,347,906 of NC_135739.1, forward strand.
GCCTTAACAGTTTGTTATTCTTTAGTCACCAAGATAAATTACAACAAAAAAAAACTTTGTGGTGTTTCATGCACTGACATTTTGCACTGGGTTTGTATGGAGAGTGGTGAGTTCATTTGTGTTCACATTTTAAAATACTGAATCTTGGACAACAAATGACATATGGGGAAAAGGGAAGAATCAGAGGGTCTCAAAACTAAATCCAGACAGGTTACTAACTTAGGCTGACATCAGCAGGGCCCAATGAATATTTCAATGCTAGGTTCAAAGAAGTACAGGCATTTACACTGTTTTAGGCTCTGTGCTGTATCCTCGCCATCGATTATTAATGATCACCCCTGTATAATCTCTTTATACCAAGTTCCCCTGAAGCTTAGAAAAGAAATGGCAAGCCTACACTTCACTTTAGAAACTTCAGAACAAGACAGACCAATATGTTCTCACAAACTCCCTCTTCTGTGTGTCCTCAATGATATATGTATAAGATGCCATAAAAGGTGCGGCAGTCTCGTACCCCTCTAGCTAGATCTGTCTGTGAAGGGTAGATCTGTCCTGCTCTCTGGGTGTTACACATTATTTGATGTTCGTGAGGCCTGTCTGTGCTTCGCATCACATTGACTCTGCCATCATGGTATGAAAACAGAAGACAGAGGCTTGCACAGACTACAGTAATGAAGCTGAAAACATACAAAGAGTAAGTGGATTTGAGACTAATGAAATTAGGCAATTGACAGAGGGAATCTGCCTGAAAGAGCAAGGGAGGGCAGGAGAAGGTGGGCGAACAAACAAACCAACCAAAACAGCAGTAGACAAGAAGCAAAGATGGCGAATTCATGGAGAGATGATGCTATCGTTACAGCTGCTCTGACCTGATACAGCACTGGCAGCCGTTCCTGAATAAATGGCATGTATGCTGGTTACTTACTTCCCCAGGAATAGAATCTGATAACATCTTTTCCCCTGAAGCTTACAGGCTCTGTCGATAAAGGCGGCCATGCAAAAATAAATAGATCACTCATCGAGGGAGTGTTACTTCAGGGTTAGCCTGCCTGACTGTGAAGGGGGGGAAGGCAACCAATGACATGGGATGATAGTATCCTAGAATTCCCAAAGGGCCGTACGCCCATAATGGTGCAGCGATTGCCTTTCTATGATGTGTACCAGGGGTTCTCTGTGATGACAAATCTTCACAGGCCAAATAGAATCGTAGCATGTACACTATTGGTCAATGACAAAAACGCTGTTTATTTAGCTCGGAGCAGCTTTTGTCACTTAGGCCAACCATCATCCTACTACTGAGCCATGAGACACATGCTGCAGTTGCACCCTTAATTGTGCCAAGAATTCACAAAGTACCATGTCACATTTGATTCTCTGTGTTTTATCCAAAAGACACACATTCATTGACTTTCAATTTTCTTCATCACGTTGCAAACGCTGAAGCAAAAAACAGATAAGCTATCTAATAAGCTATTCAACTGAGTCTTACCTCATGATTGTTCTCCAGATTTGAAGAATCTCAAACAACCCTCACCCAGTGGGTAACAAAGGACCAAAAAAAAAAAAAATCTCTGACTACTCCACAGGTGCTTTTGTTTTAACAGACACGGTGGGGGTGCTTAAAGAGAATCTTAATCTTCCCAGCATGCTACCTGTCGTCTTTGTTGGGCCAGCTTGTTTTTTGACACTGCCACAAAAGCTTTTTTTTGATGCATCCCATTGATTCGAACATTGGTCAGTGCTGATGATTGGCACCTGGGCAGCTCAGCTTGGTCCCAAACACTGCTTTGATGTTTAGCACTTAGGTAGAAATGACAAAGGCCTTGCAAAGGCACGATTGAGACCTTTCTGTAGGTAGTCAGTTCAGAAACTATTTATCTACACAAAGCATGTTTTCAGTATTGAAGAAAACAGATTTTCTCACAGGATAACGATAGTTTGGAAACAGGATTTCAAAGGCAGGTTTCAAAGATCACAACTTGCTCAGTGCATGTTAATTGGAGTTGGCTCTTAAGTCATGCAAGGGGAGGAACAGTAACCTAGGGTTACTATGAAGGCAACAGCTGGCTTGCTCGGCATGACTCCAAAACCAAGCCTCACACACTCTAGTTGACCTTATCTAGATTTTGATTTTTGTCATTCTCTTTGGTTTTTTCGGGGTTGGTTTGAATGCCACCATTATCCATAATTGTCTTTAATTTCGCTTCGCCATTTAATATCATTACACAAGTGACAGGTGCAAAGCCTTTAATCAGCCTCTGGTTAGCTTAGCCACTGCCCAGCTGTTAATCTGCAGACTCATGCCTGCTGTTGCGTTCTGCTTTCTATCATGCTAAGTGTGGCCCTCCTAAAAGGTCCGTCCTTTAGACTCATTTAACTCTCCTGACTAATCCCATTTCCAGTGATTCACTGCAACTGAACCAAAAATCTCTTTTTCATAAATGTAGGTCTGGTATAGTCAGAACTCTATGTCCAGAGTCCTACAGCTCTATACAAAAGGGCTTTATGATATGTCATTTAGTGAGCGCTTTCATATTTTCCAACACATAGTATACTGATAAATGAATGGTCCAAGAGAAAATTGAAAGTACAGCCTTGGAACCCCTATTGCTGCGCTATACCTAGTATATATAAGCATAATGATCTAGCATTCACAATCTACTTTTGCAAATACAATGTAAAACTGTGTCATAAAATGTACTTTACAGCACCATGAACAGTCCCTCCAACCTATGTCCTACTCAACAAATAGATAACCCTGGCACCTTCCATTTTCAATGTCTTTTTCTACCCACTAACCAACACAAAGAATTACATAATGCTGATAATATGTTTTACCCAGTAAGCTATACAGTATTACACAGGACACCAAACCTCAGTGTGTTAATGCTCTGCTCTACCATGTAAGCTAAACTGGCAACTGAAACACTAACCCTGGCAGTGTTAGTCCTGGGTGATGGTCAGAATGTCATCCGGTATACTGATCTTTATATTATCATACTGCACTTGTCATCCATTTTCATTTAATGTCAAAATCCCTGACACAGTGGCTTCAAAGGTGCTTGTTCTGAGCCATCAATTATGTCACAGAGAGGAAAGAGCTAGAGCAGGAAAGAGAAGAAGAGAGGTAAAAACCCGACTGGCTGGGGCTGCAGCAAATGCCGTAGGGTGCTCCACCGTCCCCCGCACCCATTACTCATATTATTATTTTCACTTACTGAAATGATTTAATTTCATCAGCAGCCTAATCAGGTTAACTGATTACCCAGCGCCACAGCATAGAGACACAGGCTTTAAGCAGGTCTGTGCATTAATACCACAGAGGGGCTGCAGGGGGAGAGACAGAGCAAGTGCAAAGGAAAGGAAGAGACAGAGAGAAAGAGAGAGGGAGGTAAGAAAGAGTTTAAAGCCTCACTCCAGTGTATTCTGGCATTTTTTATATTTCATGTTTTTCTGAGTCATTTCCTGACAATGTTGATTAGCCACACTGTTTGCCAAATATTTGTTGACATATAATTTAATTCTGTGCTCAAAGCTGTAAAAAAGAAGGTTGTTGCTAAAACAGGAGGATGGCGTAAAACTATTAGAAGCTGCACGTCAAAATTCATCCTCCAAGCTTGGGCAGGTGTCCTGTCACGCCTCTTTGCGTCTGAGAGGCAAAAGTGATTGTTGTTGCTTGCTAGCGAGTCAACTTATCTTGTATTTTGGCTACACTGAAGATTTAAGGGATGCGGACAGTTTGTAAAGCGGATTTGGGACGTATTTTTTTACTGGCTACACCTGCAGCACACATATGGTGAAGTGTTGTGTGAGTCACAGGCGAAACAAGATGGTGAGCTTTCGATTTTGGGATTATGTGGGATTGATTCTTCAGTTTTTGGACCTGGCACAGCACTTTAAAACTTAGAGTTTGTGTAGTATGGGTGAGTTAAAACCTACAGACTACAGTGGGCTATGTAAGGGATTAAGTCATCAAGCAACCACCAGCTAGTGTTAGATTCATATTCAGTCAAGTTTCCTTCAGGTGAAGGTGACGGAAAAAAATCTTCCACCTCATAACTCATGATCGCTATCACTATCCATGCTGTCGCTTTGACGCGTACACTAGAATGGTAATCTGGTTGCCATGGTTATGGATTATGTCTGACTATTTACCACATCCCAATCTCAGTTTGAGAAAGAACATTAACTGAACAGGAAATATCACCGGCTGGACTGGGGCTTTAAGATTAAAAGCTACAGAAAGAGAGGATGATGAATATAGTGGAAGAAGATGAAGAATAGTAAAGCATGCTCTCTTTCACACACATAAAAGCAGTCGGGATAAATAGATGTTTAACTAATGGGCAGACCCAGCTGCTGGGACTCTACACAATGTAGTTTCATTTGCTCTGCATCTATAACACAGCCAGAACTGTTCACATCAAACAGGCAGGCCAGAGAAAAGAGAAAAGTGCCTGTGTTAAAGAGAGAGGTTCTGTAGTACAGCTGGGGTACAACTGTATTTTAGGAAGTCTGTTTTCTAGAATGCACGAGTGCATGAATCGTCTATGCATATACAGCATATACATACACAAAAATGAATACATTTTCAAGGTTACAAGGTTCTTTTATAAATGTGGAGCACATTTTTCACTCTAAATTGTTCTCATTTCAATGATCATACGCCTGACTTTGAAGTAAACGTTTCCCAACTCAGAGTACATCCAAGACCATTAACCTGTATTCTTTATAATGTGAAAGACATCGATCTGTTTTCGTCTGCACTTGGTTGTGTTGTGAAGTAAAGCGGCTAAAAGCCATCAGCTATTTAAAAGAATGTGTGAAACCAGGTGCAAGCTTCTGGTCTTTATCCCAAACAGCACACTGGTTTGTTTCACTTAGAAGCTTTCTTGTCTGTGATGGACAGTCGGTGATTTGTGATGATGGTATACAGCCAAATGGATATCTTCCAATCAAACCAAATGGAATTCTGTAATTTACCAGCCTTAAATGTATCTTTCTATGACATTCCCAGATTTTTTTTATAAACAATGGGATTCCTGTTGAATTGTTTGAGAAATATACAAAGGAAGACAGGGGAACAGTGACACCGAAAGATCCAGGGACAGAGAAGAATAGCAACACAGGGGAAATCTAATCACAGTGTCTCTGGCCCCGGCACCGATAGCCCTCTCTGGATAGCCATCTCAGCTGAATAATGGTTATTATACAGCGAGCACTCAACCTCTACCCCCCTGCTCTGTTCTCGGAAAGACGTCTGATGTCCCATTGGTATTCTCCACACTTCGCACATCTAGCCACCAAGGGCAACATTTACATCCAAATCTCCAAAATACAACCCGAGAGGAATAGTCTGAAAGAGCACATGAGAAGAAAGGGAAGAGGGGGCAAAGGAAAAGAGTGACAAAGGAAGCGAGAGAGAGGCAGAAAGATTGAAAAAGGTGGGAGGGACAATGAAAGTGAGGCAGAAGTTTGCAGCATTGCTTATTGCACTGCAAAATGAGTTTGTCGGGTCAGCATCTGACCATATGAAGACCCCACAGGGTAAACCATCTATTTGCTTTATCTTTTCCTGTTGAAATTTTATATGCATTTTGCAGTTTACTTTCAAATTTACGGTAACAGTTCTTTGACTGTGTAACCCCTCGGTCCCTGAGGCTGAGAAAGAATAATAAAAAAGTCGGTTATAGACCATTTTTGTAAGCACTATAAGTTTGTTGTTTACCTTTTTATACTGTTTGTGTGCTGTGTATGCAGATGACACCCATGTCCTGTAAGGACTAGGTCACAGACTTGATTTCCAAAGCAGCTAGGTATTCCAATTAAGTATTGCTTATATCCCACATACTTTAAGTGGCTAAAGAGACAAAGAGAGTGACAAGAACTTTACTCTGGCATTCAAACTGACTGCTTTGACAGTTCTGACCGTTGGCGGTTTGCAAACACTTTCCACACCACCTCCAATTCCGAACACAGCCCATATTAGGCCACATCCATAAAGCTATTATCACCACTGAGCTAAACAGCAAGTAGACAGCTTGTTTGCCAAAGAAAGGCAGTGATAGCAGCCAAGAGGGGGGATATTTTAGAGAACAAATGGCAGCAACCACCACAGGCAGCAGCTATGACCACTGTTTTGTCAAACGTGAAAGCCAAAAGAATCAAAGCAAAGAGGAATTCATGGTGAACACCAGGAACCAAACCAGGTAAAGAAAGGCCTGTTTCTAGATAACACTAGGCAGAAACATTTTTCACCCTCAGACTGAGCAGGGTAATAGCACGGCACCATTTCCTGTCCATTACAGGCAAAAAAGGAAACACAGGTTTTGTCCATATAATACCAGAGGCTGCTACATTTTGAGAAAAATAGGCTTCCAAGCAAGGTTTGAGGAGCTCCTTGTGTGTTGTATGTGGTGTTTTAATCACTTATAGCAACATGTTTTGAAGACTAAAGGAAATTATAATTTGCTTGCAGATATTTCAGTCCCTATAAACTCAGACAGCACTTGGCTGATACTGAAATAAACACACTTCTGCTGCAGTGACCTCACAGAAAAGTATATCTGTCACTAAGCCAGTTTCATATACCTTATGTGAGTAGAGATGTGTACTTTTGAAGCTACTTTGATCAAAGCACAGCATGCCTTTACTTCCTCATCATGTCTTGAATCAAGATTTGTGCTAAATCAATATATTACTTTCATTAAAACTTGCGAAGAGAGTGAAGCTGCACCACAAGGTGTTGCACACAAAAATGCACAATATATTTTCATCCTTTATTACTTTATCTAAGCATGTTTTTCAGCTGATGAGAAGGCTTTCTGACAAGTTCCTACTGATGATTTTCAATGCTGGAACCAGGGTCCAGTCTGAAATAGAGAAAAAATATAGGATACAGGCTGTTTCCCTGATGTGGTGAGCCACTGTGATAGACACAGCACAGACGAGAGAAAGGAGTAATTGTCTAGGACAGCTCCAAAGATCCCCTGCCTGCGAGGGGAAGAGGTGGAGGAAAGAAAAAACATAAAACGGAAAAAAAAATTCTGTTTATCCGTCTCAACCGGTGGAAGTTTATCGAGTTCCCTCCCTCCCTTTCTCTCTCACTCTCTTTCGCTCTCTTCTCCCTCCCCTGTCTTGTCAGGCTCCTGAGGCGTCTGGGGTAAGACAGGCGAACTCCAGGGGAGACAGGGGATGAGGCCGGGGCCATTAAAGGAAATGCCTCACTGTAGAGAAACGTCAACCAGTCAGGTCTGGTTTAGTGGTGGGTGGCTTTGAGTGTGTGTTTCTGTAAGTACGTGTGTGCATGTGTTTGGGAGGGTGGGACTGTGTGCGGAGGCTCAGTGGGCACCTTGAAACCTGACGTCAGTTTACCACACGGTGTGGGTGGCAATGCTGCTGTACAAGTCTCTCAAAATGGACTTCTGTTGTTTCATTATTACAGAGTTGAGAGCCAGAGAGAGAATGTAATGTATAACAGCTCGGTTTTATTCTCCTGAAATACAACCGCCAATGAAGGTTGGAACATTGTGTGACTAATGGTATGTATATAGCCCCTTTCATGCATACACTTAACCACCTTTGCAATTTAACATGTTGTCATCAAAGGTGGTTTTGCATGGAAATTGCTTTGGAAATCTGTCCATTTTGTTTTTTTTCTTAACATTCCTCTCTGTATTAATTCAAAGCAACCATATATGCTATTAACAGATAAAGCATGTTTTTAAAGCTATGGTGATCTTAGACATAGGAATGCTGTCTGCATTCTTACATACGGTATATGAATGTGTGTATATATAGTGTCCTGTGCTCTTATGAAGTCAGCGGTGTAATAAATTTCACATTTAATTATCACTTCCCATTCACAAGGAAATGAAATGTTTTAATAATGAAATTGCTGTGACTGAGCCAATGTCTGGTTGCTAGACATGTTTTCTTAAGGGATTTTCCCCTGCAGCGTGTGGGGAAAAAACACAGGAGCTGCATTAGAGCCAAAACTTCTCAACTTATTTAATACAACTTTTTTTTAAAACAACTAAAGTGGCTTGGATCCTGTCAGACGATGTAACTAGGCAGCATAACTTTATGTCATACCTAATTAATGATAACATTTATGAGACGGTGTATTGGAGGGGGGGGGCTCTGACAGTTCACTGAGGCGCAGCATACCTCATAATTCTGGCAATGACGTTGGATTCATGAGCAGTCTTTCGACTGCAAAATAACTTTTCGAATTCATCATTTAAACAGCCTGCGCGGTCTCTGAGAACGCTGCTCTTCCCTTGTGTCAATATTTTCCAACTCATCACCATTCTACAGCCATGCTTCCTCTGTGTTGAGCAGAAAAAAAAAAAAGATCCATTACGGACAGTGTTGTCATGTATGAAAAAAGTCGACATGGATTTGCCTCCATATGGGAGACCGAAATGCCAAAACCACTGCTTCAACAGGAGGTTAACAGGGCTTATACATTCGTGAGAGTCAAGACTTGGTACTCCTGACATGTGGAGCAAAGGCCTCTCTAAGCTTCCCAAACAACTTTAGGCCAAAACAACAACGGATTGAGAGGGCTGAGCTGCTGCACTGTGCCATTTCTGCCAAAGCAACTAATCTAACCCAAAACAAATACTAAAACCTGAAAACAAAGACTGGCAGTAATTGCAAAAAGGATTTAGAAGGAGGTGGATGTGTGGGGCTGAGGCATGAGGTCATTGTCTTGGTGGGCCATTAGCTTAGTGCACTAAGCTGCTAATGACACGTTCGGAGGCACCTTTGGTGAACAGAGCAACAATTATGAATATGTGGTGGCTGGAAAAATGAAGGCCAGTCCGAAGACTGCCTGGTAATTGTTTAATGTCAACTGGAGATGACAAGCAGACATAGTAGTAAGGGTCCCAAAGAATGTGGGCCTTCACCAGAGAGAGAACAGTTGGAGTATTAGATAAAAAAGTCACTTAAAAAGATGGCAACACCAGGAGGTTGTGCTTCTAATGCTGGTAAGCTGGGTAACAAGCAGGGCTGTTATAAGAAAAAGTTGACAACAGAAGACCTCAGCTGCAATTTTACCATAATTTCCTGCTGTAGAGCAGCATTTGACAGAGAAATTGGTGACTGGTCAAACTTTCTACTCTGTAAATAGAAGGAACCTGCAGAAAGAAAAGGAAAACACATGCAGTACACTGTGCAAAAAAACAATTTCCCTTTCAGCTGTAACAACCCACTGATGCCCCCATTCACACAGAGATGCGATGCTTCAGCTGAACTCCATGTGTTTCAATAGAAGGATGGAACAGAGAATGTGGGTGTATGGGTTTGTGGGCCGAAGGGAAAGACAGAGGCTAGAGCAACACATGTTGGAAGTGGTGTTGCCCTTTAAGGGCCAAGGAGCACAATGTTCTTTAAATTTGAGCAGCTGCTGTTGAATCCAGTAGGATCTGGGCTGCACTCCAGAACACAAGCTTTGTAATCATGAAGAAGTCCTGGATAGCATCTTCCAACAGGCTTCTCTCTGACTGCTATTTCCTTCACACTCCTGTTCTCTGTTTGTCCCTCTGATAAGCACACCTCACATGTCACTAAGAACCGCATGCAATGCAAACATTATTTATATAATTCAGTCATGGGTTCTAGAAGATTTTTCTTGATTACATATTGTGTTGGATACCTAGTTTAACACTTATTACACACTACACTTATCTCATCACAGGAAATACTAATAATCATGCTGTTAAGCCTCCCATCTACGTTCCACCGCAGGAAGCATAGGCACGGCACTTGTGAAGCACGCAGGACTTTAAGTCTTATCAACTCTGCCAATTCTGCAGGGCCCACGGCATGACCTCCGCATTGTACGACTTCAGTCACCTGGGCTGGTGTCTCATGTATATGCATGAAGCTGGTGGTCCAGGCCATATCCCCTTGCTCTTCTTTATGCATGAGTTGGGCCACTCCAAAGGTCGTCACTCACACCGTCTCCACAGGAAGCACCTCTTTTTCCCATGTCTCATCCCCTGCTTAGGTGTGGAGCACCTACACTATCCTAGTCTGGATTGTTGATTTGTTTCCTGCACATTAATATAGCATTATTTTTATTTATTTATTTATTTTTTTGCATTTTTTGTTTTATTGTCTTCAAGATTAAAACTTTTGTGGGTAAGTTAATCATATGTCCAGCTGCACTGGTTGCTCAGTTGCACATTAATATGAATATATGTGCGTATACACATACTCAGAACAGCAGTAATTGCAGAATGGCAGCGAACTGATTTACATTTTCTCAGTCATCCAACAAAATCATATGGGATCAAAATACTGGCACAAATTTAATGAAACATAATGAGAAACGTGAAGGGAAATAGGAACCAGATGCAGGAAATCTAACTGCTAATTTCAATCAAAGTTGAATTACATATAGCTTTAAGGAAATAAATGAAACAAATTGTGATTTCATTAAATTAAATTCATGAATTAAGTTTCTATTCTAGCCATCAAATACGTATTAGTGATTATTAGTGTCGTTTTTGGGGCTCCACACACAGAGGGTGGCTGTGGCTGTTTAATAGAATAAAATGAAGAAGAAAACGTTGCTTTTCCACTATCAGTTTCTCATTATGAAACAGATTATGGAAATTACCTGATATGGGAGGAAACATAAGGGTATCTACCGGCACAGGTTGAATCACCAGGACAATCAGCACAGCGAGTGCTTATCGTTGTAAAAGTGTCTCGAAGACACTGATCTTTCAATTTAGTACTCTGGCCAACTCGTTGCTGCGACAAAGGATCCATTTATCTAAACTTTCTAGCCAGAAGTAAACCAATCAACCAGACCCTAGCACCCCTTCTGCTTTCCCCTCTCTCTCCATCTCCTTGTGTCTTCACTTCTTCTTTTTCCCCTTATTTTTACTCTACCCCCATCTTATATTGGCTGTGGCCAGATGTCTAGGGTGGCCAGGGTCGCTGCACTTGAGCAAGAATTATATGAAATTGATGGCCAAGGTTCAGAAACCAGCCAACCCTGGCTAGAGGCAAGCTCCTTCCACTTATCCTGCTCCATCAGCACCACCTCTTTTTTCTCTCCCTCTTTCACCTTTTGTCTTTCTTGCTAGCATTCAGCTTGTGTCCCCCTTCTTCATCCTTCAATCACACGTGATTACAGATGTCACTCGATTCATTTGACGGGATTGCTGCCGCGTTACCACAGTGATGCTGCGGCTGCATTACAGGTTCCGAGGATCAAAGGATTCAGAGGCCATAAACTCTCATCTGAGTGAATTTCCTCTTGAGGGAACTTTTTCTACAAGATAGAAAGACGGAATGAGGGAGATAGAAGGCTGGCAAAAGTCTGGCAGGCATACAAATGCCAATTTGAAGGTATGAAGTGGGGCAAGGGGAGGGAAAGGTGAAAGGTGGGCAGAGAGGTATCCTCCAAGAGTGGAAAGGAAGTGTTGGAGGAATACTTCTGAGCAAAAAACACAAAACTTCTTAAGCCTTCAATGAGAGATCAGGGGCATGAGGGCCATCCACGTGGTCAACATCCGCCTACTGATTTGTTGTTTGTGCCGAGCCTGCCCTCTACTATACACCAATAACACCAATAACAGCTAGACAATCCCAACACAGCATGGAGTAGCACCTTATAAGCACCATTACTGAACAGAACAGGAACTTTGCTGCACACGTAATCCTCCTCAAATTTAAGAGTCAAGTAACAACCACAAAAAAGAGAATGTTAGTTACTATGATCATGCACAAAGAGAAAGCATTCTGTTAATATCTGCAAATGAAAAATAAAATGCTTGCACTGACTAGATGATAATAGGTGTCTCATGCAAGAATGGGTTCACTGCGAGCAGGTAACCTGCACCGATGGGTGCAGATCTTAACAGCACTAAACAAATGTATTATTTACTGGTGGAGGAGGTGAGTGCTGCTCGGGAATGAGAATTGACTTGTTTGTCAGGGACAAGCTGGAGATAAGCAGCTGGCAAAAACAACTGAAAGAGTACATAGCATTAGCTCAGTGTGGACTCGGTCACATGAGGTATGTCAGAGTCTCGGGCTCTGTTAAAGGAGGAATGTTTTTTTTCTTTTCTGTCTTTTATTAAGGCATTTATATTCATATTATGTTGTGGACAATTTCATTCAATTGGCATATAAGTATACATTTTAACAAGGCTGATGTAGCCAGAAGACAAATATGAAACGTTGGAAGGTATCCCAACAGAACACATGCAGTCAAGATGCAGCATTAACACTTTGATGTGGAAATTATTTCACCAAAGTCTCCTTAGACTTAAGAGTGTTTTTCGTATCATCTGAGGCTTGTCTCCATTTTGTCCTAGTCTCGTAACACTGAGCTTATTGTCTTGGACCCACAAGTACAATACAAGTCCAATAATATACAAGAATTATACAATTTTTTTTTAACCTATTCCTCTATTTCAGTATTTATGGTGTTTTCTTCTTTCTACCTTTTGGCTTTTCTACTCACCTTCCTGCCACTTTTTTCTGCATTTTCCCCCTCCTATCTTTCTCACTTTCACTATAGGTGTATGAGATCAGTGGAAGAGGGCAAAGGTCACCTCAGAGGCAGGCGGACAGGAAGAGGAAGAACAGCGAGATCTGTTGCTGATACTGCCAAGCTTATTCTTGACTGTCTCATTACAGAGCAGCCACTACCTGCCTGCTGGCTCCCCCCCCCCAATCTCCAACACACACAAACACTTCAACACACTCTGTCACACACCGGCTGTCAACCGTGTGCACTTGCACACACATCATGACACTAACTCTGTCTCTCATACACACACACACACACACCTGTTCATGTTTCGCTATGTGTCTTATTAATTTTTCATCCAGCCTGTCTGATGCCCTGGACTCACCTCTTTCTCTGAAATAAAACACATGCACACAAAAAAAACATTCAACCCTTGAACACCCAAACAGCACGGCATTAGCACTACAAAGAGAAGGAGAAGAAGAACTGACCACGGACAAATCAATGCAACAGAAAATGTAAATGGAAAAACAGAAAAACTTACATCTGCAAAAAGTAAGTTTCGGGAGAGAAGAGTTTTCTCTTTAACAGCCATATATTTGTGAGAAAACGTAAAAGTGTAGTTTTAAGAGGTTACAAAAACCCAAGGGGTCTTGAATGGACTCAAGGGGAATATTCCACCAACTTAAATGTGTATTTGTTCTGGTGCTTGTTAGATATGTACAAGGAATACTGATGAAATGAAAAGCAAGGAGGAGAAATTTTCTCTATTTTTTCTCTCTCTTCTCATCATCTCTCTTTTCTCAAACTGTCTCTTCCTCTCTGTCTTAGCCTGGGCTCAGACTTTTTAAAATTTGAAATCGGATTGCATCACATGCATGCAGAGAAATCTCACTGTTTTCTTAACTCATATTGCAAACATGCGCACACTTAAAGCTGCGAAGAACAGTTCACAACATAACCTAATGTAATGTGAGGCTAACCTTCTTCAACCTTCGTCTCCCCCTTTCTTCCCCTCCTCCTCCCTCAAACTTCGCCCGAGTATGGCTCATTATACTTGAGGTTGCATCCAAGTATTTCAAAGCACATTTTTTTCTCAGTACAGCAAAGGCATTTTAATTCTAAGGTAAAAACATTTTTTGTCTATCAAAGGACTTGAAAGAAATGAGGGACTAAAGATCATCTGTCTATTATGAAGGATGCCCTGCAGGTCTGTGACATACTGTGAATGGATCTGGATTTGTATTTTATTTTACTGCAGTTTGTTTAAAATATACCTGATAAATGGCTGCATTACAAACACATACGCACTGCTGTCCACTCTGACAGGCTGCAATTTCTCTCTCACACACACAACCCATTCAAATACAACGAAAGAAGATTGGTAGAGACATAAAAGAGAGAACAACTGTGCATCAGACAGATAGAGAGGAGAGGGCTTTGAACATAATGGTGGAGATACTGTGTGAGAGAGACAGAAAAAGGTAGATGGAGAACTGAAAGAAGAGGTGAAGACAGGAAATAGAATGTCTTAAGGCTTGGCCTGGAGCCACTCCTGGTTGAAAGGTTGATTGGTCTCCATCCCTTTAACTTTCACTCCAGTTCGCCTTCCCTCTTGCTGCCGCTCACTTTTTTCTCCCCCATCTCATCATTGCACCTCTGTCTGCCTCCCACCTCTGTTTCACCCTCCTTTTTCAACCCGTCTCCTATAAAAAGGTACCTTGAATTCACTGGTCTTGATCTCTGCACAGACTGTACGTGTACCAAGATCCAGAAGCCCATTAAAATTCACCATTACCTGCTTCTTCACAAGAGAGCAGCCAATTAGCAGACAGCCTGATCAAACAGTAGGCATGCTACGCCCCAACTCCCCTCTGGGTAATAGTGGGTGCGTTCCTGAACCTGACCGGCACAGCGTTGCTCTGTGGCAGATGGGTGGAGTTTCCAGTCAATTTAAAACCAGCAAATGAAACGGCACATGCAGCTTGTGTTGATCTGAATCTATGTGCAGCAAGAAAACAAAACGCCACTTGTACACACGACATAATAAGCACTGAAAACTGGTAAATATTCGCTGTTAACGTGGTTTGACATGGCTAAATCCAATGGAAATGGTATCGTATTCTCTTTGCCAACAAATGTAAACTGAGAACTGTGATCAAAGTTTGGCACGAGTGACATTTATTTACCCTGACATACACTGGATTTACATGCATATGTAAAACAAGACGAGGAGGAGGGGTGCGGTTAGGTTAGGTTGGAGGCAAAACTACAGAGAAAAAAACCCCTAAAAATACAGTTTATGAACTAAATCAGTGCCGTGGATGAAAACCAGACTTGCAACTTGGCATTCACAGAGAGAACGAATGATGATTGGAAAGGTTTGAGAGTAAGAAGAGTGATGAGACACATAGAAGGGTACGTTTGATTGGTTCCACCTGGTTGGGAGTGGCGAAGGGAAAACAAGCAGGATGTGAGCGTGACTGTGTGGGTGGGTGCACAAAGGTGTATGACTGCAAATGAAGGTCATGGCTAGGTCTGGTATCTAGCACTATATAGAGCCAAACCAGAGTACTAGACTCTGTGTGTGCATGTGTGTATGTGTGCATCAGAGGTGAGTCTCTGGTGCCTGCTGGTTCAAACGGCCCAGAGCACGCTTTGTGAGAGAAACTGCAGTTCCATGGCTTCACCACTGAGGTACAACTCAACCAATGTGGTTATTTCTGCCTCACTGTGATCTAAACAGTGGATTTTCCAAACACACCAAGAGACACATCATATTTACAACTTGTTCAATATAAAAAAAAAGCCTGAATATCAGCCCAAATCTCATCCATCACCGTTTTTGCTCATTGGGATGCCGCAGGGGAGAATCTATTTTCAACAGTAATCACAGGGCTAAAGACTGTAGCAGTCTAAAATACAAGCACACAAAGTGGGATAACACCCCATGATCTCCCCACAACAGCGTGAGCTGACAGTATCCCAGTGGCAACTTTGCCTTCTTTTTTTGACACTCAGAAAACAGTCAAATCCTTAAAACAGAAAAAAGAATGTTCCCATGACAAAAAAAAACCAGAGCAAGCTGCAAGTTGAGTCAGATCTCAAGAGTGTGCTTCATACGCTTGTCAGTCCCTCTCCAAGGACTCCCAGAGGACTGTATGCAAGTCTTAGTGGAGCCAGATGGCCCCCATCTTAGGTATTCAGCTGAGGCAGTGGAGCAACAGCCAAGGAGGTGTCACAGTCGATGCTAAATGCACCCTGCCATTGCCACCAACACACGCAAGTACACACAAACACGGAGACGACAGAAGAGAGGATGGCGTTGTGTCATTGGAAATAGGGTTTAGGTTTTGCCTGTCTGTATTATCTTTTGTATGAATAAATGTATGTGGATGTTTTAAGTATTTGCAGAATGTCTATATCCTGCTATGTGTACACGTTTTCGTAGATCTAAGGTAGTGTACATACAGTACGTGTTGGGAGTGGTTACACGCATGCACATTGCCGGTGTGTATGGATAGCTTTCCGGTGCAGAGGCATTGAGGTGTGTGTGCAGTGAGCACTGTGCTATTGTTAATTTCCTTTTAAACTCCAAGCAGAGCCCACATGCTGTCATGGCAGATGAGTTTGCACTACGACAGAAAATACTGTGCCTCTGTGTATATGTGTGCTTAACAGTGACTGTGCATATATTCACTTGGGTATGCCTGTCTTTGAGGACTGCTGCTATTTTGAGTAAAAATGATTCCTGCTCTTAATTAGGCTTAAATTTCTCATAATGATTTATGTGTTCAGGGAGTTTCCTAACCCTTTGTTAGCAAGTGTGCACCCATGCAGGCATTATATTGATGTGTAAGCCTTGCATGTTTGCATGTTATTCCATTAAGTGTGTGTGTATGCAGCTGTATTTTCTCCCAAATGTGTGCCATGGCTTTCTGGCCCAGTCACCCATTGTGGCGACCCATTTTCTGCCTCTCCTGATCCCACACCACAACCCCTCTGTTTACTGGGGATGTGTCCCTTGTGCCTTGTCCCATATCCCATAATCCTTTGCCCCTGTTCCAAGAACCCATGTTGGGCTATTGTCCTCCTCACCTGTTCTACACTGCCAATAGTCCGCAACACCCCCTGTTGTCTCCCTTCATCTTTGGCCAACTTTTGACTTTTTTTTCCCCTATTTGTTCCGCTGGTTTGCTCCACTTCCATCTACATGTATTCTCTCCCCACATTCACCCTCATTTTATATCCATTTTCACTTCGCCCTTAACACCTTTCTCCCGCCTCACGTCTGCCCTTTCTGTGAATCAAATTATGTCGCTCTCCTCTCATATCTCCCACTTTTCTCTCTATATCTTTGCTGTCTCCTTCCTAATGGGTTAATGCACGGGGACCCAACCTCATTAAAGATGGAAAACAGAGAGAACGTACTGCTCTCCTCCTCTGCCACACATCCTGCACCCTCACCCTCCCCATCATCACACTCTCATCCCTCCTTCAGTGCCGGGGTCTTGCCTGGGCAGGAGCGCCGCTGCCTTTCTCTGGGGCTCTAGAGGAAACCTTGTCGAGCTGATTCCAATAACTTTTCATTTTCCTTCTGCTCCTGTGGACCGCCCTGGGTTTGCCCTGATCTCTCACACACAATTGCACACACTGGCGTGCACATGCCTGCGCTTGTAGTTTAAAATTTGGTGTGCTTGTTTCTCATTTTCAATTTCTTGTTTTCAATCTGTCTGTGTGCGTGTCTGCTGTTTCTTTGTAAAGGACTTTCAGGACTTGATTTTAGCAGATAAATTGAGTTCTGACTATGAATAATATGTGGTCTGAGGACGAGGATGAAACTATTGATGCAGGCTGGAAGCGTGATTGCTTCTTAGTCTTGTAATGCTATATAAATGCTACACACAGGATCCTACACAGTGTTTTGTAATCAAGTGTCCAGTAAATGGCAGACACTATTCTATAAATGCAGCATCTGAGCTGGGCAGCAACCACACGTCCATCAGGAGCACTGGTACCTACTTACTCAGTGTACATCACTCTAGGCACTGGCATGAATTGTCACAAATGTGAACAGAGATGTAATTTCAGAGTCTAAGTACCACATTTCATATCAAGTTTTGAAGGGCACCTGAGGCAATCGCAACCCCCTAGCACCCAACAGCATGCTTCCAGGGTGGGGGGGTTTGTTGCTAACAATAACTAACCCAGGATACTGGGCCAGGCTTCCAGTCCCTGGTCCAACACCCCACCCCACCGCACTGCCTGTGGATCTGACAGCCAGGAAGGCCTAGCTCGTGTGCTGCCAGCCAGCCAGCAATAGCTCAGCTTCATCCAGCCCTGGAAACATGGCAGATGGCGGCAGGAGAGAACAGAAGAGAAGACGATGTGTGTGTGTGTGTCTATGTATCTGAGGCAGACAGAGACAGGTAGAAGGAGAGAGAAGAAAGCGGGAGTGTGTGACCACATGCTTGCTTGCCTATGATACTGTCCTCCGTGACCTCTAAGCTAGAGCTAAAAAAAAAAAAAAGGTGTATTATCTGTTCTGAATCTAAAATAGCACCTATAAGGACAGATCAATATGAGGTCCACAAAGATCAGCTGTGTTGTTATTTTACACCTGTTTATGTGTGAGTGTGTCTGGATGCGTCTCCAGACACGTCTGTCCGCCACTGTGCCCTGACTGTGTCTGGTGGGGTGACCAATCAATCTTTTTCATTCAGGGATCCTATGGGTTTTCATCACGGGCAAATAGAGGTTTAGCTCTTCCATGAATGCACAGCTGATTAGTCTCATCAAACTGATGGATCCTTGATAAATAGGTGTCACGCTGTCCATCTGCTATAAGCGAATACGTGTCTACTTTAGGCTGTGACATGCGCCTGCACAAGAACTTTAAAAGATAATCCAAAACATTTTCACGTATAGTAATTTGGCTTCTTTAGTGATGAGTTGTGTAATGTGTATATATAGTAGTACTCAATAAATAAAAGCTTTTATAGATATCAGTTAGGTCTTCATCAATAAACCTCACAGCACACAGGAAGACAATCTTTCTATGTTTCTAATATGTCAAAATCTTATAAAATCACAAATGCTATAAAGAAAAACCTTGTGTGAAACTTATGACCCGTCTAAACAACTTTTACAGCAAAAGCCAAAATGGTCTACCAGAGCACTACCTACAGATATACTGAGAAAAGTACAGCCCTCACTAACTCACTGGCAAGTGCAGTACAAAAACTCCAAGGCAAGATGTCATCATAAAAAAACCTGAGGAGCTCACGGACGTCCACTTAAATGATTTACTTTTGTAGTTACCCCTCTGCACACTGTTTCATAATGCAGGACTCACCTCGGATGATGGACAGCTTGGCATTGACGGTAATCTCGGCCTCGCTGTTCTCAGCAACGCATTCGTAGATGTTCTCGTCACGTGGCGCTCGGAGAGGCTGGATTCTGAGTACGGCGCCGGCACCCTCGTCAAACTCAATGGTCTGTAGGGTAGAGTAAATAGGGTTAGGCTCCAAAGCAAACAGTTTCTTGGGAGGATGAGTTTGGTGTTAATGCTCTCATGTAACTATGCTAACTTAGATTACTAAAAAACTGATTGTAAACTGGATCCAAAACTAAAGACATATGAGAGAGTTACAAATTTTCTTGGTAGGAAAGGTGTGGTGTCTATTCTTTTATATCCTTCCGTTCTCATAAATACAGAACTATAAGGAAACACAGTCTCTCTCCACACACACACACTCACATACACACTTTCACACGCAATCCCAGCCCCATATCTTTGCGTGTGATGTGCTCGCCTCTTTGTGTTTTCATCTCTTGTTTTTATCTGTAATTATGCCCTTTGTTCTCTGTAAAGCCCGTTGTTTTGAACTTTGTTGAAAGTGCTTCTTAAAAACAAAATCAGACTACACTCGGAACGCAACATGTGCCGAGAATACTGAGTGGAAGGAAGCTGTATTTATAAAAAGACTCACTTTCAAAAAGGATTACATTTAGGGAAGAGCTACATAAACATTAACGCCTTTTATCTTTGAATTATCAAGATACTCTTGATGTGTCAAATCAGAAATGATGAGGTTGCTCAGTAATAACATTAGACGTTTTCTCATAATTCTTAAGTGAAGTACAAAGTGCTCTTTTAGGCAAAGCTGTTTGTGTTCACACAGGGTTTTTTTTAATGTGTGTCTCATTCAAGTATAACAAGAACATGACGAAGGACAGTATTAGTATGCCTAAGGAAACATCTATCTCCATAGGATTTAGACTAATTATATCAATTGGCTTGCCTAACTGGATGTCAGCATCCTGATTTTTTAAATTTTAAAGAAGTATTTCAATGCTGGAAGGATTTCTTTGATACACTGGGCTGTCTGTGTCGTAGAAAGACACAAATACCTTTGAAATTGGTGATGTTTCTGAAAACATGAGGCAAGAAATAGGTAACACAGTAACAAAATCTTTGTTCATATTTGATCAACACTGTTTACTGTTACTGGTTGATCTCATTTTGTCCAGCCTCACTTTTGACAATACAGGAACCAGTATGACGCCCACTTCCCCTTCACAGATCCTCATATTACAGCCAAACAGTGCACTAAAATATGTTTCTGAAAACATTTTAGGGAAGAAAGAGGCAATATTGTAACGTAACCTTGGTTTAAATATGAACAACACTGCTGAGTTGTACAGTTTGATAGGAGTTTGGTCTGATTTTGAGAGAGAAACAGAAAGGGGCGGGTGTGTCTCTCAATCCGTTTCTATACTCTTTGTGTCTGTGATGGCAGGCATACAGAAATGCAGAGGTCAGCCTGCAGTGTGAGCAACAATCCTAGAATCAGCAAAAGTTGGCTATCTAGCATATTTAAGCTGAGAGATGGGGACTGGTAAAATGGAGGGTTTACCACAGTTTATTTACACATACTACCCACGCTGTTGTGATACAAAGCTGGTTGAAAATTGGCAAGGTATCCCTTTAAGAACAATATAGTGATCTAAAATAGTTTGGACTTGCTAATAACTTAAGTTTTTATATTTAATTCAACCACTCAATCAAATCCATTTTTGTAGAGCTACTTTAATAGCAACCTTTTGAATGTGTCTTCATTTTTAAAACCTGATGCCAGTGGGTGACAGTCAGGCAGTTTGCCTGAGAAGTTACAGAAACTGGCAACTGGCCAACGTCTAAAGAGCCACAGTTTTGATCTCCCTTAAAATCACATTAACAGCCATGTATACTGCTCTAAGGCAGGATCTCAAAAATAGGTAAATGACATGACTCTAAATGGTGACATTTCTGAACCAATTACGCCTTCTTTTTAATATAGCTAGTCATTTCCCAAACTAATCTCTTTTGCTCTAATTTCCGGATGGATGAAGAGTTAGAGAGGATGGTCAGCGCGTCTGCCAGTCTCACAGGACACCTACTCTTCTAACATCTATCGTTCCTCAGAGGAGCTTACAACATCTCGACGAAGGGTTCACTGCTGGGATCTCAGAGCAAAGCATGACTTTGAGATTGTGAGAAGTACTAGTCTTCAGCAGCCCTGCTGCTCCACTGCTGCACATCTCAGGGCTGAGCCGCTAATTAGGCTAAAAAACACTGCAGAACATGGCATCATGATCGATATCAAAGCAGCTGTCTAGAGGGTAGAACAGGGAGAGAAAAAAATCAGAACTACTTCAAAACCCCTTTACAAATTTTTTATTTCATGCTAAACGGAGGAAGAGAAGCGTCCGTTCTGGCGGGCTCCTTCACGCCCTTGGCTTTGTTTCCCACTTAGCATGCAGAAGAAGAGAACGTACAAACACAGCTTGTCTTTTTATTTTGTCCTCCGTTGAGATGCTGCTTCTCCCCCTGTTGATGTTGTTGTCATTTTTTGCTTTTTAGCCCCCTCCCCTGTGGTTGTCTTCACGCTGCAGCGTGTGCATGTCTATCTCTGTGCACTGCTGTCGTTAACGAAAGCAACTTTTTAATTAAGAGACACTGAGCATCAATCAAGACTTTTAGAGATGCCATCTGGGACGCCTGCCGAGAACTGAACAACAAACATCATGAATAACGCACAGACAGACGCATTCACACAGACAGGGCGGTATGCAGAAAAAGAAACCCGCACTGGAAACAACAATGTGACAATGGAGACAGAGCCAGTCAAGTGCATAGAGGACAGAGAGGGAGGACTGGGAGGGCTCTGAATTGCGTTACTGGGTGACTGTAGCCAATGGTGCCCCAGCACATTGCTCAGAGGTTAAAGAGGCCAGTCCATGAAAAGACTGGTAGTTGCTGTCCAGAACTATTTGTGAAAACTGTGGGTGAAGAAAGCAAACGAAGACACCCTTTTCTGTCTTTTCTAAGACTGTGTGGGAACCCAACTGCAACAGGAGACTGTGTGGTGCAGGTCAGCATTGTGAAAGAGCGTGTGTGGGCAAATAAAGGTTAAAATGAGTGACATAGTTTTTCATCTTACTTCAGTCCAGTGTTGCATGCCATTTCTGCATAGACTGTATAATAAAAATAATGGATGTAGGCACTGTGACATCACCCATTGATTTGTGGCCTCCTGTTTTGAAGGCTCAAGTTTTGCATTTTGGCTGTTGCTATCTTGGATTTTTGGAGCCAGAATGAGCGAGGAGTGGAAGTTACTCATAGACTGTGGTGATGCCTCACAGACAGCCTGCCACTCAAAGCAGAAATGCCCTTAATTATGAATAAATCTAAGACTTAATAAAACTTAAATGGGTGAGTAATATAAAAAATCCCCACCCATACAGTTGTTATGAATGGATAGACACCAAAATCATTTTTTGTATGAGGCTGTAAACATGTTTATTTCTGCTGTAAAGTTGGGCATTCTTGGGTGTCTATGGGGACTCTGTTTTGGAGCCTCAAGTGGTCATTTGAGGAACTGCAGTTTTAGCCCCAAAGGTTGCCGCTTGCATTTCAGTGATGTGGTACAGGACAGTAAAAATAAAGTTACACTCCTCACAGTGCAGCAGTGCTCATTGACTCACCTCTATACGCTGGGAGTTGACCTTCTTGCCTTTCTTGTTCCAGCTAACCCTTGGCTTGGGGTCGCCCGTCGCCTGGCACACAAAGGAAACCACACCCCCTGAGACACCAATCTGGTCGACGGGAACTTTAGTGAACCGTGGTGCAGCTGGGAAGTGAGGGTGACACAGACAGAGAGAGAGAGAAGGAGAAAGAGAGACGTTAGCACAAGCCGTAAGACGAATGTTGAGCCACTGAAGCTAACCCAGTTCCTTTCAAGGCAGCGTTAAATAAGCGTGATTACATTTCTGAAAGGACATACTACCAAATTCCTATTCCCACACACAAGACACACACACAGGACTCTATAATGTCACGCAAGCCCACACTTCCTCCTCTTGCAACCCCTTCTGTATCTTATTCTCACTCTGTGCCACACACCCACACACACTGTTCTGCAGCAGAGCAAAGTCTTGGATAAGGGAGGCAGTCAGTTTGAGTTTTTGAGACACAAGATGAATAGCTGCACGGATAGACAGGTTAGGCAGACGGACAAGCAGACAGATAGCTCACCATGTATCAATAGTGGTCTATCTATATCAAGTCAAGTGTCTTAACTGTGGGAGACTTGGGATTTGGTCAATGAACCTACTGCTTTTTTTGCGACAGGGCAGCCTCTTTAACCACTGGGCTATGTCATTATGTCCATTATCCTAAATCTCCACCTGCAGTACACACTTGGGTTGAATTACAGGACTGTGCCTCATCTAGTATCCTAATTTCAGCGCTGTGTAGTTTTGCATGTAAATCATGGCGCTGTGAATTTATATGTTGATGATGTGCCAAGGTGCTGATGATCAGTAGCTCAAAGATCTCTCCATAGGGAACATGGAGTCTGGATATTACAAGTACAGTAGCAAACCCTCAGGGAAGGGTAGTAAGAAGATGAGGCAGTAAAAGTGGGTTTTTGGTTTTAATCTGATATCGTATATAAGTGCTTTTCCTGTTTGATAGAGGATAGCGTGGATAAAGCCACAATCGGTGGTTCAGTTCTCACTTGGACCACACAAACTAACTAAGGCTGCTTTCAGACCTAGAGTTCATTTGAAACTGGACTGAGGCCACCTCTTCAAGAAGGTCTCAGTCCAGTTGTTTTGGTATGCACCCGAGTGTGATTGTTGTGTTCACACCTGCCCAAATGAACCGCACTTATGGGGCAGACAAACTTGAGTTCAATTGAACCGAACCAAACAGGGCAGGTGTGAAAGCATCCTTAAAATGTATGCTCTCATACATCTGAGACTCTTTGGTTAAATTCTTCTCATCAAAAGGCGGTAATTTCGGTGCTTTTGGTGCTTCAGTTTGTTGCCTGTGCCTTGGTTGCAGTAGGTTCAAGACAACAAGCTTGGTAGAGAGAGAGCAAGAGAGAG
Organism: Epinephelus lanceolatus; assembly: GCF_041903045.1. NCBI lineage: Eukaryota > Metazoa > Chordata > Actinopteri > Perciformes > Serranidae > Epinephelus > Epinephelus lanceolatus. The sequence goes on from NC_135739.1 coordinate 25,371,844, forward strand.
ACAGAGAGAGAAAACAGATTCTCCTGGGGAACTCGTTAAATCTGAATCATACAGATATGTGGGGATGATCAAACGGCCAGCGCATAACGTCAAATTAATAATTAAGGGACCATGGGCCGACACCAGTCTCCAGGCATTGCTAAACACATATGAAGGAGAGTTCCTGCATTCATTATCAGCTAAGGAGAGATAGAGAGCGGATATTTAAGAGAGAATGAGGCAGAGAAAGAGAAATAGTGTAGGACAAGGGAAAGGAAGAGAAGAAGGGTGAGTGTACTGCTTCAGGAAAGCAGAGGCACCACATGTAGAGTTCAATTCACCGCCCCCAACTAACCACCCAAATGCTTCTAACGCAAATATTACACCAAGATACACAAACTGGTTTAACTAGTGGTCGGTGGGTAGTTAATCTCAAAAGCAGTTTTCACAATTTCCTCAACCAGCTGGAATTTTTCAACTAGAGGAGGCTCTCTAAATGAGAATGAGTGGTTATTCACATCATAACAAATATCAAAATGTGTTCCTGCCCTGCTTACGAGTGTGCGCCAGTGTGAGACACATTTAACCTTGATTTTACAAGCTTAGATGTCAGTGGATGCGAGATTATCGCTGAAAGCAAGAATATGTGCTCATTACGCTGTCCATGGTCAAATGAAGATAAAAAAAATGCTTTCAACTAAAAACTATTATGAGTACTTTTATTTCAGACTACAGTCAGCAGTCAGAGTTGCTCACCTGCAGACGAGCAGAGCTACTCTTATCTGGCTTTGATTTCTGTCTTCTTTCTTGCCCTTTTTTTCTTGGGTAATTTAGGGCATATGCAGCTCTAGGGGTAGAGCGTGACACTAACTGCACTGCCAGAATTAAAGGTGTAATTCCCACTGTGCGCAGCATTGCAAGAATTTGGAATTAAAGTGATAACTTTATGGCATATGCGAATTAAACTGTCATCTATGATAAAAACAATAATAATAACAACATTCTCAACACTGACGGACAACATGGTACACTAAATAAATCAGCCAAAGGGCAAGGATAAACCTCTTCAACTTTTATAAGAAATATTAAAGGGCTGTGTTGCGGGCAATCATTTAATGTTGGAAATATTGATTCCTGGCCCCTCCTGATGGTTAAATGAGCGTGTATTGATTGTTACATCCCTCAAAACATTTCTTAGCCCTCTTTGAATCTTGCTCTGCATCTGTTAAAAAAAATCACCCATGATTTAGTGACTTTACTTGATGAGGAGTAATTTGTACACTCTGTTAATATTTTAAAATCACAGAAGACTAATTACACTGGAGGCAACTATTCAAGAAAGCCCAGTTTTGAAAATGATATGCAGTGGCAGTAAGAGTCTCCTCTTTGTATGTTCACATCGGCTTGGGCGGTGTACCTCCATACCTTCCTGACATGTCACTGAGGTATAGGGTATATGACAGTATTCCTGTAAAAAAAAAAAGAAAAAAAAAAAAAAAGAAGACAAAAAGCAGAGCCGCTGGTGAAAGAAGTCTCAACTCGCCCTGTAGTTTCAACTAGAGATGTGTTGGCAAGTTTGCTACATCCCACAGGCACAAATGCCAAAAAGGGGAACATTCTTATACCTTTTCACTCATTCAACAGCAAAACACAACCGTACACCTTCTGATTTTAAGATTCTCTCGTTCATGGAACTAAGACTACCTTAATTGCCCTCTCAACTCATCACAACACACGTCATTCAAATTCAATTCATTTATCTTCAAAATAAACCCTTATTTCACCAAGTTGGATGTGAAAAAACAGGGACTGCCCATTGCTCCAACAACTCATTGTTCCAAAACATTAATAGCCCGAAAAATGTCCCATTGGACAGAAACTCCATTTTTCCAACAGCCTGTTATCTCATAAACAAACACCAAGTACTCTGAAGACCCACTGCCCCGAAAACACACACTCTCCCAAACAGATCACTGGATCTTCCCGGGTGCCAAATTTTTTTCCTACTATGGTGATGGCATGACCTGCCCTATCCTGCCTCTCTGGCTAGTACTTGTTGCCTTCAGTGGTTGGGTTGGCTAGGTTAGATTGGTTAGCGTTGAAGTAAGAATGTCAGGATAAGCCAATCAAAGGCAGAGTAAGGTGGGTCATGCCTTCACCATAGGAGGAAAGATAATCTCGCAGCAGGGTAGACTGATTAAAGGTCACGAATCTTTCTGACTACAGGGATACTGTATTTTCTGAACAATGGACCTTTGGAGCAATGGCCCTTTAGTTTTGATGTGATGAGCTGTCAGAACAATGGCATGGTACCAAATTACGCTTCCTCTACTGCTGTTTTTGTCTCTCTCTGTCGTTGGAGGCTTTTTGCTAGTCCTGTAACGTCATGGTCACCACTCGCAGTCGGCATCTTTTCCAGCTCAGACTGACCTCTGGTGGTGTGAGCTTTGCACTACATCACTTCAGCATCTACGCATCAGTATGAAAAAGGAGCATCTGCATTTTTGACGATACTGAAAATCACAGTACCCTGATAAACAGTAATACCTTGATAATGCTCAAGCCTCTGTTTATCCTGCATCCATATGTGTTGCATTTACACTGTGGGCAATTCCTTTTTAGCACAAAGCTCAAATGCTGCTTTGTAAACAGTTGTAGCTTTTAAAATTTGAACACCAGACATTTTGATCTTCAAAACAAGTCCAAACCTGAAGTAGCTGAAGAGGTATTCTCCACTTGTTTTTTCAAATGCATCATTGGGACATGAATGATTAACAAATCTAACTTTCTAATAAGATTATGCATGTAATAGATTAGCCATAAAATCAAAGATAAAAGTCTTAAACAAATCACCATTAACTATATGGTCCACGGGAGTCTCTAATATGAAGGTTATGGGCTGTTTCGAGCACTGCAGCTTTTCTCTAGCTTCAAGGAGTAGGCCTACTTTATTTGTCTGGTGCATACACTGATCCCTTTTGGCATTTTACAATCTCAATTTCCATTCTGAAACTACACAACACAGCTTTACAGAACACAGCTCCTCTGCATTTGACCTCCCCTTACAATGTGCCCTCTGTCGAGACAGAAGAGGGATTTACACAGAGCAGGCCTGTGGCAGTGGTTCTGCTGAAGGCCAGCGCACTTTGATTAGTTTTCCCCTGGACCATTCGACATTTCCACCCAGTCGCCTTCTCCCTCTCCTTCTCTCTCCCACTTCATAGGATGAGGGAGAGATATACAATAAATGCACCAGCCCACACGTCAGTCTGAATTTAACTCCTGACAGATTCAGGATTTTTGCTCATAATGCTATGAATATACTTTTCAACATTACCTCAGGAAGGTTTAAAGAAAGCTGGGGAGGCTAGGAGGGGAAAAAATGGTTGAAATGAAAAAGAATGACACAGTAGGGGTTGACAGGAAGACGAGTGCAGGAGGAGGTGGTACTGGAGAGGTCAGTGGTAAAGAGAGAGCTGGAAGAGGAGAGGAGAGGAGGTGAGAGGAGGTCCAAGGACTAGAGGAGATGATGTGAAGAGGGAGGGCAGGACAGAAAGTCCTGAATATATCATCAAAAAAGAAACTTTAACAACTTTTCTCCCTTCTTAAGCATCAAGTTGGACAATGCTAACATCTCTCTAGAGAAATTTCACCTGTACCGGCCAACCAACTTCATTCATTCTGCCTGATCGCATTAAAAATCATGACTATGAACTCATGTGTTCTATCTGACATCCTATTCAGCAGACATTTTTGACACTGTATTCTGTCCGCACTGATCAGAGACACTGTGAGCAAAACAAGCCTGATTTCTAAGACTCACACTGACGTCTTGACTGCATATAAGAAATGGACATGGCCACCATAATGTCACCTACTGGTTTGTGGACTACCCTTACGACGCCTTGAATTTGGCCTTTTTGCAGTTGCCATCTTGATTGTTTGGAGGCAGATATGACCATATTTGGATGAGATGGTGGAGCTGTGGAGGAGCAAGGGGTGGATGTGGCTGAGAACCTGAGGAAAGCACTGTGGTAGTGACTTGTCAATCATAAGGTAGCCACGCCCTACAGCATACCCTGCTTTGTCATCTATTATCTCTATAAATGGGACCATAATTTGCAAAATGAGACCGATTGAGGCCATAATCTCACTAGGACCATGTTTCCTGGGGTAATAAATAAAGTGAGATTTAGGATAATTTTGTAATAGACTTAAATACAATCAAACTTCTTTTAAAAACCAGTGTTACCCCCTAGTGGCCTTTAAATAGAATGCAGGCGTAAGGCACTTCCGCACTCACTTTACTTCTCAGACGCAGAGATAACCCATGGCTGACACTCTTATCTAAAACAACATTTCATAACCATGAGAGAAAAAGTAAGCAGGTCTCTATAAATTTTCAGATGGTTGAGTAAAATACAGTTGGGGCAGCAGTTTCAGCTGGACAAAAGCAGAGGCAATGCTACAGTCGAAACAGAGGAGGTGCTCTGCCTCACCTGAGGCTGTTATCATAGGTTAATCTGCTGTCACTTTTCACACAGACGTGCTTCTAAAAGTGACATTTCACAAAGACATGACTTCAAACCACAGAATTAAACATAATTACATTACATAAGCCCCAAGTTTAGACAGGTTTCGGTTTTAGCTCTGCTGTCTCCCTCTCTCACACTTGCCCACGTATGTGCTATATCTATTTTTGCTCTTTTTTTGGACTATTCAGGAAGTGAGTTTAATATTGTTTGAATGCCATCAGCATTATTTTACTTCCAATCAACGCCGGTTGGGTAAAGGGTAGACACTGTGGCTGAGGGCCCATGAATGTTTGCAATAGTGCAATTACAGGTATACAGTGTGTGATTGTGTGAACTCAGATGAACGTAATTAACCTTTTTTTTTTTCAATTTTCCCCGGCTATGTGCCTCTGGGCTTCTGCTGCCAGTTACCGTTGACTTTGAGCCTTCCTTTTTTTCAGAATTTGAACCTTGGAACGTAGCCAGTAATTGCAGGGTAAAAAAAGGTTGAGTGGTGTCGGGGATTAAATTGCTTTAAAAAAATTCCCAATAATGAGCGATGGCATAGATCACACTATATTATCAAGAGATAGGCTTATTCATAATGTTTCATGCATTGTGTGCGATCAGTGTCGGCATCGTGGATAGAAGTTGACACAAACTGGCTGCTGTGGGGAATCAACTGTATGGCTTTATGGACTTTATCTTCTTAATTTGAAGCATCTTTAAAGATTATATTTATATCACAGTTTATTTCAGTCCAGTTTAGCATCACTTAAAAATAGCTTCACTGTGGAAAACTAAGTTATGTTCCCCATGAAACCTGTTGCTTCGTATTTGAGGGCTTTGTATTTGTTATGGTGAAGCAACTTTGTGACATACAGCAGTATAGCAGAAATGTGTTATAATTATAAAATAAAATGTTGAAATAAGTGTATTGTTAACGCAGTCTTTTTGTAATAATGCTTTCATGGCATTACAATGAAATGCTACATTCAGCATGTTTAATCAGACATATTTAGGTCTACTGTGTTAAAGTAGCTACAGTTAGAAAACTTTTTCTTGAAAGTCAAAGATGTACAATTTAAACACCATTAAATATGTTCCACTTTCCGTGACTATAAAATATGCTTTAGAATGCCCTCTTCTTCCTGCGCGGACATAAGAGTGTTACCCAGAGTACATAGCTTTTGAGGTTTGATTCCCACCGGTGCCCTATTCTAAAAATGTCCACACTTCTTTTGCTGTAAGGTACCTTGTATAAAAGTCTCCACCAAACGGTGTGCGTTATATTACCAGAGATGACATTGCAAGGACATTGCACCCGCAGTGGCCATTTGTCCCTTCCACCAAAGTCTCTCTCTATTCCCCAAGCTTCCCCCCAGACAGACTGAGGTACGGCATTGCCTAGATAAGCACACAAGACCCGTCTTTATCTGCCTGGCAGGGGGACATGGCCTGAACTAAAATAACCAGCAATGGGGGCCTGGCTTTCTTCACAAGGCCCGAGAATAGAACAGATCCACGCAAACACAACTGGCGAGCGGGACAGGGGGAAAAAAAAACCTCACACTGTGCACACAGACGCTTGTTTAGCTAATACAGCTACCACCTGCTACTGGCCGCTACCTCTGTTGGACCTGATAAGACAGAATACACTAGTGCTGTGATTATAAAGTGCTGGAGAGTGGGAGGTGGGCATGTGAATATGAGACAGCTCCATTTACACTTCTGTTCTGTTGTCCTTTGCTAGAGGGGGTGTAAGAGGAGGGAGGGGACTGGCTTTATGACTAATACAGTAATTGATGGAGAAAAGCTTCTTGGGTCATAAATAGGAGCCATTATCCGCTGAATTAGCAAAGTGGGAGACAAAATGACGCATGGCCATTCAGTGATTTGCAGAGAAAGGCAGAGAATTGGGTAAAGGGCACTATCCCTCTTGCTACAAATAGGTATCTCTCACAGCACACAGAGACCTTTTTCCAGCCATGTCTGAAAAGAACATTTGGTACTATTAGTAGTGCTACTACAAGCAGACTAACTCTACTTTCTCCTGTCAGTCATGGCAGGCAGGGTAAAAGGTGTGGTCAGGGTGAGGATGCAGATAAGTATGACATCAATTTCCTTTGGTTTTTTATTGTTGTCCTAATAGCTGCTTTGGATATGAGCAACACGTTAAAAGCACAAAACCTTTTCCTCATTTTTCCATCCCACTCAATGCCGCTTTATCTCAACACACAGTCTCCTGTCTACATGTGCTAACAGATATAATCCTCTGTCTTATTTGGTGTGTTTACAAAGTACATGACAGCAACATGAATGACTGTGTGCTACTGATTTAAAGTTAATTTACTACTTAATCCTGACTGAGATTAAACTTAATTTTCGTATTAGCCAAACAGCAGACACATGACACGCACATGGACATGGGCACTGTCAAGACTGACTGCTTGAGGAACTAAACAACCGATAAGTACTGAGTGGAGAAACTTGGCGTCCTGAAATATTCAAAACTTTATTTTTCATGTTGCACGAAGTCTACTTGAAACTTTGAACATTTACTGTTAAAATATGATTTACTCTGAGAAATTCTAAACTGTGTTCAGCAGTAATAGACCAAGTCAAATGGACTAGCGGTGCAAAGTGATGTTGCTGACGTTGAACTACAGCCATGTGCACCTCTGAGGTGTAGAGATTTACCAGCTTGCAGTATCCACCTAACAGCTATCCAAAAGACTCAGCAGACCGCCAAGCTGCTGGAGCTGCCCGTCCATCAGTCCTGGAGCTGACTTAAAACCCTAACAGCCTTTATCAGCGCGCACAAACACACGCACACACACACAAAATCGCACGTAGACTTAGGGAGGGATGGACGGACAACGGATAGATAGAGATTGATTGATTAACACAGCCAAATTTGCATTCACATGGATGCATTGAACAGCGCACACACACACAAACAAAAATACAAACACACACTCTCCCTCTCACAATCACACACACCACACACCCTCCAGGCCTAAACAACCAAGCCCCATCAATCAGGACCAATTCTCACAGGCTGCCTGGGCAAGCGCCATCGCTATGGAAACCAAGCCTTTACTCTAAAGCCGTCTTGCTTTGTCTTGTCTGGGGGTTTTCACACGCAATCACTGCCAACAACGACCAGCAGACTGCTGCAAAAAAACTTGAACCAGGCGAGAATGATAGAAAGGAGAGAGAAAAAAAGTTGGTCAGGCTGTCGCCAACTTCTGATGGGAGTAAATTTAGACAATTTGGTGGCATCAACATCAACATATTCCAACTCAGAAAATGAAAATGAAGAAATACAGATCTTTATCTTCAACAACAGGCCTTAACAATTCTACAGTCATTCACTCAACAATGTGACATCATCTACCATATCTAACTCAATTTGTAACTGACGCTGTACATTTAAATGAAACAACAGCAGCTACAAAAACAAGTAACGGCACACTTAACTCAGTGTTGATGCTGCAGGGACACACATGTAATGCTGTGATTGTATTGGTGACGTACAAATTTCTGAAACAGCTGAATGTGTGCTTAAAAAAAACACATGTTCTGCCAGTCAGGATGAAAAAGAATTACAGTCTAGACTAATCCCAGCTGTAACCATATTCCACAGGCCATGTTTGGGTCAGGCTCCATTCCTATGTAACCCTTACCTTGGGTGTGCAAGCTTAAGGGTTAATGAAACAGTTGCTTTTCCAATTAAAATATAAGGAAGGAAGGCTAATTGGGATTTGCTCTTGGGGCAGCTGGGGTGCCAAGCAGTTGTGGACATAATGATTCACAACGTGAGTTTGTGCCGTGTGGACTGTACAGCCAGTTCCCACAGTAGAAAACTGTCCATCTTGTAACCTCAAACAGTGTCTTAAAATGATGTTTTCCTTTTAATAATTTAATCAAGAGGCAGGATTATTTTGCCTGTTTAAATGTAGTTAAACTTTTTTTTAAAAGAATATTTTCTTGATACAAGTTGAGAGGTTCAAGTTAAAAACATTATGACATCTTTTAAGACGATTCTCAAAGCAACCGCTGTCAAGAAATTAAATTATGTCACTCCATTAGAAACCGTTTTCACATGTTTTGAGAAAGCAGAGATTTCAGGGCTTAACAGTACATACGCTCTCCCCCATTGCATCATACAGCGCGCCATCTATGACGACTGCACTCCAAGCAAACTCGCAGGGCTCAGGCTTTGCAGTCCATGAGGGATTTGTGGCAGGATGTGGGATAAAATAAGTTCTGGAGTGTAAGTACCCAGAGGTGAAAAAACTTTGCCCGACCACAGTGCTGTCACTGCGAAGCTGCATTTCTAAAAAGAGTGGCAAACTCATAATATGCACAAATTGGTCCCATTGAAACCATTGTTGAAGGCTAAAGAAAAAAGTGAAACACACTAAGTATCCTTCCGCTCATTGGAAATAAATAGGCTCAATTCCTCAGAGAGAAGGAAGGGAAATTAAGCTTAAGTGTGGGTCTGATTCTGAAATGGCTACAGAGCGCACACAAAGACGATCGAATGGGAACAATTTTGGGTCATTTAGACTCACTTGAGGCAACTGACAGTTGTTGGCTCATTAAATGAAGAGGACACCTCCTAACGCCTAAGTCGTTACAGGTCTGATCAAAACAAAGGACGAAAATAAAGAAAATAGAGACCAAATTATATTATTTCTCCAGCAAAAGTAAGATAAAAACTAGAACACACGCTGCATCTTTATATTCAAATCCAAGCTAAGCTAAATACAAGGGAAAATCTCTACCTGTGCAGTCTCAGAAAGGCGGTATAAAAAATTATCGCAACAACAGTCAGACATCAAGGAATATCTTTCTTAGGAGGGGGTTTCAAAAACCTTTGAAGATCTAAACGTGTTCATCAAAGCATTGAAGGCATTACAATTTTAAAAGCTACCTTGGTGGCGTGTTGAATTCCTCTCTGCTGGAAGGGAAGGAAAAAAAAAAAAAAAACATTGAGGGATAGTGCCTTTCACGCACTTCAATCACTCGTATTGTTCTGTCAAACTGAGTTCATATAACATCGCTCAAACTACTGGAGCATGTTACTGAAAAGAGACTGAGAAGGAGAGATGATGGCAAAAAAGAAGAGATATAAGTATCACCCACGCTGTGGCTGCAAGCTTAGAGGACAGCTATTTGATCCATTGTGCTGACCAGGACTGTGCTTTTTAGAGGTACATTTCAATAAAAAAAATACATTGCCTGGATTTTTTTTTCCTGACATTATTGCCTCAGTGGTTAATCTTTCAGAAACAATTTGATATTTGATGGGCATCCACGATATGCTGTCCTGAGACCTCTTTGTAATCAGCCATATGTGTTTGAGCTGCACTGTCGATCACTTGTTTAGCATTGTAAATCCTTTCACTGGGGCTAAACAGGAAGTTTCTTGTCAACGCTGTTCAGTCATCTTGTACGACAAACTGTAAACATGTCCAGAAAGCTAGCACTTTGGCTGCACATGCCACTAAAACTCACATGTTGAACTCCCCTATTTTAATTTTTATTGTAGAATACAGTCGACTTTACAGTGAATGCAAAGCTTGAGGTCTTTCCAAAGAACACTTAAGAAAAGATGGTTTCTTGTACCAATAAATCAAGTTGTTTCCCTCCGCCATGTGTAAGTGCCAACAGGCTACTTCAGGCAGGGATTCATGCCCGTAACTCAATTAAAAATTAACTTGTTTTCTTCTCATTTGAGAGAAAAACAGTGGTACGAGTAAAGCATGGGGCCAAGCATGCATCAGCAGGGTGCACATGAAATTGAATTTGACAGAATTAACTTGACAGTGTTGGCTAAAACATAATTTGACTGGAAAAGATAAGGAGCGAGGGAGAGAGAGAGGGAAAGACAGAAAGCAATCGAGAGAAAACAAGAGAGCGAAACAGAGACAGACGTAGGGAACAAGAAGAAGAAGAAGAAGAAAATAACGACTCCACTAAGGGGCGTCGTTTTTTTTTTTTTTTTTTCTCCAATTGGCAGCTTCAAAGGAATATAAATAATTGAACACCCTCACCCCATCACTGTGAGTTCTGGCCAATTACTATTAGGAGTACTTTGCCAAGAATGCTACTGTTGAGGACTCGAAAAAGGCCAAAAAGAAAGGAGAAGAAAGAAGTGGGGAGGAGGTGAAGTGCCAGCAAGACCGCAGACAAATAACCTTGTCTCACTGTCCAAAAACACAAACCCAAATGCAAACAAATACTGTAAGAGTCACTTAATTTGGGAAAAGTAGAAATTGCAATATATTAAAAAAAGAATGAAAATATTATTTATTTTTTTTTCATTCAATGAAGAAAATATGAACTTTGGCCTTAAAAAAACCATTTGATGTTAAGGGGAATACAAATACAAGACCATATCTGTTTTCCTTGATACCAGAAACACTCATTCTTGTTGCACCTTTATCACCCCCAAAGAACAACAGAACACAGCTAAAAACAAAGAATTGTCCATCCATATGCAGCTTTTAGGCCAACCTTTATTTTAACAAAATATCTATGGCTACGTCAACAACGCGTCACATACCAGAGAAGAAGATTCTGAGCATGATAAGTGAACTCATTTTTTTCTTTGGAGGCTTTCAAAAATCAAATTGTAAAACAATACCAGCTAATTATTTCTGTATTTATACATGTTTAATACCTATTTATGCAACATCTTTTTGGTATACAGCCCGAAGTGCTATGGTGTAACTGAAATGTGACTCAAATTTGTGGATGGACGACGAGCCATGTAAAAAACAGAAAAAAACATGGTAGCCCGCCATGGTTGTGTCTGTCTCTGGTGCATGCTCATTACATAAAGCAACAATGGGCATGTGCTAATTGAGGAGATGACATCATCTTTACCCAAAATGCTTCATTTTTACATGTTCAGACAGATACAAAGTTACCAGAGTTTTGTAAAATCTGCACCTGATTTAGGTGACATACTGTGAAACTCCTATAGCTGATTACTTACATTAACATTATTGTTTTTCATATTACAAGCTTTCTGAAATGTTCTGTTTAAATAAGCAAATGATGCATCATCTAATTAAACATGTACTCTTGCATACATTTTCAGAACGGAAATCTGAACTAAAATAAACACCTAAATGTGTATTGTTTCTGATCATTTTTAATAATTCTTTTAAATTGTATTAATTCTAACTGTTTCAATTGCTTTTTTGTTTTTTGGTTTGTTTGTTTTGCTTTTTTATCTGCTCTGTAGCACTTTGAGATTGCTAAAATGTAAAGTGCAATACAAATAAAATTTATTATTATTATTATTATTATTATTCTAATGTTTTCTTGACACTAGTCTGACAGAATACATGTTGTGGATGCAACGAGCCCAAAATCTAATAATTGACCAGTGCATGAAAAAGCTATGTTTTCACCTCAATGTTTTCAAAACATTGAGGAAAACATCAGTTTTCAAAAACATTTGTATATGTGTGGACAGGGCCTTAAAGCAGCTTTAAATATCCAATGACAAATTAAAGCACTTGTCTTAATTGGAATTGTTAATGGTGGCAGAGCTGTTTGAGCCGAGGTTTATTCAAGAAATTCTTGGCCCCCAGAGGTCTTAGAGTCTGGTGATGTGTGTGTGTGTGTGTGTGTGTGTGTGTGTGTGTGTGGCCACTTCTATATGCGCAAGATACGGCGCACACCATGGCAACTCTTTCACCCCAGAGCTCATAAATCAAAAACTAATATTAAAAAATGGTATTCATATGTCTAATTACTTCAGTAATTACCTGCACTTTCAATATTCAGTGAGAAATTTTAATCAGCCTGTACTGACAATGTCAAACACAACCTTCAGTGTCTGAGGTTTAAAAAAATAAATAAATCACAGCTTCTGGTTGCTGTGTGTGATTCAGATCTTTTAACCATTACTGTCTAATACACTGGTTTATATATTTTACTCTTACATGTTTTAAATAAATTCGTTAAAAATAGTTGAGTTGATTTCCACTTTCAAAACAATATTTTGCCAGTTAACATGCAATGATAGAAAATAACTGTAATAATGTTTTGTTTAAAAAAAAAAAAAAAAAAAAAAGGATACACTTGATTGCCTGCAAATGTTTAGGAGCAAGCAAATATTGATGCACACATACAGTGTAGTGATTGCTAGTCAAGTCTCTAGGTGTCTACATTGCACATTTATATTTAAATAATTATTTATGGACTCTTGGCTAACAGGCGTTTGAGCTAAAAGATCTAAACATGGTTAAAACAATTGAATATTACATGTTAATTTACATCACTTGTGTTTTTTTTAATGACATGTATGCACAACACTGCCATCTTGTTTTATAGCCGTGCTTCAACAAATATTGCAGATCTGCTTCCTCAATATCCTATGGCCACCTATGATAAAGCTCAGGTGACACACACACACACACACACACACACATATACACCTGCACACAAATTTCATGCAAACATGCAGATAAATATAGACATGCACACAAACAGGGAGCCGAGCATTATGACGGCTGGGGTGGTGGGATTTATTGAGCCATCTTTCTTTCTCTTTTGATTAAAAATGTCTCCTTCTCACTGTGATTTATGAGTTTAAATGGAAGGGATGGATTGCAGCGAGAGAGTTAGGGAGGGATGTGCGAGGAAGGGATGACATCATACTTTCAGCTGGGGTTTTCTGCAAAAGGGTGGCATCCACTGTGTGCTTGTGTGTGTGTCTGTGTGTGAGGGAGAGAGGGAGAGTTGATATGTGGTGGATGGTGTCTTTGTCTCACCCCCCCACCCCCCCGAATCCTCTCAGTCTACCAGGTGGGAGTTAATATAATTGGACAACTGCACCACTGGGCTGCGTGTGTATGTGTGTGGGTTTGCGCATGTGGGTGTGAAAGACAATCAGCGAGAGCAAAAGAAGGTAGTCTGTGAGTGTGTGCATATATTGCCAGACATAATTGTGGGGTAATGCTGTGTGGCCCCAAAAAGAGATGAGAAAGAAGAGCGATAAAGTGTGTGTGTGTGTGTGTGTGTGTGTGTGTGTGTGTGTGGGGTGGACAAGAAAAAAAAGTCTGAGCATGAGCAAGACACAATGAGAGGGAGGGAGAGAGCTCAAAAAAACAGCGATAATATCCACAGGCAGAGCAGACAAAGACAGGCAGATACTGACAGATGGGGAGAGAGCCCTGCTGTTAGTGTATTTGTAAGCGTGTGCGTGTGTGTAAAATAAAAGGGGAGGGGGCTAATCTCCATCAAAGATGAAGCAGACTGCACTGAATGTTATTTAAACCACGGTGACAAAAACATAGACTATGAATAAGTTCAAGTGGAGGGGAAAAACTGAGTCCTTCATATCGGGCCAGTAAACCGAAGACAACACACGTGCAACAAACTGTCTTCATATGCAGCATTTTAAGAGAAGGAGCTTTTGCACCTTGGCTTTACTTTCACTCTGAAAAAGAGCGTGTGGCCTTGCAGTCAGACAGAAAAGGCAAAAAAGGAAGAGAACAAAGACATCTGTTTGACATCTGTCTGAGTGCAATTTCAGATGTTTTCAGCCAGCTGAGCTGAAAGACACTCGAATTATGCTACCAGACACTCAAACCACCATGCAATCAAGAGCAGACAGCTCTGTTGCAACATGATAAAAATCAAGTCCTCCTCATGTTATCTTGAACCATAGTAGGAACGCACTCGCTGAATGTCAGAAACTAAGGCAAATGAAAGTGCAGACAGAGGGAACAAGGTGAAAATGCAATTTATCTTGCAAATTTCCTGCGATAGACAGAAAAACTAAGCACGACTTCGGCAAATTTTCAGTTGTGGCACCAAGACTGGAGCAGGGTTCCTTAAATGTCACATTGGCTAAATCTGTTGACATTTCTAAGTCCCATTTTAACAAAGATTTTTACTCTCTAGCTCACAAGTTTTATGGATTCTGTCTCTTTGTTAAGGCCTTCCTCATTTCATTACGTCTTTGCGGGCTAGTTTTGCAGTTTGTTTATGTCTGAATATAGCTTCTAATTTGTGTGCATATAAGGTGTATACCTGCTCCTCTTATGAAAGGTTACATTAAGAAACTTTAATTAAAATGTCTCCCCTCAGTTTATTTTACTTCAGTCAGGATCACTTAAGTCAAAGAAAACTTTATTTCAATTTGCAGTATTATATTTAGTGGTATGGCTCTGTTCTGGGGCCTCTCTGCCTTTCCTCAAGCCAACGAAGAAAGCCTCTTCTACCCGCCGATGCGGAAAGCACTAAGGTAAAGAGAGCACACCTCTCCGCCCTTTTGCGTGCCTACGTGTAAAGTTTAAGGTGGAGAGAGCACACCTCCCTGCCCTTCGACGCGCCTATGTGGAAAGCCTTAAGGCAGAGAGAGCAAACCTCTCTGCCCTTCCATGCGCCTACATGGAAAGCCTAAGGCAGGGAGAGCAGCAAAGACCCCCAGGAACAGAACAGAGAAGCATCAATGACAAACACAAATGAGAGTGATAAGTCAGACACAGCATGAAAAGGAGGAGCTGGGGTGGAGGTGAGTTGCAAAGTGGCTTATAGAGGAAGCAGCAACCGTAGGCAGGCCAGAGCAGTTTAAATAGGGCGCCCTGAATCAGATTCGCCAATTGGATGCATAGAAAGGAATCGTGTGATCTATCTGCTGACTCCCTTCCATCAATCAGCTGCTTCATCAGTTGATTGGGCTGCTTGAGATCAGCTGATGTAGCTAGGATGTGAGCTGAGCTTGACATCGTGTCCTGCCTGATTTCACGCTGTAATTTACCGTTGTTTATAAAAGACAGATTCATGGAATGGGGGGACAGAGCTGTCTCACCTTTGGGCTAGCAGGTGGGGTAGTAGCAGCACCGAATCGATGTTTATGTCAAAGAGACAGCCAGCAGGACAGAACCATGGGTGAGACAGGTAGGATGTTTTAACATCATGTTATGTCTCAAAAAAGAAGAACAGCAGCCAAAAATGAGCACAAATTACAAAAACAATGAGGTCTGGGAGCTCCTTACTCTCTGAGCAGAGGACAAGATCAGCTGCTATATAACAGGGACAGTATATGATTGTTACTGCCATGTTATGCCACTGGTATAGTTCAGAAAGCGCTTCTAATGCATATATTTTAAGTCATACCTGTCGCACCTCTTTTGCTTCTGGGACACTGGCATGCTATCTAAAATCACACCCTGGGGTAGCATTATGCTGTCGTTGTTTGGTTCTGTATAAAAAAGCAAAGGTGGCATAATGAAGGAACTTGGTAGTGGCCCTATCACGCACTCTCTGTGCAAAAAAGGGCTAGAGAGTATAGGATGGATACGATTGGAGCCACTCAGAATGTCAGAGCCCTGCCGTTCCTTAGACACATACACAGACAAAAACACTGAGGCAAGTTTGCACACATCATTTACATGTTGTATAAACTTGTCACCGACACACGCCAACACATATGCTCACAATGATCTGCAGACTTACACACATTCGCCACGTCATACATAAATAATTCTTTTACATACTCACCAACACACACCTACCCACACACGCACACAGGATTTACAAACAATGAAACCCAAGGGGGAGCCTCCCCACCTCGCCATCACTCTTGTTCTATTTCTCCGCAGAGCCTCCTCTTTGTTTTGTCTCCTTAATGCTGCTCTAAGCCCATCTTAACGGGGAAATGGTGCAGAACAAATCCTAAGCAGGAGTTGACAGGGTGGGATAAGAGACTACTGACGTTGCTCTGTTACTAACATGGGAAGTTATGGAGGACGATTTATACGGACAGGCATCATGTATAGACGGAATTTTGAGACATCCGTGAATTTTAAAAAGCCTGGATGGGGCTGATTGATATCAGTAACTTGCAGATGTGTACATCAGTAGCTATATGTCCTTTTCTTTGAGGCCCTATATGCTCACTCATCATAAGTACAATGCAAATGCAGATGTAAGAGTGACAATTTCTCTTTCAAGTCAAACCCAGCTCTTGATATTGCTGTGAAATTCTTATTTTCTTGAGGCAGCAGCAGCAGCAGCAGCAGAGACATCCTATAAACAACATACCTTTTGGAGATGAAGACAGCCTCTCTAAGATGAGATGTCAACAAGTTGAGATAGTAATACATGTCTTTACATGCTTACCAAAAGCAAACTGAAAAGGGGAGTAGCAAAAAGCAGCTCAAGTATCTCCATGAAAGGCTCTGAGCAGGAACTTTTCCAATGCTTTGTTTACTTGCCCTCCTCCACCTTTCTGCAATGTTCCCTGTCTCTAACCCGTGTATCAGATATGAACGATGGACCTTTAAAGGGCACTACATAGGAAAGCCGAGCAGTTATCAGTGGCAGCATGTGTCTTGATACTTACATAAGGCGTGGGAGCCGGTGAGCAGCAGTGATAGCAGCAGAGTGGTGACAGGCAGCAGGAGTGGCAAGGAGAGACGAGGGGCACCGCTGGTGGCCATCTTGGCTCCAGTAGGGGAAGGGGGGGCAGGGAGGGGTGGGGTGGGACTGATGTTCGACCTGGCTGGAGAGCCGAGGCCCCGGCTGCGCAGGGAAGGTTGGGGTCTTCACGCAGGACGGCTTGGCACTCTGCAAAAAGACAGGAAGATGAGAAAAATTAGACATTTTAGTTATGAACTTTAGGAGTATTTTCTACCCACATAAGGAACATGACTACTTAGCATTTACTTATTATGACAGAGAGGTAACACAATATAATAGTTTCATTGTTGCAACAGCTCTTTATGGGAGAAAAAATGTCAAAATAAATGGTGCCAAACTGAATGTATCCATTTTGAGTATTTGACAGGATGCTCTCAGCCAGAGAGACTTGCAGTGAAAAGGTAAAGGTTGCACCCTCATCGACATGTCATGTGACTGTTGATAAAAACACAGACTACTCCACTCTGCTGCACTTTTCACAACCTCTCATTGCTGCTGACACATAAATGGAAGGAAGGTAATAAGGTGTCGGTGACACTACTGGAAGCAGTCGAATACCCGGAACCCTGTAACCTCCCCATCTCTCAACCAGGGTCCTCTCACATCCCTTAATTAGCAGGGGAGTCACTGTTTTCCATCTTTTTTTTTTCCTTTCCTAATCGCCGGATCTTGTCGTTATTTGCTTATCTCATTGCCTTGTAATTACACAGGCACCCAATGATATTCCAGGCACCGTCTCTTTGTTTTAGACAAATTGCCATTAATCCCCAAAGCTACACAGAAGGACTCGGGACACCTCCCACCACACGCACACATGCACGCCATTTCTCTCATTGATATGGCTGGTGCGGTGCAGAGCCACCACCAAGTGGTTATACATACTCTTTAATTAAAAAGACGTGAAGAAAGAGACAACAGAAAGAGAGAAGTGAGAGAGATCCATGACGTGAATGTAATGAGTCTGTCAATGTCTTGACGAAAGCGATGTCTGTGTCAGCAGCCAAGTTGTAAACACAAAACTGTTCCTTCTCAGAGGACCCAGATGACAGGACCCGGGTTCGAGACACCGTGTCGGCGTCTGCTTTAGTGTCCTTGTGCAAGACACTGAACTCCTCGCACCTCCGGGGATGCTGCTACTCAGCTGAGCCCACACGAGGGGTGAGAGCGGCTCTCTAGAAGTGAGATTAATTACCTGCACGCTGGGTGGTTAACAGGGTACTATAGTACAAACTGTGCAGACGGTGTGCACTTTATTGTAGATGCCCTAAAGCAACTTTTTTTTTCCTGTGTAACCTAGAGGTTAAAGATAATATTCTGTCAACAAAGGTTTATGGGTTTGATCCATGAAAGAGCCACTTTCAAACTGTCCCTGAACACCTCATAAAATCCTTACCTGCTAACTTACTGCATTTGCTTTTGACAAGTGTCAGTGGCTGAAATGTGAACTGAATGTACTTCAAAAATAGCATAACTGATTGACAGTTACAATCTCTTTCATTCAGACGCAATCAGGATCAGAAGCTCAAAAGACAGACAACTTCACAGGCAAACTACAGACTGGAGGGATATGTAGTATGGATATATAAACTACCTCACTTAAGTAAGTTTTCTTTAATGGGTAAAACAAACAAAAAAAATCACCTTACTCAAAAACATGAGTGAACATTTCAGCCATGTCAAGATGCAAAATTGTCAGAGGAGTTGAAAGGTTAATATATTCAGCTGCTTTACAGGGCTACGTTTGTGACTGCGGCCTTGTGAGAGAGGCAGACAACCACAGCTAATTGCAGTGTAACCAAGCACCTCAGACAGCAGGCGTGTACAAGCACCCCACCCTCCACAGCTACTGGACCCGGCTCCTCAACTGGCAAGGTGAAGCAGACACACACATGCAGCAGCAGGCGCACTTAAAATAAACCCACAAATGCATGCAGCAAAACCCATATACGGCACAAAAGCACACATATGCACAGTGTAAAGCTTCTGGCAACTGAACACACTTTTTTCCCCACAAACGAAATTCAAACAGAGAAATTAAAGAACATGTGATACATGCACACTTACAAAAACACAAAGGGATAGATTAACAATGAGTCTTTTGTGGCAGCACCGTGCCAGAAGCGAGTGGGCGTCTTTCAGAAGCTCAGCTCATCTTTCGACACAATACTATACACACACGACCAACATGTGTGTCCTTGCTTGTTCCTCATTTTCTTGGCCTGGAGGGCAGGTGATGTCATTGGTGAGAAGTGAGGGATAAACATGAACAAAGGGAAAGGAGGAGTATCAAATTATCTAGGAGACCTTTGAATGATACCCCTATTGTTCTGACTGTAAACATTGGTGGAGGTAGAGGGAATCTTGCCATGCCTGTAGGGAATTACTCTATCTATGCTCACAAAGTGCCTAGGTTATGATTTATGGCCCTCCCCTTAGGGCATGGCTTTCTATCTCCACCTCTGGTTGCTATACACACTTCGCAACACAATTACAACAGCTATTGTTGTTGAAGGGCCTTGCCAAACATAACCTAGGGCCAAGTGTGGGCTTCACTTTAACCATAGACACTGTCTAGGTGGCTCACACTTCCTTTTTTTAAACAGCAAATAAAAAATAAGAATCAGTGAAGCAGTTTCGCCTAAAAGATACATACAAGCCTGGACATCTTTAATAATCCCTGAGGGACTGGAGAAGCTAAACCCTCATTAAAGCAACATTTTGACCTTAATAGCAAATGCAACTCTAAGGAGAGATTCCAACGTGATGCTGAAGCAGTCCTTCACTCAAAAGGAAGCCATGATACGGAAACCACAGCATGTCAGTCCAGCTATTAGCACCTCCATGGGAAAACCTGTCAACTCTCGCTAAAAGCATGCATCACTTTGCCTCTAGACATGGGCAGAGGAAAGATGGAGTATTTAGCATTCTGGCAGTGCTAGGAGAGAGGCCAATCGATTGATAAACCATTACCTCAGCCGCTTCCACATTACAGGCTGTGATCGAGAGGAAACTGCTAATGGTAATGTTTTGCGGGTTTCAATGTGACTAGGACCACTGCAGTAATTTACACATTTCTTAGGGAAATCAGGATAATTAGCAATAGTTAGTGATTGTTAGTCTTGTATAATGTGATCACTGGAAAAGTAAAAGCACAATCAACTCAATTGCCACCTCTGGCAACAGTAAGTTTATGCGTATGAAAACCTACTAAAACAACTTTTGGAGAGCTGTTGACCTTTGTAAAGGGTGGGAAAATCACTGCTAGCAGCAATCGTTGACAACGGAGCTACAACATCAAGTGAAAGTTTTCTAGTGAAAGTTCAATCAGGAAGACAATACTTTTCAAGCTCTGGCTATAAGTTTCTTTCTCACCCTGCCATTCACTCCTTGCACGTATGCTCACAATCAACCAATAGCACAGTGACACACCCTCTCTGTCAGCCTATCATCTTACTGCTCCTCATTTAAATATGGTTCTGTCTCTGCCACAGTTCTTTCTTGCTGTTGTCGTGTGTGCAGTCTTTACAGATTCATCAGCCTCACATGCCTCATCAGTCATCAGCCTCAGAGTCATCAGCCACTCCCACCACCAGTACCTGGACTCCATGGGGGGGATTTATCTTACCGCTCATGTCCCTCATTTACAAAATATCTCCCTCTGGTGTCCAAGTGCCAAAGACTTCTGTTAAATCTTAATCAGATCAAATCATCTGTTAATCTGTACACTCATATTCTGTATTAAATATTATCTTTACTTCATTCTTCCATCTCTCCTGATTGACCTCCCAAGTTTCCAGGGCAGCCGCACATGAAGTTAACATAGAGGACTGATTGAATGACAACAAGTCAAACATTTTTTTTCCAGATGTTGGTCCATCAAACCTGAAATAAATCGTGAGTGACTAATGGACCTACTAATGGACCTACATTCATTCAAGTGCAACTCCAGTGGGTTGCCAGTGTTGTTCAGTACTGCAAATATCTAAATCATAAGCGTTTATATGCCAAAATTATCACAAGGCTTTCTGCCATCAGGTGGAATTAAAATATTTAACATTTCACACCTAAAACAGCTTAAAGCAAATTCATGCTTAGAAATGCAATAAAATAAGTGCTACTCATTTTTTGTGTTTCAAGACAGACAGCCTGACTGTGACAAAGCCCATCCATTAAATTCTAGGTTATTCCCACTGATTGGCAATGAATATATTTTGAAGCTAGAACTTTTTTTCATTTTTAATATCTGGCCATCATTTCAGATATTAACCAGTCGCCAGGCTTCAGTAATTACAGCCAAAATGGCAGCCCAATTTCCACTGAGTGGTGGCAGTCACTGGCTATCACGGACTCCCACTTTGACATGGTCAAGCTTTAAATTCAGCTCGTTTCCCCATGCAATATTGATACTAATGCATTTGATTACTGAGACTGAGAAAGGCAGTGAGGGGAAGGAGAGATGTGAATTTGCGCCATAAGCATGAAATGAGAGCAGGACCATTGGCTATAAAACACACGAGCGTGCACATCCACACTTTCACACATGCCACAATGGGCCGAGAAAAAATAAAAAAAAGGAAAGAACAAATGCTACGAAGTGAATGGAGGTGCAGGTAAGTATACATAAATTTCTTGGAGAAGAGATGAGACTACTGACTTTAAGACACCAAGCTATTTCCATCCACTCATACACACTGTATTGTTACCATACAAACAGTTAGTCCCACTCTCACATACACACACACACACACACACACACACACAAGCTAAGACGTGTAGTTGCATCCGTGAGGAGAAAAACAACTACTTATCACCTGAGGGACCACATTAATAATCCCTTTTATGAGGTGAACAGTAAGCTCACTTCACACACAGTTAAAAAGCCCTCAGTTTGGTTGGGCTTGATGATCAAAACCGAGTGTTTGATGTCTAGAACTTCAAAAAGAATAATATTTTCTGTTTGTCTAGTCCCCCCCTCCCAAAAAAAGTTGGACTTTCTGCAGGAGTACATTTTTCATGCATTGTTTGGTTTCTAGAGTGTGTTTGTATCAACAACATCTAATTTTTGGCTCCGGGACTCTGACAGGCCCTGTTTACAGTGACTCCCTGCTGCAGCACGGAAAGGATGTTTTTAATTCTCCAAGGATGGGTACTGGTCCCGGTACACTGCGAGGAACTTGAGAAGGTTGTGGCAAACTGCCTTCGAAAAATCCGTCCAAATATCACTGGAAGAGCAGAGGTTTTCTTTTATAGTAAACCAACAACATTTGAGCCTATTCAGAATTGTACAGACTCAGATTGAGGGATGCTGGTAGCTCAGCACGGCCTCTGCAAAGACAATCTAGCACAAAAGGCTTTCCACCTCTGGTTGAGAACGATTAATCCTTCTATGACTCAAGCAGTTCATGTGAGTGAAATGTCCAGCCAAACACAATTACTATTAACTATCATTATTTTTATAAAGGGCACATGGGTCATGTAAAATGAGCTGAGGCCCATATAGGTTAATTTCTTTGAATGGGAACATTATTTGCAACAAGGGCCACTAATGACATAACATCAGTGTTCTTGTTCAATGCCTTCCGCCTACAACAAAAGCCTGACCGAGGTCTTTAAATTACTCTAAAATACCACTAATGCCACTCATTTGAGGGCCACTTTGACATTTTTTTAAACTCATTTTGAAATAAAACAAGTTGGTAATTACTTGAGAAAGATATGTGAGTGTTTTTGTCTAAGAGAAGGGCAAAGGTGTCTATTGAATCAGGAAAATGAGAATACCGTTCTACCAACTTGTTACCGTTCTAGTCAAAGCTAACATATAAGAAAGATATCAATTTTCATTCTATATTAAAAAACATATCAGTATTATCGTGAACAGGATGATATGGCCCACCCCTATTAAGCACAAAAAGAAACATCCATCTCTTCTAAGTGATACAGCTGGGCGATAACAACTATGTACGATATATCGATATACTTTCAAGCAAGACACAAATTTAGACAACACTGTTTATATCAATATAGGGTCAAGTTGCATTACATGACGCATAGCAGTGTGAATGTCTCCTCTCTCACACTCTCCACACAGCTCCACCCCACTGATTCACTCACAAGTTCTCCAGCAACACTTTTTAGAGCCGTAACCTGACATGCACCTCCCCAGAAATGTAACTACACATCATGGCAACACAGACCTCCTATTTTTGTAAGCTGAAACCACTTCCCTCATTGGAAAGGAAGCTTTCATTTACTTTAATTTTTTTTTTTACTTCTATTTTGTTTCTTACTTTAAAGAAACAATAAATTGTGAAGACAATAAAGCTCCCACAAAATAGCATTTTAGAGGAAATCTCCGCTATTCGTTAGGCTAATTTATACAATGTAAAATGCCATAGACTTGTGCTAATAACATTAGCATGTTATATTTGTTTGGAAAACGTGCTTAGCACAAGACAGCTGTTTTGTAGGTGAACCTTGTGAGCTGTAATAGAGCCGAAATTTGTAACATTACCTTTGTTAAATGTTGCTGTTGTCCCTGGCTTCGTATGAGTAGAGGACAAGTCCGCTAGCCGCTTGGCTTATTTATACAGTGTAAAATGCCATAGGCTTGTATCTTTAAATCTGTAAATTATAATGTAGCCAATTTGTGTATTTGTGTTTGAAATTATCGCGATTAAGCCATGTTTAATGTGTGTTTTAGGTGTGTTTTTAATCAACTAAACTTGACAGCACTTCACAGAAACCTAGCCATCGACTAGTATTTTGGAGGTGTAACTGCTGTGCAGCTGCATATTTTCAAACAGGGGAACAAAATCTCTGTCTTTGCATTTTATTTTGATCACATTCTGTTATTATAAAACTGCTTGTGACATCTCAAATTTGGCTTTGACTTGCAACTGAAAAAATGCTGCCCATTTCGTAGAAAATACCGAGATATACTGTATCGTCAGTCAGCCTGTAAATACAGAGATATGAATTTTCGTCCATATCGCCCAGCCTTACTACGTCGCTAATGTTACTGTTAATTAGCTAATGCTACTAAAGCTACTTTGATAACCTAACATTAGATAGCCACAGGAAAATCCATAATATCATCCTGCTGACCACAAAAACAGACTTGAGATTAAAGTAGAACTTACTCAGATATAGACTACTTGCTTAGTCCTGTTAGCATTGCTTACTATCTACGGTCTATGGCTTTAGCTAACTGCTAAGAATTGCTAACTGAGCCCTGTGGGTTGCTGCTGAGTGAAAAGGGAAACCTGAAACTTTGAATGTGGGACTTGACACAGTATCAACAAGAGTATCACAGCAGTTGATTTTGTTTGTGACAAGTTATGTAGTGTTGTTGATATAAATGGCTAACATAACGCCAGCTGCTACTGGATGCCAGATCGTACAGCTAATATAGACGCTCGGTGTTCTGACCTTTCCAAACTACCAACAGCAGTCATTGTCTGGCTGTGGTGTAATGACATGTAATTTTCTGTGTGTATATTCCAGGCAAGCAACACTTCCTCCAGTCTCCACACAGAATCACTCTTTCTCATCGATTTTTGATTTAAAAGACAAAAGGTACGAGGCTGATGCAGTAGGAGATTGTCACGAAAATAAGCCAGCGCTGCTTTCTGTTGTGGGATGATGGAAAAAATACTAATTTTCCAGCAAATACTGCCTTTTTCATGGCCCTCTCTTAACTCTGCTATTTGCTGGCTGCTGTTTATGTTCAGCCTTCAGCCGCCGTCTCTCCCTCTGCAGTCTTTTACCTTAGATGAAGTTTTTATGCGTCAGCCCCGAGTTACAGGCTCTTACCTCAACCAGTTTACTGCCTTTCATTGATTCATACCCTACAGAAGACTAACAACACAGGAATGTAAGAAGCAGGTCCATCCAGTGTGTCCATATGTGTTATGACCAGGTAATTTTCGTGTGTGTGTGTAGGTCGGTATAAGTGCCTCAGTGAACAATTCTGTCCATGCATGTTTATGTGCATATATTTATTAGTATGTATTTATACATGTATGTGCATTTATGTATGCATAAATAAGTGCGGAGCAGTTTGTATGGGTACTTA
This sequence comes from Epinephelus lanceolatus, assembly GCF_041903045.1. Taxonomy (NCBI): domain Eukaryota; kingdom Metazoa; phylum Chordata; class Actinopteri; order Perciformes; family Serranidae; genus Epinephelus; species Epinephelus lanceolatus. The sequence goes on from NC_135739.1 coordinate 25,396,870, forward strand.
TCTGTTTTCATATGTGCATTTGGCAAACAGTAGGTAATAATTTAGAGTATGTGTATGTGTGTGTGTCTTTGTGAAAAGCAGAGATATACCCAGACACACAAATACACACACACCCCAATCTCAGCTATAAAACAAGTCTATAGCAACCATCTGTTTTTCACCATGCTGAAATCCTAACAGTATTGATTCCATGTGTCACTGGTAAGGTTTCCCTCTCTTTCCCTCACTCACTGCACCCTTTCAGCTTTCTGCATCTGATTATTGACTACATCTTAAGACAAACTCCACCGTGAGGACATAAAGGGAAAACCCAGCCCAGTGCACCCTGTCCTGTGATACCTTAAAGCTATGTAAATGATGAGAGACATATGGGCGGTATATGAGAGACAGAGTGTGTATGTGTGTGAGAGGAAAGGTGTGTTTAGCTTCTAAATATATCCCTCTGATCAAACTGGTCGTCCTTCAAATCCTCCATCACTGTTTTCTTTTTCTCCATCGGATCCCCCTCCCCTCTCCTTCATCCCCCCCCCCCCCCCCCCCCCCGAACTCATGCATACTAAACTATGCTTGCATTGCAGATGTTTGGTAGGGAATCACATGAATTTGCATGGAACTGCAGGACTATTATGTAAATGCCCCAGTGTATATCTACCTCCCAGCTTCACTCTTTCGTTGCCATCCACTCCATCCTGAGAGATCCGTGTCAGAGGAACTTAAAACAACGCACACCTGTCAGTAACCAGTGTGTGGATGGGGATGCCCAGGTGGAAAGAGAGGAGCTTACGCGAGGTAAATATACATACATGTTGCAAGATATTGTCTGTAACACTAAGATTTTAAGCATTTAGCTTTGACTTACATTCAATGCAACAGCAGAATAAACTGCACACATGCAACAGGTAATGAAACTATCTCTGAGACGTTGCATGTCTGACATATTCGGGACAGAAATCAGAGCCAGGTTTGACAAATGCTGGTGTTAAATATATCAAAAATACAGACATATGCAAAGATATTAATATTCCTGATTACAGGTAACTCAGAATCTGTGAAACATGTGACTCAAATATCTTTGGTCCTTGGAAGAAGACTGTCCAGCAACAATCAAATCAAAGACTGATATTTTAACTTTTAACTAACCCCTGAGGGTGTGGTGTTTCTTCTGTTTTGGCAACGCATGATCACATTTTTTTTGCCTAAACTGAAAGTTGTTTGCATAGGTAGGGAAAACTGCTCCGTCGTGACCTCATTAAGAGATTGCAAAGTGCCCTGCCCTAGCAACCTCTCCTTGGGGTAGCTTTCCCATGAGCCTTTGCCCTTAACTGTTCCCAACCTCCAAGACCCAGAAATGGTGCTTGACACCTCAGAGACACCTTGTGTCGGCCATCTGCTATCCCCCTGGGAGCAGCGTAACCTTTCTCAGGGATTTTATGAGCCTTTTGAGCTCCTGTTTGCCTTCTAAGAAGAGATTTTGCTGCAAAGCACTGCTCAAAACCAGATCAAGTATTTTCTTTTTTTACTCAGAAGTTGCCAGCTTTTCTTGTGAAATGACTGTTGGCATTAAAGTGTAGCATGTTAGGGGTCGCTCTTAAAGTCAGCCCGAGACTTAAAAGTGTTTTTTTTTTTTAAAGCTCAGAATCATCAGTGTTTTGTTGTCTGATCAATGTTCAGGCAGCTTTCATAGCTTTTTGAAGAAAAAAAATGACAGACTATTGTGTCTGACTACCTCCAAAAGGAACTGGAGGTTTACAAAAAGATTTGAGACCAAATTACCAGAAGCCCATTGAATCTCAACCTTTTGTTTTTCTCCAGGTGTTGCCCTGAGTTCGATCGGCGGGAAATGGGTTTACTCTGAGCATTATGAGGCTGCACTGTCCTTCCAATAAACACCCAGGGCTGTGAGGCTTTTAGCTGAAATCCACCTCGGTTGAGGTTGAGTGCACAGCAGCAAGCATCAGGGTCGTGCAGCGGGGGGCGAACGGATTGGCAGCTGGGAGGCTTGGGCGGCAAGCTGACCTCCTAAATGCAGACTTTATTGCACAGCCATTTTGTTTACCACCGAGGGGTGACACACTATCTGTCTCCTGTGTAACCTCGCCATACTGTGACGCCACAAGTTGGCAGACGAAATCCAGACATACACAAACACACACACACAAAGAGGAACACTTGGTTTTTTTTTCTGCCTCTCCTGGTCTGTCGCGCTGGCTGCCACAGTCGTAACGACCAAAGGTTACAGGTGCACTGTCTGTGATGGCCATCACCTTGGAGCGGAAGAGTCTGGGAAGGGTTGCTACATATTACATACAGGGGAGGCATTTAATTATAGGACACAGTACAGGTCACAGTTGGAAGCTGGAGAAGGGAGGTGAGACAGGGAGTGAGACAGGTCTTGATAATAAAGGGGCAGCTTGTTGGGGATGTGGTGTGTATGTGTGCAAGAGAGACTGTGGTGATTAGGAGAACTGGGTAAAGTAGGAGGGGTGACATCAGTGTTTGGCCATCTGCCAGTGGAGCCTGATGAGCATCGCAAAGACCGGCCAGAGGCTTGAGCGCCCTTTAAAAACTGCCACGGGGGGGGGGGGGGGGGGGGGGGGGGGGTTTGAAGGGCGGCTGGGACAGTTGGGGAAGAACGCTTCATATTCATTCTGGAAATGGGATGCGGATGGGGGGAATGAGATTATTCTAAGTGATCGACGAGGAGGCGGAGGAGGGAAAGACTGGCAGACCAGGGTGTTTAGAAAATGTCTCCAAAACCTCCTCTGTGTAATTGGCAGGGCTCACCATGAAACATTTGCTGTGTGGTTTGAGAAGTTTCATTTCCAAAATGAGATATGTATACCATTTGAAAAACTGTGACACCTACACAACAAAATGACTGCTGGCGTGTGAAGAGAATTCACAACTGAGTGGAACTGGAGCTATCTTTGGACCTTTGCTTTAAAAAGTTAAAAAATCTGAATGAAAAGTCTTTTTAAACAGAAAATGAACATCGAGTGTGAATCTTTTTCTGAAACAAAAGCATAGTGTAAGAGAGCTCAGTGTAATAACTCGGTGCTTGTCATGTAAGGACATTTAGCGTGCTAAAGAGGGATCCAACATCACTAAATTGTGGTATTTACACTATAAATTGAGCATGGCAGATGATAAGAGAGGAATGTTCTATCACAGAGCCATCAAGGGCGTTTGACAGCTACGAATCTTAATTTTCTGTTTAATGTAAAGGAAGAAACGCTGTTTCAAATGAGAGAAATGAAACCTGGATTATCTAAAAATTCTTCTGCTGACTATAGCAACTGATCATACGGCCCTTTGTCATCCCCAGGTCATTAAATAATGACTCTTTGTCACACCCCTTGGCATGTGATATTGATGCTAAAGGCCCTTTAGCATGTCTATGAGATGCACTGGGCTTTCAGCTAACTCCAATATAAACCCATCTGCAGCAATATTTGACGCTGAAAGCAACTGACGCAGTATTAAAAAGCGAGATAGACTGCGTACGTCAGGGTGGTGGATGGGACAAACCAAACAAGATTTTCACCCAGAAAACCGCAGTTTGTGTCCCGTGTGACACCAAAAATCAACGTAATGGTACATAATTTACAAACCGTGACATTTTGATGTCACGTTATGTTATTACTACATGGCAAATGTACCTATTTTAAGTTTTGTTTTTCTAAAAATGAGCAAGTAGTTTTGTTGTTCGTACCTTACTGCGACTGTTTCACAACATTCAACAATGTTTTATGATGTGCTTTAGCTGTGCTTCACACAGAAACGCTAAAGGGTGCCTACAAGACGCCAAAGGGTGGGGCAAACAGTCGATATTTAACGACCTGAGATTAAAAATGGGTCATTCAACATCCGTAGACCTGAGAGGCCTTTGATCTAGCGAGAGTCAATGATGGATAACTGACATTCTATGCTCCTAAAAGTGATATCATCCTTTAATACATTTCTAAGAGTAGTAATTTTCTTAAATACTTTTTTTTTTTAACACAGATGTGGCCCTCAGCCAGCAGCATGCCACAAATTAGGTGGAATATGTGCCTTTTCAAACTCAGATTTCCAAATGTAACCCACACCTGCTTTGGCAATGACCATTTAGTTACATCTAATATGAGCCCGCAACCTTTGGTGAAGCACGGCTGCTTTCTCAGGGCTCATATCTAAGGCTCCTTTTGTCAGGACACACTGATACAGGAACACACACTCAAACACAAAGAGGAAATCTCTACTGGCTCCGTTGATAACAAACCCCTCTCTTCATCAAGGGTGGTCATCTTTTTCAGACTCCTGTTTTTCAGGGAATTAATTGAAAATGGAGTTAATCCTGGTAATTTGCCTCTGAAAGTGAGCCAAAGCCCATCAGCTGGCTAAGTAGTGTTTAGTAACCTTGCTGTGTTAGCCAGAGTCTCTAAGATTGAACTTTTTCCATGTGTGATTGGGAAAGGTGTATTTTAATTTGCACTTCTTTGTGCTATTATCTGATTATTGACTAAAGGAAGGAGTGAACATGAAAATTATTGATCTAGAAATTTACATTCCCACCACCATCAAGCCAGGAAGTGCAGCAGAAGTCATACAGAAGACTCTGCTTGGAATTAAGTTGCTTACTCATAATATTGTAGTATGTCTCTGCACTCATTTTCAAAATGACATTAAATTGCTGCATTTTCACTGCGCTTGATTAAAGTGACTAGATCTGATTATATGGTTCAATGTACAAGAAAGATGATAAACATGCTACCATAGCAATTAGTGTTGTGAAACTTTGTGTGCAGCAGGCTGTGGTTAGATCCTGTTTGGGCTGGAGGTTAGGGGAGTGTCTGTACCCCTGTCAATCACGCAGCATTGTAAAGAGCAGAGACAGATGGCGAGGTTGACCCACACTCTGTCTTTCTGCCTGTCAGTCCACCCATCATGGTCCCACCACCACCGCTACCACTGAAAGCCTTGGAAAGACAACTGTTTTTTACAACCACTTTAAAAAGCCGCACGGAACAGACAGCGGCAAATGTGACACTTTGACTCGGGACTTTCTACTTAAAAACCCGAGCCTTGCTTTCCAATATGGTGTGCTACGGCAAACCAGACAATCAAAGAAACAGACAGAACAAACACTTTTCAAAAAAAAACAAAAAAAAAAACAGAAAAACAAAGACAAGAAAAGCAGAGATCACTTAAACACATCCTTACAAGCAAAAGGACAAGAGCAACACATTATAGTGGGAAACATGAATTTTGTATCTACATTGCATTTTAAAGCCTGAATAGAAGTTATAATCCAAATCTGACTGTAATAATTTAATTTTCCTGATCACAGTAAGTGACAAAGCCGGTCACCATGGGTAGTCACGTCACCACACAGAGGCTTGCCATGTGAGGGTAATAAGACTCCACATATCTTGATTTCAAATTACTGCCAACTGCAATAACAGATCAAAAGAAACGCCACGTATTCAGACAATCTCACTAACTGTGTTTTGGGAAACACATGACTTTAAAAAGCCCCCATAAAACTCCCCCATTGTTTGTAGATAACCATTGGAGGACCAAGCGATGAAAATCCCATGTCCTTTGGCCGACCATTGACGCTCACAATGCCTCATGTGACCTGTTGAGCAATTTAGCCAGCGGTTGGCAGATGCTGTATGGGTGGAGGGGCGATTCAGTGGGAGGTAATAATGTGGCATGATCCATATTAATGTATTCCTCCACATTAAATTATTGAAACACAGAGCCACTGTTGTGAACTGGCTTTACTTTCCTCCCACCCGGCGGAATAAAGAGTTTGTTTGTGTGGCAGACAGAAGGTCATTGTGCACGACGGGTATGCGCGTGGGCAAAAGCCAGGCAAAGGGCGGTGATGATAGCATGGTGGAGTTTCCACGAAACGCGCTCGTGCTCAGTATCTGAGAAGAAGCTCGGACAGAGGCCACTCACAAGTGTGTTTAATGCCTCTGTCTCTCACATGTTCACTACAAAGTCAGCAATGACTCCTTCAAGTAGCCCTCCTTTGGCCCTTTCACTCCACCACTGTTCTTTTATGCCCCCACCACACCCTGTCTCTTTGTGCTGTTGCCTTGAGAATGAGTTTCAGAGTGCCCAGGAAGGGTTGGGAGTTGAGGAGGGTGGTTGGGGTCAAAGGTGAGAGGTCAAAGAGCTGGTAAACCTCTTAAAATCCTCTTTTTATATTTTTTTTACACCATAAATTCCTTCACAGCGGGGCAGCTTCAGCCATCCATCCCTGCCTGGTTTAACTCTGAGCATGTGCATGAGATGGTTTTCGACACCGTATATATGTGTGTGTATGAGTCACAGCCGTGCTATGGTATGCATATAAAATGTCATATTTTTGGGAGGCTTCAGAACACAAAGGCAAATTTATTCTGCGGTATTCAAAACAGCAACACCCCAGTCGAGATGGGGTGGGTAGGGGGTACCGGGTTTGTTTGTTTTTCCGCCTGCAGTACCCACGCTGATTTTAAGTGGTGGTAGAGTGGGTGGGGGGGCTTTTAAGTCCTGCAACTAATGCATAAACAAGACCCCTTTCTCTCCGTCTCGCTGTCTTTTATTTCCTCTGTGTTTGTCATTTTACCACTTTACACACCCATGCTGCGTATTGTTGTGCTGTGTGGCACGCTGCACGGAGTGAGGGGGAGAGAGGCAGAGACAGACAGACAGACAGACAGACAGACAGAGAGGGAGAGGAGGGGAGAGATATCTCTACTCTCCTGCTATAACTTAAAAGGACACACTTACAGAGCCAGAGAGCCACACACACATATGTACACAGGCACATGGAGAGTGGCAGTAGCTGGAGAGGAGGACAGACAGACAGAGAGGCATTGTTTATATCCATAATCACAATGTAAGAGAGAAAACATGAGTGAGAAGGGAGACCACACCCCTGCTCCTTTAAACACAATCACACACACAGAGACACCAGGCGAAACCACATCCAGAGCGAGATGAGTCTGATCGACGGATGAGTCTGACATGCTGATGATGAAGCTGTGGGAGGGACGGGCTGGAGGCAGTGGGGGTCTGAGATGTGTGTGTGTGTGTGTGTGTGTGTGTGTGTGTGTGGAGAGGGGGGTTACAGACTTAATGGAGACAGATGAATGTATCATATTGGCCCCAGACAAGGCTGTGGAGCCACCGCCAGTGACAGTGATCTGAAGAACAATGTATACTCAGAGAGGTTGAGAGAGAGGAGGGCTCACACTGCAGAGTCAGTGCTTCATGTAGCAGTTTAGGCATCGGGCACTTAGCTCAAGAGCACTTTGGCAGTGATGGCGGGTACAGTAATTCCTGCTGCCCTTGAATCAGCAGTTTGCGGCTCAAACAGACCTCCTGTCTCAGGATTAAACCAGAAACCTTTCAGTTTCAGTGATTTGCGCTACTCCAGCCAGAGACAACAGACAGAATCTTGGCCCATGATTTTGCGTGGGATGGAAGAAGCCACTTATGTCACACTATACATGTTTTCTATTGTAATCCAGTTATGGATTACCATTTTTTACAGTGTCACTCCAAGCTCAAGCATGGTTTCAATTTAATGTCAAGACTCTAGACAGATTTTCATGTCTGATAGCATTTTGCTTTGGTTTTGGCCACTGGTGTTGCCCATTATGTTGTTAGCTCTTTCCACAGTGTGCATCCTCATCGTGTGATTCTCCCTTAAGGAGCTATCAGGAGGTAAACACCAAACTGTGGAAGATGCCAAGCCACAGCCGGTTCCCAAGAGAAGACACAAAACTATTTCTTCCATTGTCTTGTCTTTTAGGAGCGCACCCAGTGGCCATTTTCCATGGTGTGTCTTTGCCAAGGAATCATCCTCACTGGCAAAGCATTCTCCTTTATGGCCATTTTTATGTCGTGGAAAGTGTGAAAATGTATTACTTTTATGATTAGTAACATTCCTCCTCCTGACTCCTGAATTAGACATTTTTCTCTGCGTCTATTCAGTCTTTCAAAACGTGCTTGTGATGAAATGCGACATAGATAAATGAGCTTGTTTAACACACAAGTCCAATCAAGGTCATGAACATGGGGAAATCACTTGATGTTGTTGTGTAAGAGGTGGAATGAAAACACACACTCTTTAGGGCTTCTGGTGTTCATGGTGGAGGCTATGGCTATGTTCAGACTGCGGGCAAATCAGATTTCTTGTTCAAATCAGATCAGATTTGAGTATCCAGACATCCAACCTATTTGCATAGGTTGCTTTGGCAACAACGTTGGCATCAGTATCTATGTAGACGTGCTGGTGACATGGATTTCCAAGGCGGAAGTATAAGAGCAAAGGTCTTTCCCTCTTCCCACTTTGTCTACACAGAAGCCCCCCTCCAAAACACCACCAGACAATTTATTGTTGTCTATTCACGGACGGTTGTTTCCCATGCTGTCTTCCAGAGCACTCTGCTAGTGGCAGCATGCATTCTGTTCAACACTTCCATCTCTCTAGATTTAACATCGTTGTTGTGTCATGTTTCAAGTGATGCAAAAGACACTTTGAAATCCAATTCAAGTGGGCGGAGTATCCAGACTGAGATGCCTTTGTAAAAATTTGATTGGAATCACATTTCAAAGCACCTCCAAATGTGGTTTGGATCACATTTGCAAAAATCGCATTTCATGTGTTTTTGGGGCTGTCCAGACTTTCTAAAAATCAATCTGGATACAATTTGGATATGCCAACAAACAAACAAACAAACAAAAAACCCAATTTGGGCTGTCAATCTGAACAAGGCCAAAATGACAAGTTGCCTCTGAAGGCTCATCAACAACACAAAATCAAAACATCAGGGCGGCGGAGCTCAAAAACACAGTGGGGAAATGTTAAAGAGTCCCAGCGACAAAAACACCAGGGCAATTAATCGCGGGGAAAAAAGAGTGACAGAGTGAACAAAAATTGAGAAGAAGCATAAAAAGATGACATCCATGCCAGGCTGCCATACCACCAAGCTGCTCATCTTTTTGGCGCCGGGCAGAGTGCTGGCTTTCATTCAACCAGGAGGCCCATTTTTTTCCCGAGCTTTTTATGTTTCTTTTTGTTTTGCTTATTCACCATAAGAGTTGTGTACAAGTCGTTCGCTTGCTCGCCTCACATTTTTGGATCACCCTCACTCGCCGTTCTTTATTGGACTGAAAAAGACGGCTGGTTTTTCCAAAGCCTCCGGGCCTTGAAATGCATGCAGGCTGGAATCCAAAGCCCCTAATCACAGCTAAGGGAATAGGCTGACTGGAGAGTCACGATTCGTAACGAGGGAGGAATGGAGAAGGAGAGGAGGGAAGGAGGGAGAAGAGGTGAAAATGAAGATAGGGAGAGTGGGAGAAAGAAGGAAGTGGCTATCATGAGAAACAATACGGTTTTAGGCACTTGGCTAGACAGGGAGTGAGCCAAAAAGCCATTACTACCCATGACACTATAGCTCTTGATTATACGTAAATGGGACCTGATTGAAGGCCTTGTGTGATGGAATGTGAAACGGAGTGTGTGTACACTTCAGTTCGAGTGTTTGTTCTCTCTGAGCATGTCTAAACGAGCACGTGTGTGACATTATGACAAGTCTACAGAAATGTGAGTGTGTGTGGGGCAGTGTGTCAATGTATTTGTATGTACAGTATATGTGTGTATGATGTGTGAGTGAGTGTGTGTGTGCTTGTGGCCTGCCACTCCGGTACACCTCAAGCTGTTCAGCTGTCGTCAAGCTCGCTCAGCAAGAAGCAGGCTGCTCCATCTGGTCAACCCGCCACTCCTCTGTCTTCTCTAGAGAGTCGATGTGTATGAGTGTGTGTCAGTGTGCATGAGTACGGCTTTTACGATCACGTGCACTAATGTGAATACCCACACATGCACAAATATGTGCAAGTTCTGTGTGTTATGCAATGTGCCTGGGTATATTCACCCCATCCACTTATCCCTTGTACATACACACACACACACACACACAGCAGCTTAACAGGTACTATAAAATTAATCAGTATTCTATTACCCTTTCATCCCTCATTTCAGCGCTGTGTTTGCTAGCATGATAACAGGAAAGCCTCTGAGGTAAATTAGAGACAATGACACAAAATGAGAGGCTTGAAAGTCAACAAGACAAAGCCCAAAACCCACCCAGGGCCCCCGGCAAACTATAGGTTTAACATCGTGGCTCATTTCAAGCTCAGTAAAGCATAATTTATGTGCAGCAGAATTGGGCTATAAAGATAAATGTCTCAATATTTCAAGATGTTTGAATATAAAGATAGATATTTTTTTCTTTCTTAAAAGGCTTTACAAAGGAATTTGTCCAATCAGACAAATAACACCGCATTAACTTACTACTATTATTGAACATGTAAAGGTATACTTTGCAGGGATTGTTGTAAGCTGAAATCATTTCCCTCAGTGGACACAAAGCTTTTATTTACTTTAATTTCAGAGATAAGAAGGCATACATTGTGAAGACAATAAAGCCTCCACAAAGATAGCATTTTAAATCTTGTGTGTGATTTATCCTTCAGGGATTTATTTATCCTGGCTTCACATGAGCAGAGGAAATCTCTGCTTGTTGCTCGGCTAATTTATACAATGTAAAATGCCATAGGCTTGTGCTAAAAACATTAGCATATTGTATTTGTGGGGGAAATGTGTCCAGCAAAAGACAAATGCTTTGTCTGTGAATGCTGCAAGTTTCAGTGAAGTTGATTTGTGTACTTGTGTTTGAAACTGCCGCTATTAAACCATGTTTAATGTGTGTTTTGGGTGTGTTTTGAATCAACTAAACTTTACAGCACTTCATAGAAATCTCACTGCCGACTAGTGTTTTGGAGGTGTAACTGCAGTGACACAGACACACCAACGCACAAGTATAAATGCTCACAGTGGCGTAGGCAACGTGTGCAGGCTACACCGTAGGATCTGCCGGACAAGTATAAATCCCGCTTGAGGCTGGCTCCAGAACCAATTCAACCTCAATAGACACTGATGTTAAAATGCTCAACTTAAACGCAGGAATAAACATGTTTACAGCCTGGTACAACAAACCCATGGGTGTTGTTAAGGTAGCTACGTCCATTATTTCATACAGTATATCATTGTAACCTACACTTTCGATTAACCAGTACTGTAAGTTCTTATATTAACGGGATGGAAATTTTCATGAAGCCAGAAACATCAATTTTTCACCAAGGTAAACAGCCCAATGAGGCAGGTCCATGTAAATCACCTGCCTGGACTTGCACAGATGTCCACACCAAATGTGTGACAGCACAGACTGTCTACATGAAAATCATGCAGACTGTGAGTGTGATCAAGGCGTATGAGAGAGAGAAAGGCGAAAACAAAAGCTTAAGAGAAAGACAAGCACAGGGAGACAAAAAATTAAAACAGTGCAGATCATGTTTTCCTCTAAGATTATGATGATTATGATGATGACGTTTGTCATTGTTATTACACCATTATGTCATTCTCTAGAGGGTGCTAAAATGACAAAACATATAAAACTGGGTGATTTTGTTGCTTGTTTCATCCACCTAAAACCAATTAAGAGCTTTAAAAGCACAGTGCATAACTTCATTAATGAAATGACAGCATCAGACAGAATCATCCATGTTTTAGAGACACTAAACAAAAAAAGTTCAGAAAGTTATTTCACTCAAATAAACAATGGTTAGAGTTTTGCAACAAAATGTCTCATTTGGTGAATGCTCCGTGCCCCAGAAATCAAATGTGGGCTGAACTGAGTGTATGGCGACTGTGTGTGTTTGTCACTAACAAGGTCCCATGAGGCCGCCTCAGTCACCTGGGCATTGCAGCATAGCTCGTAGCCAGGTCGACTCATGAATGAACCCAGAGCCACAACAGCAATATCCAGCATTTTCCACCAGAGTGACAGTGTGTGTGTGTGTGTGTGCGTGTGCGCGCGAGGGGCAGGCTACTTCAGAGCTGTAGTGCAGCTGGCTGCCATCTCCCTGCACCATGGAAATGTGAACCAGCTGCCCCCTCTTCCCTCATCAGCCTCAGCAGATAACACAGGGGCTATTGTGCCCCCCAACACACACACACACACACACACACACACACACACACACAAACTTCAACTTTCTCTCGCTCCTCTTTTTCATTACCTTATTATCTTCTTTCCATCACTCACTGTCATTTGTTTTCACCGCTCTCTCTTTCACCCTACCTCCACTCTTACTCTGTCTCCCCGTGTTTGGAGACGCCTGCAGTGCTGCCAGTCTTGGGCATTTAGTATTTAGTTTTTTCCACTGTTTAGCCACATTTGCAAATTAATCTGTTTTGCCACTTCCGCTAACTGACAGAGATTCAGCTCTATCCTCTTCTGGCTGTCTGGCACCTCTTTCCTGGTGAAAATCTTCTGATGCACAGGACGTAATGCATTTCATGTCTCTGGTTTGTTTGTGTAGTCATCACACTGATAACCTGTCATCTTGGCTAAACAGATAAGCATGAGCCACCTACCTAAAACTTAACATCCACAAAAAAAAAAAAAAAAGATTTAATAAATTTTAAAAAATCAAAGGAATGTAACAGTACCATCCACACAGCATGAATTTGTTTCCTCTCACTTAAAAAAACAGCCATTTCTGGAAGAAAAACTAGTCCTCTGGTCCCTTTAGGTCACCTTCAACTTGATATTTACTTGCTCAAAAGTTGAACTGAACAAATTATTGCGTATGTGAATACTTGCTGCAGAGGTAAAGACACCATGAAGAAGGGAAGGAATCTATCGATTACCACTTTCTGCCCCAAAGAAAGCAAAATACACTCCACCTAATAACATCTGCTACAAAGAGTTGTGAGGGTTCTGTCCTTCTGTCCATTGCCGTAGTTTTAACATGGCCTTCGACAAATATTTCGCTCAAAATTAAACCAAAAAAGTGCGTGACTACTTACTGCAGCTTTGGATGTAAACAGCAGAGACTTGTTCCCACAAAGCAACTGGGAAGGCAACCAATCATGTGATATTTTAAATGAATTATATTTTATTCATGGTTTAATCAGGCTCTGGCGGTAATGTGCTTGATTTTCTCCACAAACATGTTGTTTTGTTTGATGCAGTAATGCAGCAAGTACACCTCGGGCTTTTTTGTTTCATGTTTACACTCTTCTGTGTTTTTTTTTTCTCCACCTATTTTTCTATAAATGTTGTCATTCAATCTCCCCCTCCTGCTCTGCATGCCCTCCCTTAATTCCTTTGACAATCACTTGTTTTCCTTAGTTTTTCCAACTTCCCCCTGCTGCTTTCCATCCCCGTCCTCCTCTCCCCTTCTTCTCATCTTAACATCACTCATCTGCCTGTTTTTTTTCTTCTTCTCTTGTTTGTTCTACTTCTTTCCCTCCGTCCACCCCCTGTCTGCCAGGCTTCCTTTGCTCTCCGCGAGCAGAGGAAGAGAAGAAAATAACAACATGGTGACTGGTCTTCACACAGCAATGCTAACCGCGTCGGGGTCAGAATAGACACACACATAGTTGAATCTTTTAGGCTCGGTTAAAAACACACACTTGTACCATCGAAATGTAGTTAAAGCAAAACACACACAGCAGGAGCAAACACACAGAGCAGCAAACAACTGTGAAAGACAGATGAGTGCAAAAACCAAACAGCGATGCTTTCAATAAACACGTTTCAGTGACGGGGAGGCATCCTCCTCCTCATCATCATTAAAGGCAGGAAAGCCTGCTGTTTGGCCCCACGGAGTAACGAGGAGGCGGGTAGAATGATGGGCGAAGGGGTGGGGAGCTATCAAATGACACCCTGACATTTGAGCCCGAAACAAACGAATCGATCATGATTAAATTATTCATCTGTCTGTTTACCATGGAAATAGAAGGGTTTGGGGGAAATGGGAGGGAGAGGGAGAAAAAGATAGGAGGCAGGAGCGAGTGGGAGTCTTACAACAGCTCTCATGTGAAGTTCCCATTCAAATCGTACAACAATAATCGGCTGTATTGAGTAGAGTTTGCAGCAGCTGTATCTATTTTCAGGTATTTCGTATCTGCTATGGCTTCACAATAGTATTTCTATAATAATCCTACAAGTGTGTTTCAGGGGTATTCAATAATTAATTTGCAGCAGGCTCTTTCTAGTTTCTATCTCTAGTTTGTATCTCCAAGGGTACATCCAAGAATATCCTTACAATTCTCCTATAGCGGTTTAAAATGTGTCTTTATATATTGATATTACAAATCACTAGGGCTGAGATGGTATATTTATCTCCTGATTCAATACTATGATGGGGTGCAGATTCATTATGTATTGTGATTTTTATTGCAGTTTTGTTGACGTTTTAACAAAAGACAGTGGAAAAAAGTTGAATCATACACTTCTAGAGAAAGTATACGAGACCTATTTCCAAAAACCAAGCACATATCTTGTCTGTTTTTCTGACTTGTATTTCAGCAGCATCATGTACCGCATAGAAAAGTGGTAAACTAACATTTTTATGGTCTTATTTTTAACTATTTTATTCCAGTGAGGCACTTTGTGACCTTGCTCTGTGACTGATACTATATTAAATAAACATCATTACTTATTTACGCGTACAATATGATGAATAAAAAAGACTGTTGAAGTAAACTCCTCAGTTTGCTGTCCCTGCTAATCAAGCTGCAGGTTTTCCCATACATTCATATATTAGTGTTGGCTGCGAGAATATCAACACTGACCGTGACTTATTGATTTTTTAAAAACGTATTTAAATGGGTAAAGTCTTGTTCATTGAGCGCACTGACTCACTCAGCCCCTTTCCGCATTCTCGCTAACTCTCTGTTACCTAGCCAGTTAGCTAGCCGTCCTGCAGTCGCCCCTCCTCCTCCTGCTGCTATGAGACTATTCGCAGGAGAAGAGGAAGCTGAAGCTGCGGCGACAGACACAGAAGCTGCTGTAGCATGTTTTGGGTCAGAAAGTTTGCTTATCGAGCGAGGTAGGAGTTGCTAGTTGAGCAGCTGCAGCTCCGTGTCCTCGAAATGTCCACCATTGTCTGCTTTCTGGCATAGGCTTTGTTTTTCTTGAAATAAATATGATGTCAAGTAAGGTTACCAAAATAAAAGTGGCAACGTCTTTCCGCCTCTGCATTGGAATAATATTGATAGACATAAAAAAGAATTAATAATAGTTAGTAAAGAATTAATAATACTTAAGTGAGTCGTTTTCCTTTGCCTCCAAACAAACAACACAACAACAGTTTTAAGGGAACATTAAGGCTACAACAAATTATTTTTTAAATGGAAAAAAAGTGTATGAAATAATATAGGAAAAAAAAAACGCAGCAAATAGAAAGTGTCCATCACACGGTCCAGCGCCCAACAGCATCTTCAAATTGCTTGTTTTGTTTTGTTTGCAAGCTTCCCATTGGAGAAGCTGGAACGACATTGGGTTGGTTATTTTAATAAATAACTTAATATGATGAATCAGTTATCAAAATTGTTGTCCATTTAATTTGTTGATCAACTAATCGATTAACTGCTAATTTAAAGTTTTACTACAACAGTTTACTATAAACTATTGTTGTAGTTCTTTCTTGGAGTGTGTGTATATAGTGGCAGATCATCGGCCTTTCAGAAAACATCCTGTCAATAAATGAGACTACAAACACACACATACACATACACACACATTGACAAAAAAGTACAATATGCCTTGTACCCTCACAGCCCCACCATTTTTCCAGAAATTCAGTATGGCTGCCGCCTCACTCCCTCCCTGCCTACTGCATTCCACAGATAGAATAGATGGCCCTGCTTAGGATGACATTTTAATGAGTGTGTGTGGGAGAGAGGCTCTGAGAGGGTGACGATAGAAGGGTGCACACACGCACTGGCGCATGGATGCACACAAAGACTAATACACACTGATACAAAGAGCTACTGTGCACAAGTGTCACTCAGTTACACACGCACACACACACACATATATATGGATGCACGCGGACAAACACACATAAATACAGAGTGCTATTATGCATATACACACATTAGCAGCGACACACACACAGAGTCATCAAAGCCTCCTATCACGTAAAGCCAATCCTCGACACTGACGAAAGGGCTTTATCCTCAACGACACTGGTCTCCACCACATACATCATCATTTAATAATCACTGCAAACAACTTGCCAGTGCTTACAGGCTGTATCCAGTATCTTTACACTGACACACCAACAGTTGACTCGACGCTAAGCCAGAGCTGGAAAAAGAATGACTGCCATGTTTTGACACCTCAGTGCATTGTCCCCGGAAAGATTTCCGCCCCTGCCAACAGGAAGTCGATGTGTATATAGAAGATTTAATAACGAGATGGTTATCTTGTTCTGATGCTTACATGGAAGTATCCCTTTTTTTTTCACTCCACAGGGAGGTCAGAGGTCGAGGTCGGCTACAGAGCAGTCCCATTAGAGATTATAGGGATTCAATTCTTAGTTGCTAAAATCACTTCGGCAGGGAGGAAGTTAGACAACGGCTTTCCCTGGTTCCCAGGTTCAACAACTTTGAACTCAGATCATCCATTTGAGGGACAGTTTCTCATAGACAGACCACCAAAATAGAGGTTTTGGGCACATGGAAAACTGGGATACCTCTTTAAAAAAAATGTTTTAGAAATTCATGAGTGACATTTGACCCGTATCATCATCTATTCCAAATTGTTTAGACAAAGATAAGCCTACTGAAACTCACTCAACCATTCTGGTTTTTGTTCATTTGTAACAGAAAATGTCTTAGATTTTTGTCACGTCATTTAATTAAAAGAAATTAAAAAAAAAAACAAAAAAAAAAACTATTAACTATTCTCGCATCTTATGGTTTTATTTAAATCAAATTATAAAATTTTGAAGTGTAAAAGTACAAAAACAAATTTATTTTGTATTTATTCATTTCTTATATATTATTTTCACCATCAATTTTAATATCTTTATTTATTCAAATTTAATTTAATTACTTTGACAGTTTTTTGGTGGATTGAAACTGGTACTGTACCTCCTCTTGTACAGATCTCTATTATCCTGTTTTTGTTATTTTTGTTCGATAAGGCTGAATGCCTCATTTGAACCTCATCTAGAGCCGGCACGTACCACCCCAAAGAAAACCAATAAAAATTTGAATTATAAAAAAAAATAAAGTGTAAAAGTATCCAGCTTTCACCTCTCCTGAAAGCAGCGACCAGTTTTGTTTGTTGCCTTTACGCTTCTTTGCTGTAACCATGTCTGCTACCTTACAGGAAACACCTGTCGCTAGGCAACTGTTTGTTTGCCTGTTTACTTTCTGCTTATTGAAATATATTAGCTCCTCCTGCATTGTTCCTACTTGGTGCATGTCTACAAACTTTATGATACTAATATCATCGCAAGATACAGAAAGAAATGTACAGTGAACTTGCCTGATTAGCTAACATTTTGTGGCAGGACACATGTAGTAGCCTATGTGTTGAGAAACAAGCCGCAGGCCACGATTGGGATTTGGGCCAGACTTTAACCTCGGTCCACTGGGGGGTCTCAAACTGATGATTCGAATCTCAGTTTTCCTTGTATCCATTATGTTTCCTATTTATCGCCGTTATTTTTTTTCTCACAGCACTTAACAAACTTTCCTTATTTTAACTTTCATCCCTTGGCGCCTTTCGTTCGTCAGATACCACCACTTTTTAAATAATGTCCTCATCTATGTTTTAAATACCAAGCAAGAACATTATGTAGCATACTTTTTAGATTAATAGATTCACGGACAGATGCAAGGCAGAGAGATGTGTTGACACATCATTTCTTAAGAGTGTATCCACAGATAGTTAACCTCAGCAGCTGCAGATTATATTAACCTTTTAGAGAAAGCGTTTGCATATGAGAGAAGGAGAAGGGGGGAGAGAGAGCTAGCACTGCAGTATAGCCCATGGGTTGAATTAATGAGATTGTAGGTATCTGCATGGCTGCACATTTTAACTGGGCTTTGGGTGAGGACACAGTGTGAGAAAAAAAAGGGGGGAAGAAATGGGGAATGGGTAGGTCAGGGCAAGCAAAGGGGGTGAAACACACACACACACATGCACACACACACACACACACGCACACACACACACACGTTACTGCTGAAAGGCTCTCGTCTTCAGCTCCCCAGTTATAACCTTCAATTAACCTTCCTCCTGAATGCAGAAGAGTGTGTGAGTAGTCCGGGTTGAGTGTGAGTGTGTGTGATTGTGCATACGTGCTGGCATATTCTTGCTGACGGCTCTGCATGTGTGTGTGTGTGTGCCAGTACCCGCTCATTCGCTCTCATGCATCTGCTTTTACTCAGCCGAAAATCAATTTTACCTAACCCCCACTCCTCCCACCCCCCTCCGATCAGAACACATCTGAGCCTCATTGAAATTCAAAACACTGAAAACAGACATTTCTTTATTAGTTTAGTGCTGCAGAGCTCTGGACATTCGGCAGAATAACTGGACACACATGGAAATACACCCGCAACATGTCTGTTAAGAAGCATCTGATACGTCACGTTCTGTCATTTGTTTCTGGAGTTAAGTTTCAAGTCTCGAGCAGGAAGCTTTGCAACATGACACGGGTTTCCTTCACATTATCCAATTCAGTATTCTAGACTTTTCCAGACCTTGATTTCGTAACTAGATTGAATGATTCTGGTTGCTGTTGAGTGTGATGTCTGCTGACAAGCAGCACATCTATCACTCTCTCTCTCTCGTATATCTGAAGATTATGCTACACTACAGCTAAGATCACAGTGTGACGATCAACTAGTGACTGCGTCTGCATTTTGGCATCACTCTATAAAACTGCAATACCAACATTTTAGTCCTGCGACAAAGTTATTGATCATCTGAGTGACCCCATTCAAGGACGCACAGAAAACAGATAACTTAATTTGCGTTTACGTTGTGCTGATGTCCCTAATTTAAAAATCCGGCGGTGACATCCACTTCTAATGTTCGATTCTTGTCCAGCACGCTGATGCAATAACATGCAAAGCCGCATGAATATCACAATATTACTGAGAGTTTTAGCATCACGTTTTTTTCTTCAGCCGTTTTATTGGGTCAACAAAGCATTGGCGCTGATACTGGCATCGGCTTTCAAAAAATATATACAGATGGGATGTTGTGCTCTTACTGTCACTGCCAACTGCTTTTAACTGAGGATAAAAACCCACCCCACTAAGGATGACCAATGAATAAGACAGTGGCAGTAAAAAGTCAGTGTCAGACATTTTTGAAGAGCGTGCGGAGTAAGAGTGCTGATTTTAAACGTTTTTTTTTCCTCCCGCTGCCTGTGTTATCCAAACCAGGTGAGGAAGGGCTTGGGCCTCATTTTGGAACCCCCTCCCCTATCAGCTTTCAGACTGAATATTACATCCAGTCAGGCAGGATGAGGGAGGGAGAGGAAAGGTGTCAGATGAACAGTGAAAACGGCAAATGAGGATTTTTTTTCCCTTTTTTTAAAGAAGACTATATTCTGCCTGTTGCTGCACTCTTAGCTTCCTCATCACCCGAGGCTGTGCCTAAAAATAGCAAGTTCCAGCCTGTTAGTATACGCGTGCGTTTGTGTGTGTGTGTGTGTGTGTGTTCAAAGTGTATGTGTGCTTGGCGCAGCTGCTCAGAAGGAGGGTTGAATCGGAGCTGATGAGGGCCATATAAACAGTGAACATCTGTGAGAGCCTATTCATACTGTAAAAATATAGTAGGCTGTAGAGAGCGAGTGTGTGTGTGTGTGTGTGTGTGTGTGTGTGTCCACGAAATTCGGCAAACCACACCCCACTCTCCAAGTCTCTCCCTCTGTCAGACCAAACCTCATTTGCCCATCCCCCCCATTCTGCATTCCACTAGACTTCAGGGGCCCTCAATGACTTCCTGACTGCCTCTCACTCTGTCTATCCCCATCTCCCTCTCTCTCACACACACACACACACACACACACACACACACAATGTATCACACACACACTCATACCAAGCTAATGTATGCAAATTAGTGTATTTATAGAAAGGTACAGTAGGCGACATGATAGTTTAAGAATGCACATGGACTCATTAGACCATGCATGTACAGTGTGTATTCATGCATGCTCTCCAAAGCATGTCTTAAGTATGTTAATACACTTGGCGACATTACATTACAAGCGCGCTGACATTCAGAAGCATGAGAGTCCGTCCCGTCAAACATAGAGGGAACAGCAGACAGCTCGTACATGTACCTACTTGTACACGAGCGCTTGTCTAACTTGTGGTCAACCATCCAGAGGCTGTTTACATCAAGTTACTGTGTACAACCCATGTTCTACACTAAATCTGGGTTAATATCCCCAGGTCAAGTCATCACACCAGACACAGGCTTGAGTGTGTGTTTGTGTACGCCTGTCAGAAAGTGGGTTTAGATCAGTCTGTCAAAATGCTGGTGGTCATTATGAATGGGTCATGTCCCCCCATTGAACTTCATGTGGTTCATATGTAATACAATTTCGTGTAGTTCTATGGTTGCGCAGTGTATTTTCAAACTCAATGCTGTTGGCAAAAATAAGCCTGTGACAGCAGTCTGATAAGAATAGGTCAGATGCGTATAAAAGGGGTATTAGACACAGGCAGGAGGAATATCATTTGTCGTAATAGGCTGGGGATAATTGGCCATATGCATGTATGTGTCTGTGTTCGTGTGTCTGTGGGGGGAACCAGCCTCTCTGTTACATTGTTTGGAGGTTAATCCAGGCAGGAGGTCTTGAATAGCGGCCAGACTGGAAGCCAAGAAGGCAGCAGAGAACACACACAAGCATGCACGGTGGAGCAAGAGAAGAAAAATAGAGGAGGAGAGAGAAGTAGAGGAGTTTCTGGTGGAGTGCTTTTTCATAACCTGCTCAAATCACCTCTTATTTTGGTATTTAAATATTTCTGAAAATAATTCTGTGCTTTATAAATGCCGAATATGTTTTTAATTGATATAGATAAGCCAATAAATTTGTTGAAAGTAAGTATTTTGTACTGATATTCTAAGTGTAGGTATTTATCCTCTGACAATTGGTCGATACATTCTAGACTGATGTAAATAAGAAGCTGAGTTGGGAGTAGACTGAAAGAGCGAGATGCTGAGAGAAGGAGGCTCCCATTACAGATCTTTCGACATATTTGGAAATCTTTTCTGGCATGTTTGCCCAATAAGACAGATTGAATTCAACATAAAATTCACAGTGGAACAGAGAGGGAGAGATGAAAATTGACACAGAGACACCATGAAAGATCAACATGAGCACAGGCCCTGTACACAGCCATTTCATATCCACTAACATCCCCACTCTCCGCCTCGATCTCGCTCCCTGTGCGAATAAAAAATTCATGAGAAGCTGACAATTTGCACGAAAAGACTACAACCAATATTTGACCTCCACTGGCACCACTCAACAACCGCTTTACATCCAAGAGGTAAGGGAAGGACAGGTGCACTATGGAAATCAGTCAGAAGGACGGACGCAGAGGTAACCTTTCCCTCCAGCTCTGAAAAAACGGATTGGAATGAGTCTCTTTCAAACCTCCATAATCAAAAGAGAAGAGCAAGAATTGTCCTGTGGTCCTCATCCAAGCCTGTCTGCAATACTGGTTCTCAATTATAGTTAAAGCTGCATGTGAAAATGTGGTGAATTTTCTGTTTGCCAAAAGTTATTGGAACACCAGAATTTCCCTCTGGCCCTGATGTCAAATTCCCTGAATTCTGTATTAACTTCCACAATAAGTCTGCATCCTGCCATCCCCTCAAAAAACTCCTTCCTTCCTGCTATTTAAATGTTGTCACTAGACTACAGAAAGGTACAAAGAAAGAATGAAACAAGTTGTTAAGTGGATTCTTGTATATTCCCCACAGAAGAACAGAGAGACGGAAACAGTTTAAGAGGTATCAAATAAGAGGTGGAAAAAAAAAAAAGACTTGAGATGAGACATAGACGGTAATGACCACTGAGCCTCTGCTCTTTGATCAGTGTAAAACCATCTGAGATGTTCTGGACTCTACCGCTGCTTGTTAATTAAAGAGATGGGAAGTTATCGGATCATTTAGGAATGATAAGACGGTGAGGTAGCAGCTGGTGAGCTGAGGGGGGAATGTTCAGATGCACAGCGAATCTTTGACCTGCTGGTGAAGATGGAACGCAGCAGGTTGTGCGGTAGAGGATGCATTTAAGAATTCTAGCCAGTGCATCTGTTTTTACATAAGCAATAAATTATTATTATTTAGGGCTGCCCCTTGAAAGTTGAAGTTTTCAACCACCGACTAAGAGTTCAAATCAAACAGTCCTCTTTTTTGTATGTAGCCTACATCTGGGGCATTTGACTCCCAAGATTTAGCTTCAGAATGAGCACTCCTTGCTTTCTTGCTGCTGTCCAGTACAGGTAGCTACACATGCAGATGAGTCTGAGATGGAGGAAAGTGGTTCTGCCCAATTATCATCTGCCTTCTGCTTAGAAGTGGTGAGTTTACAGGTAACTTGGCTTGTTTACTACAAAACGTGAGCATCGCTGTCACCCTGAATGTCCTGCCAAACCCTGTTCCAACTCTCAAACTCTGGGAAAAAAAGGCACGAATATTCGTATTGTACAGTTAAATCTGAAATGACATAATTCTAAACACGTTTTAATTTGAATACGGTTCAGACTTCTAGTTGTTTTTGTTAAAGGGCGTTTTGTGTTTGTGTGCATGTATAAAAGTGTGTTGTGTAGGCCCTAAGAGTGTTACATATTTATATATGAATAACTGTAACCACAGGCGCAGATAAACTTACTGGACGTCCCCATAAACATACTATCCATCTAAAATGTGTGTGGATAGACAGTATGAACGTTTGCAAGTATGTGTATGAACTATGTGCACCTGTGTGTGTGCCATGCACAGGAGGACTCCAAACAGCTCGACTGCACTCGTCTCCAATTTCAGAGAGGAAGCCGTCTGCAGGATTCCTCCCACATGCTGCAGAGCTGCTATTGTGTTCTTTAACAAATCAACACAATAAATCACAGCTACAAGTGTTTCTTTTTTTTTTTTTTTTTTTTAGTATGATCATCTCTTTGCTTCCTGAACTGAGAACACCGGCAGATTCGGCAGCTGCACCTTCAACATGAAGAGATTGACTGGTTGTCAGCCGGGCTTTCGGTGTCATTAAGGTGAACATTATTTTGGCTACTGTAATCGAATTGCATTCTTGTTGCTATTTTTCCACTTGAGCGCCGTCCATGAAAGAGAGAGGGAGTGATGGGGGAGGGCAGGGAACACGGAGAGGGAGAAAGAGCAAGTGAGCAGGCGAGCGAGCGAGCGCTCCGGCCGAGGAATGCAAAAGGGAAAATAAAGCTGAGGAGAAGAAAAACAAAGAGTAGAGCGGGAGAGACACAGAGGGAGAGAGAAAATCAATACCTTGCCTTGAAGAGAGGCCTACACCAAAGGTGCAATTATGCTAAATGTGTTTTGTTTACGCGGCAGCAGGCCACGGAAATTTCACAACCGGGGGGGCTGGAGCCAAATTAAAACATTATGACTCCAGGGTATAAAAACTCCAAACAGATTTATCCAGAATTCACCATCCTGCCACACATTTTTTGGCATTTTTATAGGAACACAAGATGACATTAAGGGCAACAAAGGCCTCTACATTAAAGCTGTTTTTCTCTCTCTGACTGTTTAAGCTGTTATTGTTCCAAAAATATAGCTTTATTTCTCCCTGGCAGTGCCTGCCTTGAGTCACGTGGGCAAATCCCTGCTGTTTCTCCTGAAACAATGCAGGAATATATGCTATTTTCATATAATAATGTGCAAGTTTGCATGCTAAACGTGACTGAATAAACGGCTCTGGTTTTAGATTAAGTGAAGTTTAGGATGGGAGAACTTTCAGGTTGATTTACTGCCAGTAAGCCTGACCCGACCACCACTATAGCTCACATGCCTCTGAGAAAGAGAATCATCCCCAAA
Source organism: Epinephelus lanceolatus (assembly GCF_041903045.1). Lineage (NCBI taxonomy): Eukaryota > Metazoa > Chordata > Actinopteri > Perciformes > Serranidae > Epinephelus > Epinephelus lanceolatus. The sequence goes on from NC_135739.1 coordinate 25,420,830, forward strand.
CTCCTCCAGTAGAGTGCTCAGTGCTCTGCTGTGAACTATTAATGTCCAGAGTTACTTTTCATTTTTGTTTACCATATTCCAATGTGACTGTTCTTCAGTGTCCTCATGTGAAGGCTATAAAAATACATTTTGTGTGTATCTAACAGGCAGCTCCCAGGAGGCAATGTGTGGAGCTAGATAAATGTGAAGTCAGACAGTGTTTAAAAACAGTTCGTATCCTCTGCAAATCTTTCTAGCTAAATAAAAGAAATGGAGACAGAAGTCTTTCCCAATGTCAGAAAAATACCACAGCCCATTGGGACTGAGTATAGCAATAGCTGTCAGACTATATGTGGCTGTGAAGCAACTATATGTGCAGAATGCCTTACATTGTGTAGGATTTCAATGTGCCCAAGTTTAAACACCCACAGCTCTGAATAGAAAGCCCTTCCTACATCTCGCTTCAGTCTGGTCACTGCTATTATCCAGTCTTTACTGACACTAGCTTACAGCCCACAAAAAAATCTGTGTGCTTCATAACCACCATCTGAAGACCATATGACAGCGGTCGGAGCCTCAACGCGACAGCTGGGGTACCAAAACCAAATAAAAACATGGCCACATGAAGGGTTGTAGCGGCAAAGAGGACAATTCTTCTTGGATGCCATGCTACAATGCTGCGGAGCACCACAAGCCTTTTGAGATGTGGTGAAGTTGAAAGGGGCTAGGGTGTGAATATAGTAAGGTTAGCTTGAGAAAATGCCGCCACACCATAGCATAACAACATTCCTGTCACAAGCAACCTTGAAATTGTCAACAGCTGTTTGCACTGGGCGCCTTCAAAGGGGTTCCATCTTCTTCCCGAAGACATCAACGGCAATGTCACGATGTTAATCCAATCAGCGGCCTTCTCTGAGGGACTGACTTGTTCGACAGTGTAAAGTCCCTGTTTGTCAGAACTGCGGCCTGCCGTGAAATCTGAGCTGACGTGTGAAGGACAAGATGACAGTGTCAGGTGACAGTCACTGCCGGTGTGCTGTTATGGATCGTCAATGCTGGGAGTGATTGGCTCGGTGACGATCTGCAAACTACATTACCCATCGTGCTTAACTTGCCGGTAACCACCACAGGCCAATTTCAGAAAGGAAAGAGAGGGGGGAGAAGGAGCTCTGTGGCAGCACATCATGTCGAATGAAAGCTGGGCTGACATTTGCTGGCAGGAATGAAGAAACCAAAGTTAACATCAAGCGGCATCATCTGATTTCTTTGCGTAGTGCCAGGTGATGAGTCGGGTGCTGCTTAAAGATGAAAGTTGAGGGAAAGATAATTCACCTGGTGTCAGCAACACTACAACCTGACAAGACATCAACCCCGAAAATGATAAAACATGTCCTGACATCGCAAATGATACTGCACCATGTTGCCATGTTTACTCAATAGAGGAGCTCAAACAGAATCAAACGGGCCTGTAATAGTCCAAAGACAACCTCTGAATCAGGTGCAGGCGAGGAGAAATCAAATCTCGCCTCAACAGCATATAGCACTGCAGATCACCTGTCGCCTTTATCAGCTGATACTATTTCCATCTGTGGCCTTTCGCCCATTTTCACCCACTGCAGAGGTCATCCAAAGGCAGCAACTGCAATCGAGGCACAGTGCGCGGTAAGGGGGGCGCCGAGGTAAAAATGGCTGGATGTAATACATTAGGTCTGAAATGAGGGGGAAAGGCTTTGTCATTGAATAGGCTATAAGGGAAGATTACAGCTGTGGAGCTTTTCGCTCACATTGTTTCATCCCTCAGTGGTGAGGGAGGGGAGGGGAAGGGATAACAAGGAGAAGGAAAGGGGAGCGTAGAGACAGGGGGTCGGTTTCCCTTGTGGGGTCTGGCCATGTCCTTCCAAAGTCTTCACTCCCTTACCCCATGATCTGCTGACATGCTAATCTAAGAGTGGTACACAATTGCCCACCGGCAAAGTGGAGCATCATTAAAATCTGATGAGGCTCGCATCAAACGATGAGGTCAAAACATTAAGGTCTGTCAAACCTGCAATAGTTTATATTTTGGGCAAAGAGCTTACTATCAATGTAACAATGCTTCCTTGTCAATTTCTGCTTTTCTTTCATACTCTCTAATTTGCTGTCTCTCTTTCTCTCTTCTTCCTCCCCTCTTGTTTTCATGTACTCTGTTTCTCCCTCTCCAGTCTTCTCCTTGACAGGGCTGGCAGCCTTGGTCTCAGAGGAATCCTTGCATCTACCCCTCCTCCTTCTCCGCCTCTTCCTCCTACTCCCTGCCTCCGTTTCTCTCCTTCGTTCCTGGTAGGAAAAAGAGTCCGCTTGTAAAGCACACATATCTCGTCAATCTTCTCCCTCCCTCCCTCCCTTCACCCCTCCCTCCTGTCTCTGCACCCAGTGTTGTGTGCCCACGCCGCCCGCGCCAACAGGTCAAGTGCATGCAATCGCCTCAGCTAACAACCTGCACCGACTCAGATCAAGCGAGATCATGGGCTCAGGGTAAAAATATCTCACACGTTTGGCTGCTATTCAAAGCCAAAGTGCAAATTGGCTTCGTGGGGGAAGGAGGGGGGGCGTTTACTTTGGCGTGCACTGGTTGCCGGTGGGCAAGGACTTGAACTTCTGAAAACATCTTAAGCGAATCAGATCCAATCTGCATTGTCAAAAGTGAACAAAAGAAGATTTTAAATTGTGTTGTATCTTGCGTGGTCGTTGAAGGGCAAAGTGTCCTCCTGTTTGTTATTCGAGAGTCAATTACAGCGTTGTTTGGCCAGCACATAAATTGAAGCCAAGAGGACTGGGGGCCAAAGTCACCTTCCAAATAAGACTTGTGTGGGGGTGTGCAGCTGGGTGCACTTGGTGGTGGTAGATGAATATGAAAGAAAGTGATGGGGCTGTTGGGGAATCACACGAGAGACTGTGCAGGAGGGCTGATGGATAGCTTGCCCCGAATTGGTCCTCCACTCTCTGACCCCTTCAGATGAATGGGACACAAATCTCCATTGTTCACCACTCATATTTGGAAAGGGAAAGCACCTCACTACCCAGCCAAACACTCTCGCACACAAGGTTGCAGCTGTGAATTGTACACACAATTGCACATGCACAGACGGTTTCTGTTACAAATTACGTGACAATCACAAACTAATGCAGCCACATGCAGACAGTCGAGTATGCGTAATATGCATGAGCATGCACACACACCCAACGCTGCTGCGGTTAGTGGAGAAGAGACCCTCATCTGTTTACAGGCTCGTGCGCCAGTGCTGGCTTCGGCTATTTAAGTGGAAAGTATCAAATAGAGGTTCCAATTACAATCATGGTAGAAAAAACAAAGGTGCTTGAACAGGCTAATGACCACTAAAACCACTCTGTGCAAACACGACTGAACTCGGTGCACACAAGCAAAAGCTCATTTTCCATGATATGCCAGACATTTTTTACCGTGCATGCCTTTAATCTCACTGACATCAAAGTCATTAGCACACAGGAAGTTGTAACTGGTGCATATTTTTTTGCAGACTTGGAATGTGAATTTGAAGCAGATATGGGGGCTTCGGTTACATCTTTTTTGAAGCTGGGCTGCTGACTAGTGAAGAGTCTTACTCACCAACCACATTCAAATCCCCCCTCTTTAACCGTAAACCACAGGGGTCAAACCTATCTAACCATGACTCCACACGTGGCTGACGCTCTCTGGATTCCATCTCGTTAACAAAAGCAAAGCCTCGGACCACCACCAAGCATCATCTGCAGGCCTCTTTATGTGGATATGCACAAGATCACACACATGGCCCCTGCAAGCTGTCAGAGGCACAAAATCACACTCACCCACATACACACAGAGGGAGTCATCTTAGGTTACAGATACCTTCTGACAAAGTCTCCCCAGACCCGTTTCATACGCTGGAAATTCTACACAAAGGAGAGGAGGGGGGGGGGAAATCAGTACATTTTGTGTGAAATTCCCGCTTTGAAGTGAGTGACGCACTTGAAGTGAAGGAAAATAGCTGACTTCAAAGAACGGCCCAGGTTCCTCAAGGTTCCTCCTGGCTTCTTCTTTTTTTAAACATACTATGTTCAACTCCACTCTGCCTGAGAGGCTTAAGGTTGGCTGTCAGTGTGCAAGAAGCATTTTAGCAAAATTGTTATACTTGAAATTTCCTCCAAATAGGTTAAAGTCTCTGCTCATTGGATAGAGAGAAAAAAAAAACTTCCTATCTCTCTTCTCTGCACTCGCTACAACACTACTATTATACATAATAGCTGTAGGGCCAAGCAGATATAGTACATGTTAGATTGTTAAATCAATGTAGCTCAGACCAGGGGTGTGTTTAGAGCCTCGCTATAGCCACAGGTCTTGTTTTTCCTTTGGCAGGGCTTGACAGGAACAGTTGCCAGGTTACAAATGGCAACCATTTTAAGAAATTGGCAACCAGTTCTTGGCCTTTGGTTGCTATAAGTGGCAACCACTTTTTTAACAATAAAAAATAGGGACAGCAACAGCAAAATGTACATCCTCAAATAAATATATTTCTAATATTTGTTTCAATAGTGATAATTAATTCTTACACAGTCAGTTAATCATTACAGTAGGAACCGCACAGGATGATGTGTTTACTCAAGTGCACACAGGAATTTGTTTTAGAATGGAAATGGAACAATTTAATTTAAGTCACAATGGTGACGCAAATTAAATAGTTTCACTGTGGGGTGAAAAGTTTAACTAACTCGTCAACATCATAGACAAATGTGCAACTGATATCAGAACAAAAAACGAAAAGCAAAGCAAAAGCTACCAATAAACATAAACTACAAAGAATTTAATTTGTTTTCTGTAATAACACCTTAAACATTATTTTCCCACATTTCTATTATTCAGCTGATATATAACTGCATAATATCTTAATTATGTAAAATATTAGGTGACTATAAATGGCAAGTATATTTTTAGTATTGGCAACCAAAAGCTAATGCATGGTTGCCAGCTTGGCAACCACTCTCAAAAGTTTGTGTTGAGCTCATGCAACCAATGAATCTTTTGTGGCAAACATATCTTTTACCTCAGTGCTGTCTAGTGATATCGTTTCACATTTTAAAGGGCTGCAAAACACTCTCATGCTGCCCGAACAAATCTCACGGCAAATAAGAGGAAGCCTCAAAGTCACTCGTACATGAAAAAAACATAATTATGCCTACAGGCTATGTTAAACAGGCTTTCTCTTCACACAGGACAAAGTCCGAACATCAGGCTTTTTTCCAAAGCTCAAAGCACACAGTTCGTGAGGCTTTAGAAACAGACTACTCAAAAATCACATAACACCTTTTTATGTATGTTGAGTTTTGCCTCACTTTGAACTTCAATTTCAAATCTACAATCAATTAAAATGTTCATTAAAAAATGCATCTAATCTTTCTTAATGTGATCAGGGAAGTTTAGGTTAAATTAATTAAGGTAATTAGTGCCTCTTCCTGCTACTCTATGTAATCCGGGTTTAGCCAAAACATGGATTGGATTACATTATATCGAATACACGGTTTACAATTGTGAATGCAGTCCAGTAGACCTATAAAACAGCCATTAACTACGACCCACAAGTAGATTTTGGGGGGCATGCAGGGGACACATTCCTCTTAAATTTAATACAGGTGCATTTGCATGGCAGATTTGTTGTACTGAATTGCAACTGTATCTGTGTATCAAATAATTGGTCAGGGAGCATAGGTTAAAAGAGGCAAGAGTGTTTTTGAAATAATTACATTAAGATGAATAATGATTATAATAAGCTTTTGTAGATTATAGATATAGGCTAAAACTCATTCAAAGATTTAGGGCTCAGCCCCAGATCTCCACTGACCCTTAAACTGCCCCTGCCTCAGACTGACAATTTCAATGCAACTAACTCTGCATACGTGTGTCAGCTAAATGCCTAAAATTTTAGGGTAAGAGTTAACATGAAAATTTAACTACATCCAACATATCAGCTCTTAACAAACTTTTTTCCCCCCAGCCAGCTTTACCAAGTTCAGACGTTTGCATTGGGAGCAAAGAGGCCTCAAAGTCTTTTACTGAACCCCCGCTTTGGATAAAAATGCCAATACCCTGGAAGAATAAAATGTAACAAACTGCCTTTCACTGAACATAAATATGACATCCCAGCTCATGTCCCATCTCCTTCATTCCATTTTAATATTCAGACCCCATATGACACAAACAGAGGCAAAGGCCACCATCCATCATGTACAAAGCTGCTTTCTTTCTTTCTTTGAGTGTCTGGCTGCACTGAGGCCAGGCTGTCCTTCGTTACACATGCCATTCCCAAGCAATACTCCCAAAGGCGTCAGCCAAACAAGACCCCTCTGTGATTTACAATGGAGGGGCCCACTTCATTATTAACTCACAGGCTCACAGCCTGGGGGCCAGACCATTACCTCCACATGGGGGTAAATGCCACAGGCAGCGCTGGGTCTCTCTGTGTTGTAAAACAACACGTTGTAAAAATGATAGATAAGGTATGTAAGTGCAGGCTCCGGGCAAACTCAGAGTCCTTGGTGTTCCAAAAACAGTGCTAAACGTTAGCTTTGTGGTTGACCAAGGCCTCAATCACTGTATAAAGTAAAACTGACCATGTGGTGGGGTTATCTGCCAGAACTGCACACATATGCAATATAAAATCTGTCATTTGGTGGACACTTATCCAAAGCATTTTATACTACCATGATTGCATCAATTTTTTGAATGAGACCCTGGGAGTGTGGGCTACAGTCTATTGGGTATTCTACAGAATAAAACATATCCCTTAACCCACAACGTTGGAACCATCAGCACCATCGATTCACACAAGTCCAGACTAACGTATACTGCAATACTCATACTACGACGCGGTAATCAGCACATCAGCATACCCACTGCTGTGCAAACGAGGTAACTAAAAGTGAGTTAGATGGGCAGATAAATGATCTCGTTGGCTGAACAGTGGTTATAGCCTGGCCAGTTAGGCATATCTCCTCTGGCATCGAATCCTCTCCGAACCCTGGCACAGGGCTCACCCGTGGCAGTTGGCAAGTGGGGAGACGGCCATCTTAGTGATTGCAGAATTGGGAGCACCCCTGTGTGTCTAAAAGACAGTTTGGCTGTAGTTTAAAAAGCCACTAAACCCCAATCTGCTCCTTCCTATTTTTGCCCTTATGGCATATCCCTGGAGGGCACTGGTTCAAATTCATTAGTGCTCCTTTATCTCCATGAAAATGGGAGACCCTCTGCTTTCCATCTACCTCCTGTTTCTAAGCTGCAGTCTCCATTTCCCTTCTGTCTGCTCTTCTCCTCCTCTCTCTCTCTCACTTCTTCCAAATCTCTCACTGTCCTTCCTGCTTTCATTGTTTCTGTTTCTCCCTTGTTTTCCACGACACTAACCCAAGGGCAAATATGGCAGGGCTGTGAACAGGAACCCCTATTTCCATGCCAGACCTGCTTTTGTCTTCCCTTCTGTCCCCATGTTTTTAGCCTTACCTCCACCCTGTTGAGACTACAGATTAGGGGCTGTGAAATACAAATGTCATCTGGCCGCCTTTTCAGGAGGGGGGGTAATCTTCAGACACACCCACCCATCCCTTTGGCTAAAAGCAAGCCCCTTTTATGCTTGTTCAAGACGGGAGTATTGCGGCATTATTCCACCTCGCCGTTCTTTATAGAAGGCACAGCAGAGTTGTCTCACCTTTAAGCCAGCTTGCCGCACTAGAGGTAGTAACAGTGCCAAATCGATGTCTGTGTAAAGGGCCAGACACACCAAACTGACGTCGGAGAACAAGCAGGGATCATCGCTGCATCGCCTCTTGTCACCGTGTCTCGGCCTAAAAAGTTGCACATGAACACTCCAAACCGACAGCCAACAAGCACCTATGTAATGCACCTGCATGAGAGGACATACCCCTCCAAACCAGCAGATGGCAGTTGTCTGTAATAGGCATCCAGAAAGGGAAATCGTAGGACCATCTTGATGCTAGGTAGCCAGTTAGCTTATTAACAACACAATCCAATGTTGAAAGAACAAAGCATATTTAGCATGCGCCACTGAACAACAACACAAACCACCAGGAAACATTTCTGCTGAAGAACTCAATGGCCAAAGAAAAACAATTTTACCTTATATAATAAGTTTGTTTCGACCTCACTCCCTCTCGACTTTAGCTCTGTGTTTACATTCCTCACGTCCATTTCTCCCTTCATGCATTGAGCTGAACTGCCAATCAGAGTGAAATCATTCGCTGACAGGCTCTGCAGTGCCGTTGCAATGTAATACCATTGTTACTGTTTAGAAAGTGCTGCTGATGCATTTGTTATATGTCACACTCGGACACGATGCTGTTGTGTTACGACATACCTGTTACGCCTCTTGCTTACAAGACATCGGCATACTATTTAAAATCACACACTGGGGCAGCATTATGCTGCTGGCGTTTGGTTCTGTGTAAAAAGGCAAAGTCGGCTTAATGAAGGGGCTTTGTAGCGGCCATATTGCGTGATCTCTGTGTAAAAAGAGCTACTGAGTCACAGCAGCGGACAGGGAGCACCCTGCTTCAAGTCATTAGCTTTGTGCTCACATTTAAGCTTTGTAGCTGACACTTTTACTTAGATTAACTTATAATGAGCATGCAAATACTGCAGATGGTGCTTTTTGCTCAAGGACACTCACTGGGCATCACTTGGCATCACTGGGATCAAAGATTCAAATATGTTCTTGTAACTCTTACCACCAGATGCCCTGTGTTTCTGAGAAACTATATCTTAGGATGATGAGTTCGGATTGAATTGCATTTTGCAACTGTGTTTGGTTTTGTCAAGTAAAATTCTCTTTCTGCTTCCTTAAGCTGTCTTCATCGGGGTATATATGATGTCTCCCTATCTCTGAAGTGCATTTCTCTTCTAGTTCCCACTTGGTGGCATCAGGCTGCAAGCCTAATCAGAGCAGCGCTGGCTCCTGCTTCCCTCTGTGTCAACACTATCTCCCCGTATCAGCAGCAAATAGACAGACTCTGATAACAGCCTTATTTATTTCCCTTTAAAAAATCCATCTACTTTACTCCTATTCTGCTTGCCCAATTCCCTCTTTCACGGGATAAACTAACAGGTGACTGCTTACATTTTACACTTCATACTGGAGGGATTTTAAGAACACTCTAAGAATGGTAGTGGTTCAGCATTCAGGACATTCCTGCAAAACTCATGGCTATAGAACAAATCACAATGTTTTTTTACAGTAACTTCCAGATAAAGAACCCAAATGAAATGAGACTGAGCAAACGCTGCCTTAATTGGCTTATTTTTTAGCCACCTAAAAAAAAAAAGCCAATATCAGTTTGAGAGCACGTCAGTTTTAGAATATTTGAATGCCCTTTCAAATAGGGAACTGAAGCCATTATGGCAAAGTCACCAAACTCTATTGACAAAAATAGTTGCTGGTCTACCCCTGCCTTAAGTGTCTCATGTTAAATCGCGATATATTTTTTTAAGGTGGGGCTTTTTGGTGGCTGAAATACGTTTTGCTGTGGCACCTGTCCACAGCAGTGCATTGCTCAGCTTACATGCAGGTAGGTGTGGTTTATTAAAGACGCTGGCAAAGCAACACGCTACATGAAATACGCACAGCAGAAGCACCAGGCAGCTTGACTAAATATCTTTAAACATTACAAAAGCTGAAAATGACATCAAGTATAAACATGTTTGCTAATTTCACATATCAAAACAATTCAAATCAATTACCAGTTGTCTACCCTGAAGCGATTGTTGTTGGTAGCGCGACATCACGGTGATTCAGTCTACTGATGAACAAAACGTGCTTTTCCGCAGATAACTAGGACTGTAAGGTTAGAAGACAATACCTCAAAGGCGAGGCGCCCACTCAGTGTTGTTAAATTTGAGTCCTGTCGTAGTATTGGCCAAAATGACAAATAAGCTTGTTCCACCACTGATATAACATCATTATTAGACAACTGTCGAAATGTCAAACAAAGTACTGATTGGGACGTCCCATGGGAGTCGCAGCAACATGGATTGCCGATTTAACTGTGTGACAGTGACCTTGTCACAGCAGGGGGTTTATGAGTCTCCATAATGACCATGTTGACATGCTGTTTCTGAAACCCTAGCTGAGATGTGAAATCAGCTTTCATATTGTCTGGTGACCACCTGGCCAAACATCTCTACAGCCAAATCAACTGACAGCACTGCAAAAAGTCAACAACTAAATTACAAGACTTGAAAGTGGTCTATTTCTTGTATCTACACATTGAAAATGAACACTCCTGTGATACATAATCAGCTACTCTGCTTTCCTCCGTCACAAACCACTACAAAACACAAAAAATATAAAGCGGTTTAGCATCCAAGACAATTCTCCCTCCAGTACATAAACCACATGGAAAAAAATGAAATCTCCAAAACCATTATTCTGCCATGGATTTGATCCATGAACAATAGGGTGACGGCAGCAAGGGGGAAGCCCCCCACCCTCTGCTAGTACTAATCTCCCAAACCGTGGCTGGTATCTCTGATTACTATGTTGTCATTCTTCCCCCAGCCTCCATCACTTTTTAATCAGGATTATCTTCTCTGACACTGAGACTCAAGAGTTAATTAGGGGTCCAGTCACTGCAGGTGCTGGAGCCCTATTGGAACTGCTCTGATTTTTTTTTCTTCCTTTGCTCTAAATTATTTTCATTTCAGAGTCTGCAAAACCCAGAGCAACCAAACAGGACAGACTGCAACAACAACCACATCCACGAATCTCATGGTAGCACCCTGCCAACTAATCTGACATGTTGGTCAATACAAACAACACACTCTAGATTTAAAAAAAAAAAATTTACTCGTGTGTGTTGATTGGTGTCTTAGTTAAGTGCTTCAGCGTCAATGTAATAATTTGTTGTGTGCAGAGCATTCCCTTGTATACACAAAACCACCTTTGTAAAGCAGCGTTTTTTTACATTTATCTGTCAACCCCCCCCCCCCCCCCCCCCTTTCCAAACAACTAAATCTTCAACCTCTCCAAATAGAAAAGAAAACGCCAGGTTGCCCACACTATATTTCCTGTCAGCTGGAATACAGTGGAGAGTGCCTGTCTCCATTTACATACAAATGTCACCTTCTATCTTCCCAGGGGCTGGGGAAGGTTTTACTCTCTCCACCGTGATGCGCTTGACAAACCTTTCTTACCCATCTGGCAGACAAGCTTGTGATGCACAGTGAGAAAGTGAGAAGAAACTCAATGCATTTTGCCTCTGGTGCCTTCCCTCTGTCTTCTTTCTCTTTTACGCGCCACTGGTATGCTGTAATTTGTGTATCCAGACTGAAGTACATAGGCTTTGTTTCCATTTCACTGAAAGATGAGGCCCCGTGCTGTTTGAAAAGCGCCCAGCCTGTCGGAGTTGTAATTACTGCGGAGGCCTCATGATTGGGCTTTTCAATGGAGGGGTTTTGTTGTGGTGGAGGGAATTATTAATTCAAAATAAATGATTGCAGCGAGCCGGTCTGAAAACGGAGAGGGTAAAATGAGAGCAACACCTCAAAAACGGTGGGACAACAAGCTTTGTGTAGTAAGGGAGATGATGGCATCATCTGCATACAAAGCAACCATCACCAGCTCAGAATACTCAACCTGGCAGTGCTGCTTATATTCCCAGTGATGCACAGGCAGCCATTTTCTGTGGTTAAGTGGCCCACATAGAGAATCCGCGCCATCTCTCATAAACCAGGACGCGTATCCCCTGATGCATAGGGATGAACAATCAGCCTGACAGGCAGGTAGTTACTCCTTCTTAACCCCGGCTAGAGCTGAGTGATGCAACAGAACAGCAGGCCCCCTCCCTTTCCTCCTCCCCAACTGCCTCTCTCTCCCTCAGTCTCCTCTCTGTACCCTTCCTGGCTCTCTCCTCATCTCTCTCTTTCTCCCTCGCCTCTTATTTCATGCACACTCCCTCCCTTTATTATTCTCTTCCCTCTCTTTATTCCCCTCCTTTTTCTAGTCCTATTCACTGGCTCCCTCTCTATCTCTCTCCCTCCCAGAGACCCATGTTTCCTTGCTTACATTACACACAATTACTTCCATCCATCAATTATCTGCCTACTCCTCTTTAGCTACCCTACTTCCCTTTCTCTACTCTATGACAACAACCCCCACTATCCTGCATACACATGTTTCTTTGCGACCCCCTTCCCTCACCTCCCACCCCTTGGGGCAGCTGAGTGTACCTCCCCACACGCTTGTCCTCCTTCCCCTTTTACTCTTTTCTCTTCCCGCGAAGCTCATCCCTACTTTACACCCCCCCCCTTCCATACCAGATGTCCTAAAGTTTGGGTGTGGGTGCGTATGTGTGGAGGAGGCAGGAACAAAAGGACAGGGTGGTGGATAGGGTGGATAGGGGGGCAAACGAATGGGTGGGTGCGGGGGATCCTCTGAATGGGCCAAGCCATCTTGCCCTTGGCTTTCTGTGCACACAATAAGCACCAACAGATTAACAGCCTTTAGAACATGCATACACAAAAGCACTCACCTCTCTAATAACCATTTCACACCAAAACAGCAGCTTGGGAAAAGCTCATGTTTGGTGTGAAGTAGTCAAAGCTGGCTATTGAACTGGAGTCTTATCATAACCAGAACGTTATGAGGGTCAGTCACTGCTCTGCTAATTCATGAAAATATTACTGTGTGCTTTTACTGTCAATAGTTGGCTCCACTTGCGGCCTTTTTTAACCTTAAATTCAGATTTTGTCCATACAGGACAAAACCTGGCACATGATTCTGGAGCCAAATCCACATAAACTTTTAATATAGCAACTGAAAAAATAAAAACCGTAAATAAAGTGGTATTTGGCACATACTGAAAAGCTGCCAAGCTGCTCTTAAATACAGCACTGCAAGCAAACAGTATCCT